>NC_091765.1:117774817-118074817 GCF_029378745.1 Bos indicus | reverse complement strand
GCTGGCTTCTGATTTTGTTCGTTTGTTTAAACATACACTTTACTGTTTAAAAAACTTAATTTTCTTTGAAGTGTTGGAAAAGACTTGTGAAACTGGGCATTCAAGTTTTATTAGGCTCTTTATTTTCTCATTTTTGGATTTTTGAAGGTGTGATAGCACTGGATGGTTGTATTATTTATATATTACTGTCCTGCAAGTTACCCCAAAATGCAGTGCCTTAAGACCACATCAGTTATCTCACTGTCTGAGGTCAGGAGTTTAGGCACAGCTTAGCTGCGTCCCCAGCCTCAAGAGTCTCCCAAGGCTGCAGACAGGGTGCTGGCTGGGGCTGTGGTATCTGTAGGCTCAGCTGCGGGTATCTGCTTCCAGGCTGCTTGCTGGAGACACCCATAGGGCAGCTTGAGGGAGCCAGTGACTGAATGAGAGAGTGGAGGAGGCCACAGTGTGCGTGACCTAATCTCGGCTGGAATGTCCCATCCCTTTTGCCATGTTCTTTGTTACCATGTTCTGTGTTTCTTAGTTGCCAGGCCCTGCCCACGCTTGAGCCGGAGCAACGCCACAGGTGATTCCTGGGAGGGGCTGGGCCATCCTAATGCCTGGCCTCCATTAGGTGTTAGCTCTGAGACGTGCCCTGCAGGGTGAATGAACAAGGCTGTGCAGTGAGGTCAGCCCGAGGGTGCAGCAGCTCAGCTGTCTCTTGAGTTACACGGGTTGCTCTGATGTCGCCATTGTGCTGATGCAGTGATGCTGGAGCTTGCGCGTGATGGGAGAGAAGTTACAAACAGGAAAGATTTTTAGGAGTTAGCCTAGAACACTTGCAGCAAACCATAAGCCCCCACCCCACACGCAGTTAAACTGTAGGCATGTATGTCAGAGATGTAGAGTTGTTTGAAGCTTCAAGTGCAGTGATTTTAGTTGTTTCTGGAACTTTGATTCCTGCCAGTTATTTTGCTCTGGGAATTATAAACTGATGTTTCTAAGACATTTTTGAAGTGAGAGATCCAAGATGTTTTGCATATTTGACCCTTGAAGGGAAGAATGCTCCAGGAACCTGTGTGCTGGGGCCTGGCTCTCAGCCCACGCCTCCCCTCCTGGGTGCCGGGGCAGCGCTGCAGCACCGTGAAGGCTGTGAAGGCACCCATGTGGGGCCCGCTGCCCTTGACTGGGTCCCGCGTGCAGGGCACGTCCTCTCCTGCAGTCTGGACCTGCTAGGTCTCCACCTTGCTGGGTGAAGCAGGGTCCTTCCCAGTGATTACACTTCCTTATTTGGGTTATAAACAAAGTTTGTGTTAGCCTTACTATTACTCTTTAATTTACTGAATGACAGGATTTGTTATTTCATAGTTTTATTTGGCTAATGGTCAGAATCGAATTTGAAGTTGAAAGGTAATTTTCTTTTCTATTGCAATATGTTGAGGTTTGAGGACAAAACTTACTACCTTTCTGATACTTGCTGTTGCTATTGCAAACATGCTGCACAATTCATTATGCTTCAAAAAATGGAACTGTTCCTCAGTTCTGCAAGTGGATAGTTTTTCACTGTTGTAAAAAAGTGAGCTATTTTAAAAGTAACTAGACTGTCTTTAAAAACTAGTTATTAGGCTTATTTTCTTTTTTTGAAGAGAACTTCTAATGCTTAGGTGAATTTTTTTAGCAAACGCATCAATATTTGCTGGACTTTCCCACACTAACAGCAAATTCCAGGTGTTTGACATGAAAAAGCAAAGAACAGGAAGGTGTCCACAGCTCTCCCTGAAGTTCCTGGCCAACTTGTGGGTCCTCTGTGCGTCTCGTGGTGGCCCAGTAGGTTTGGTTGCGGGGGGTCTTGTCAGCTGTTATGTTTGCTGATTCTCAGCAGGGCCTGGCACGTAGAAGGTGCTCAGCTAGCTAAAAGCTGACCTGTTCCCTTCTGCGGCCCTGTTCTGGAGCTGATGTGTGCATTAATGCCTTCTGTGGATCACCCAGGACGACCTGCTCGCCTGCAGCTGCCTGGTGAGAACACGCAGGCGCAGGGCACGGTCACAGGTGATGAGGGGCCGAGAAGGGTCAGCCTCTTCTGCTTTTAAGTTAGTTTTACTTTAAAAAAAATTATTTATTTACGTATGGCTGTACTGGGTATTTGTTGCTGTGCAGGCTGTTCTCTGGTTGTGAGTGGGGCCCGCTCTCCCGTCGTGGGGCGCGGGGCCTGCTCTCCCGTCTGGGGCGCGGGCTTCTCAGTGCGGGGGCCTCTCGTTGGGGACCGTCTCAGTGCGGGGGCCTCTCGGGGACCGTCGTCTCCAGAGCACAGGTCCGGCAGTTGCGGTGCTCGGGCTTCAGTTGCTCCAGGGTGTGTGGAATCCTCCCGGATCAAGGGTCAAACCCGTGTATCCCGCGGTGGCAGGTAGATTCTTTACCAATGAGCCACCAGCAAAGCCCCTTTTAGTTTTTCACCAAAGTTTCTGAGGAAAAAAAAGAACACAGTGGAGAAAACAGGAATGAGACAATGAGCACCCGCCGCCCTAACCCTGGACTCAGCACTCGCGTGTGTTTCGCCACATTTGCTTATTGGTTCCTCTAAACACACAGTTATGGTTGAATCGTCTGAAGTAGCTGCAGACTGTCTGCCTCATTCCGTAGGTGGTTCACAGCACGTGACGCTGGTGAGAAGACGGTCTGCACACAACTGCGCCATCGTGGTCACACTGAGAAGTGGACGCTACTCCACGTACGGGCTCATTTCCTGTCCACTCTCAGCTCGCCCCGCGTGGCTCAGCAAGGTCTTCCTGAGCGTTTTCCGTCTGAGAGGCGGGTGGCTCCCTGCGTGGCACTGGGGTCCTCCCACCCTTTCGGGCTCCGCACAGCACAAACTATTCCAGGCCACCCATCACTTGTGAGTTTTTCTGATTCTTCCCTCAGGGTGCCGTCTACCTGTGTCTGTGTCCCCTGTTCACCCTGAGGACAGAGGGGGATGGGCCCCTCCTGGGTTGAGAGATGCCTCGTGGAGGCTGTGGGGACTCCGTGCTGTGCTGGCAGGCCGTGCGTCCCGCACTCAGCGCTGCCGTCGCTCCTGTGCCCGAGGATGGGCCGAGGCTCTGGGGAGCCCAGAGGAGCCGAGCTCTGTCCTGGGAGCGGCACCCGCTCTTGCCTGGGGGGCTGCCTCGGCCGCCCCATCTGTGTCTGACAGAGGCGTCCGGGGACGTTTTGTCGCCGTCACAGGCGCACGGTGGCGAGTCCCACTCGGGTCAGCTGTGCTGCTTTTAGCGGACTTTATAAAAGGTTTAGTGGGTAGAAAGTTTTTGACGTTGTCAGGGAAAATATGAGTTCTGCTGTGGAGTAGCATTTCCTCTGGGTGGAATAACTTCCTCTGTACCCTGGAGACGGGAACTGCGAGAGGCAATTGTCTTCCCTGCTTTGCAGCAGCCACCCCGAGAAGGAACTGGGAGACGGGGTCTCCACACCGCGGCCGGGATGAGACCCCACAGACAGGGTGGTTCAGGGAGGCTGAGGTCCAAGCTCAGGGTGCCAGTGGGCTTGGTTCCTGGCCTGGACAGGCCTTCTCACCCTCACAGGCAGACTGGCAGCAGGCTGGCCTCTTCCCGGCAGGGTGCTCACCCGTCAGCCCCGACGCATGAGTCAGCCTCACAGAGGCCCCGTGTGTGGAGACGGGATTGGGGCTTTAACACGTGAGCTTGAGGGGCACAGTTCAGTCCATACCAAGGGGCTCTTGCCTCCTCCACATGTTTATCAGCCTGACTCTTGTCTCTGGAGCTGGGAGAGTGGGGGCCGGATGAGAGCATGTCCAGAGGTGGTGGCTACTTTGCTTTCCACGTGTTTGGGAAACTCGCTCTTTCTTCTAGAAGCTAGCAGCTTTCATTTCCCCAGACCCTGTTGTCTCATTTTCTATTGCTGGAAAACGAATTGCCACAAACTTAGTGGCTTGAAGGGGCACCCACTTATGTGTCACGGCTCCGTGGTCAGAAGTCCGGCAGCACGTGGCTGACTCCGCTGCCCAGGGCCCCAGGCCGAGGTCGGTGTGCGGGGCGGCCCTTGTCAGGGAGTCACCAGCGGGCCCGCCCTGGCCCTGAGGCCCTGCGGTCCTTTGCCTGGGGGCCGAGGGCCGTCGAGGCATGTTGCCTTCTGCTGTGACCTGCTCTTCTGCCACTAGCTGAGAAAACAGCTCTGAAAGACAGTGCAGTTTGGTCAGGCTTCTGGATACTTGCCCTGTTGTAAGGTCAGCTGATTTAAGACCTTAATTACATCTTCAAAAACCCCTTTAGCAGTAGGTGGGATGATGAGAGCAGAGGTGTGTGTCCGGTAGGGCCCAGGGCCTTGCGACCATCTCAGAATTCTGCCTTTGATCGTCTTCCCTCTGGCCCCCCTAGATTCATACTCCCCACGTGCGAAACCCACTTGCCCCTCCCTTCCAAGGCTCCCGGAGTCTCAGCCCCTGAATCCCCTGTCTGGTGTGACCCCCCAGGGGCACCTGCGAACCGAGTGAGGTGGTGTTCTCCCTGGGGCTTCCTGGCACCACGGCCGGGCCAGCTGGCTGTTGTAGCTCAGACGTGGGCTGGGGGTGATGAGGAGTCGTGTTGAGGCACAGAGCTGAGACCCCTTGGGGAGCCCAGCCGGGTCCCTGGTTCTGCCTGAGTCGGTCTCTTTGGTGGAGGGGTTGTGTGTCTGCCCCTGGGCAGGGTTTACAGCAGCCGCCTGCAGCGGTGTCTTGGGGCCTCAGCCCTTTCGCTGTGTTTTCTGTGCTTCTTCGAATCTTGGACCTGAGTGGGAAGCGGGTGAGACTGTGAGTCAAGCCTGCTCTCTGGCCGTACTTCCCTCCTGCCTCACTTTGCCTGCTGTCCCTCTCCTGGCCCACGTTCTCGAGGGTCCGGCCCGCGCCCTATGCCCTCCTTGGTCCTCTGTCCGCGTCCCTGGTCCCGGCTGGAGGCCTCATGCTGGGCTTGTGGGGCCCCTGCCCCTGTCTGCACGGCAGCCCCCGCCCAGGTTGGAGTGGGGACATCTCTCCACACGTCGTTCCTCGGTCACCGCCAGAGTGGCTGGCCTGCCAGCACCCCGCACTCACTGCACCTGTGCTGCCACGCAAGCACCTGCTGGCTCGTGCCGTGCTTCAGGGTGTCCTGTGCACGTGTCCCGAGGCCTCTGCCAGTCGGCTGGGCCAGTCGTCTGGCTGTAGAACCCCACGTCCCAGGTGTCCTTCCCTGGACTTCTTGGAGTCAGGCGCTGCAGGTGAGGAGGCTGGTGCAGGCGATCCCTCCCCCTGGCTCCTCCTGCCCCAGAGCCTTTAGGACTCTCACTCGCGCCCCTGATGTCTTCAGGTTCGGGGACCTGCCTGGATGTGGGCAGCACCAGGGCCCTTGCCGTCTGGCTCTCCCAGCTGGAGACACACAAATCATTTTCTCCAGGTCATGAAGTGTCGCCTGTGAATGAGTGTGCGGAATGCGTGTGCTCCCAGCCCAACTCGACTGTCTGTCAGAGATTCTTGTCTGTTTCCCTTTTCTGGAGCACCTGTTGGTTGGATGTGGCATTTCTTCTATATCCCGTCTTTTCTAGCCTTTGGACAGATTTTCTCAATTTTATCATACAGCCTGTCTGTTGAATTTTCAGCGCTCCCGGTCACATGCCTGACAGTGTAATCTAGGTGCCAGTAATAACAAAGTGGTCAGTTAAGGGTTGGAGGGGGAAGGCTCGGAGTCATTCACGTGGGTGTGGGCCTTAGGATGGTCTCAAAGAGCTCACTGGGGAGGGGATGCTCGAGACACGACATGCTGAGAGTGAGCCAGCAAGTCCTGCAAGGACCCCAGGCGGGACTGCAGGTAGAATGTCCTAGAACTGCAGGGCCCACGGGGGCTATGGAGCTCCCTGAGCTTCGCAGGACTTCCCAGTGGAGGTCCCCCGAGCCGCGCCGAGCGGGGCGCAGGCGGCACGGACGACCTGGGCGAGCAGCGCGGCTCTGAGTGCAGAGCCCCGGCCGGCTGCCCCCGGAACTCCTGCAGACACCTTGCTGCCCCGGCCGGCCGCCCCCCGGGACTCCTGCAGACACCTTGCTGCCGCCAGACAACGTTTGGGGCCCATGACCCGACACGCGCTTGCCTGGTGAGCAGGACAGGGCAGACGCCCATGACAGCTGTGTCAGTGAGGTCACCGGGGCCCGGCGTGGACAGGCCAGCTGCGAGGAGAAGGACTTGGGGGGCCCAACAGAGCAGGGCTTTTCCCAGGCACCTGCTGGGGACTCGGTGCGGGCGGCCTGGCCCGCTCCCCCAGGCGGAGGGGCGGGAGCTGAGTGTGGGCCTCTGCTTGGCGTGGCTGGTCAGGAGAAGAGGGCATGTGCAGGGAGCAGGGACCGCACTTCGTCAGCTCTGCGTGAAAATAAACGGATAGGTTTCCTGGAGTTCTTAGAGGGCGTCAGGAGTATCTCAGGCTGACTGGACACCGGCTCTGGGGTGGGCCCCCTGCTGGACGTGGCGTGCTGACCCCTGTGGGGTCGCAGGGCACAGACCCTGGGCAGCTGACAGCTGGGGACAAGACGGCAAATGGGCTCAGACTCGAGCTCGGGTGACCCGTCCAGAGTCTCGCTGCTGTCTGATGGCCCTTTGAGGATGGATTGCCGGGAGTGTACACAGCCGAGAGGTGAGTGAGGCCCCGGGGGACGGAGCTGGACGTGGATGGGCCCCGCCGTGGATGGAGGCGCTGGCGTGAACGGGGAGACTGACGGGGAGTGTGGGGAGGGCTCGGCTCGTCCGCGGTCGGGCCCCTGCGATTGGTTTCTCGGGGGCATCGGGGTTGCTTTTCTGAGGTGGTCAGGCTCACAGTGTCTGTGGAGAAAGAATTGGTGGTACACGTGGTTGGGGGTGTCCTGGTGGCTCTGCCGTCCATTTGGGAGCCACAGTGATGTCCAGGGAAAGCCCGCGGGCACAGAGGCTGGTGGGGGCTCTGGTGGTGGAGCGAGGATGAAGTGAAGGGGCGGAAGGCTGGCCCCCAGGGCAGCGGAGGCTCACACGGGGCGGGCGGGCACAGGCGACGTCCTCAGTGGGCGTTTCCCCAGCAGGCCATCCACACAGTGCCGTGGCTACCTCTCCTCACGCACCCTCATCCCGCAACCCTGAGGGACAGAGGCAGGTCTGTCTGCGGGCAAGGGGGCTGAGAGTCAGGGTGGGGACCACTCAGAGCAGAAGGGGTGAGCTGCCCATCCACGTGGCCGCTCAGTGAGTCTCAGGAGGCTGCCTGGCCCTGTCTACACCGCGTCCAGAACCAGGGCCCAAGGGGCCCTTTAAAGTATGTGTCACTTGTCAGATGTTCCCCAGTGAAGCTGTTTAATACGTTTTCAGGCTACTCTGAGCAATTCTGTGACAATAAATTTGATGACCGGTTTCCTAGGAAAATAAAGTTTAGAAGCACTAACTGCAAAATAAATCAAAAACAGTAAGGTTCTCATAAGATACGTCGATAGAAGGAAGCACGACCTGGGTGGGCTTGTATGGGGAGGTGGTTCTTTCTCAGGGTTCCTGAGGGCAGGGAGTGGGGACTGGCTGTGGACCACGGAGCTGGAGCCACTGGCTGGAGCCATGGGACCCGCTGGTCACACCCGGCCACAGCCACAGTCAGAGAGCCCGGACTGTGCCTGGTTCTCAGCACTGGTGTGGGGAGGCGTCCTCACAGCAGCTAAGGGTCTGAGGACGCCTGTGAGTGTGAGGATGCCCGTGAGTGTGAACGAGGCTGTGTGTTTGCAGTGCCTGTGGAAGTGAGGCCAGTGGACGTCCCCGACACGTGGGGAGCAGCAGTGAGTGCTGCAGGTTAAGACTAAGAGGGCTTTCTCCTTAACTGCGTTCAGTGAGGAATTCCAAGCTGTGGTTAGTGACTGTGTCTACTACTTTTATGCAGCACAAGCCTGGTGTGTTTTCCTGGAGGAGGAAAGGGGATGTGTGTGTCACACAAGTGTGCCACGTGGGGCTGTGGCGTCCAGGGTGTTGCACACAGGTGGACAGGGGTCTGGACAGGGCAGTGGTCCGAGATGCATGGACAGAAGAAGGGCCTCTTCGTGCAGGAGTGAATGCCGCTGAGTTCTGGAGTGACCCTGAGAGGCGTGCGGCGTGCGGCGTGCGGCGTGCGGCCTGGCCCTTCTGCAGCGTCTGGGGCTGAGGCCAGTGTCTGGCCCCTGCTGCTCCCCCTGGTGGCGGGAGGGGTCAGCGGGGCTGCAGGTGGGCAGTGGCCTTATATCTTGGGGGGCTGATGATGTCCTTGTCACCGGGACTTTGTGGAGTAGAAGACGGAAGACTGGGCGGGGGGTGACTGAGTCGTGGAGTGGGGTGTCCTGTGGAGGCAGGTTCTGTCAGGAGGGAGGTGTGGAAGGTTCCAGATGAGAAGGGCTTGCTGGGACCGTCAGAGCCCTTGAGAAGCAGGAGGGTGGGGCCTGGATCAGCCTGGAGCCCGGGGAAGTGGGTAGAGGTGCCACCGTGCCCTGGGGGAGCAGCAGAGGGGACGAGGCCGTAGCAGGGTCAGGGCCGCCAGGGCAGCCAGGCCTCAGTCACAGTCTCTGGCCTGGACGGGCTTGTCTGGGCAGACATGTAGAGGCCCGGCAGGCCTGGGGCGTCGAGAGGCTGAGGGGTGTGCCCCAGGTGTGCAGGTGCACGGATGGACTCCTCATGCACAGGCCTGTGGGTTATTTCAGCCAAAGGTCACAGCAGAATCTGTGAAGGAAGCGGCAGATGGGACAAGCCTTAGGGGACCCGGCACCACGTCCAGAGCCCTCTCCCCAAGGAGTCAGGATGGACGCGCTCAGCGACAGGAAGGGCTGTCGCCCCAGAGACCAGGGCCCACAGGGCTCTCACGGAGGCTCCTGCCTGGCAGGTCCTCAGCTCCCGAGGACCCTGCTGAGCTTTCAGGGAAGCTTTAAGTCACCGGTGGAAACTGTCACCAGCCAGGTTCCCAGGCACCAGCCACGGCCGTCCCCCCGGCCTCTCCGCCAAGTCTCAGCCATTGGCCTGGGAGCAGTAGGGGTCAGTACGCTGTTTAGGGTGGTGGTGTTTACACGCACAGAAGTGCCCAGCGTCATGGAGCAGTTGCTGGCTCGGAGCACCTGTCCGGTCATGCGTCCCGCTGGCGCTGACCTCTGGTTGCCGCTGCATCCAGGAGACACACAGCTGCAGCTGCTCCCTGCAGGTGGCTGCTGGGAAGAGAGCTCTGCAGTCAGGCATGAACCTTCCAGGGGATGGAAGTGTTAGTGTCTCTTAGATGGAGAGCTTTGTTCCGGTGGGGAAGTTCCTTCTGCTCTTAACTTGCTGAGAGTGTGTGTGTCTGGGGAGATCTTAGCATCTCTCTCCTTTTAGCTTTTGTCATAGACGGCATTTGTTTCTTACGCGGAGCCCCTCGGGTTCCAGGGTGTGCCTCCTGCACGCTCTGCAGGCGGTGCTGCAGCTGCCGCTGGGCTGCGTCCCCCGGGCCTCCTGGTCTGTGCTGTGCAGCCTCGCCCCGAGTCGGGAACACCACCCACTGTGTGCTTGGGCGGGTCTGTCTGGGGCAGGCTGCCGCACGCAGGTTTGGCGGAACCCGCCTGGCTTAGCGTCCTTAGGGGTCCAGAACTCTCGATTCTGTTTCCATTCACCTCACTTCCGGTGAGCTGTTTTCAAGCAATTTGTCAAATTCCTTACGAGTTTTCAGCTCTGTTGGCGTGAAGTTATTCCTGACATTCTAATGTTGCTCACATGTGACTTTAGGGAGGTGTTCTGGACCCCCTGTTCTCCTGACCCCCTCTGCTGCTCTGGTTTGTCCTGTCACCTGCGGTGTCTGAACGGCATGCCTGCTCATGGCGTTTATCACTTCTTGTCCATCTTCTCTTTGAGAACGTCGGCTCTGGGGATCTGTGTCCCCTGCTCCCTGACCTCTGAGGTCGCACGCGCAGCGTCTGTGCCTGTGTCACTGGCCGCGTCCAAGCAGCGCTGAGTGCAGGCCCCCTCCCCACCTCCCCCCGGAGCTCCGGAAACGTCTCCCTGATGGTGGCTGAGTCCTGCAGGGGCCTGGTTGCCTGCTTCTCTGCTGCCGCTTGCCCCAGCCCCGCACTGTGCTCGCTGGCCGCGGGCCTGGCGCCGCCATCCACGCACACACGTGCCCGTTGGCATGTCTGTCTCCTGCGGTGGCCCAGAACCCACACGGAGCCTGCAGGAGTCCTCGTGTGGCTTCCCTGGGTGAGCCACCCTGGGGACACCTTCCAGGGCAGGAACTGCGAAAGCAACCCAGGAGTCACATGGCTGCTCTCCCAGCCTCCTGCCAGGTCACTCAAAGCCCACCGCCTCCCCGGGAGCTTCTCTGGGCCCCCGGGCATGTGGGGCAGCCGCAGCTGTCCTCAGCCTCCCCACCACCACCAGACCCCGGGCCTCGAGCCACCAGGCTCCTGTCGGGGCTGCCCACCTCCATGGCTCCTGCGGGTGCTTCACCGTCAACCAAGCTTGCTTTTCTTTTTGTTCCGAGCAGGTAAAGGAAGAGACCTGTGGACCTGAGCAGCTGAAGCTGCCTGTGTGGGGCCGGGCTCCGTGGAACGGCGCGTGTGGGTAACGCCCCGTCCCTGTGTCTCCACAGGCTTCACAATGTAGCAGAGGACTGGTTCTGTGTACAGGTAACGCAGTGCACGTGAGTGGATTAGGCTTACCTCGACTTACACTTCGTTTTCCGCTTACTCTGTTGTAGCCGTAGAAAAAGTCAGTGCCTTGTAAGCTCCTTTAAAATTTCATCTCTGATGGCTCCAGAGCAGATTCGAACACAGTTACTGACATGTATTCCAGTTTTTTCTGATTAGTCTATCTGATCAGCTCCGTTTCTCTGTCTGCTACATGGGGTTCTTCATAGCTTCTACCAGAAACGTAACTGCAGGGCTGTGTACGTCACACAAGTGACGTGACCTTGAACAACAGGTGCCATTTCTGTGCTAGAAAATGGAAACACCGCGAGAGACGCAAGGAAGGCGCAGACGTGAGGAGCCAGAGCACGGAGGGCGCAGCAGACGAGGCGTGAGCGCGGCGCACCCGTAGGCGCGGCGGCCGATGCAGAGGCAGCAGGAGCGACGACGGCCTCGAGGAGGTGGGCACGGGCTTCCAGCGCGGGCCCCCGGGTCCTGGCCGAGGTGGGGCGACAGCAGGCGTTGGCTGCTTGCGAGCACAGCTGGTCACTGTCCTGACTGGCGTGGGGGGCTGCGTGGGCAGAGCTGGAGGCCGGGCCCCCGTGGGGCTCAGGCCTTGGTAGGGGCCTGTGAGACCTGACGCCAGGGGCGCCCCTGCAGCGGGGCCCTCAGCTGGGTGTCACCCGTCACGCCGCCAGGGACACACAGGGCTTTCTTCCTGAGGATCCTGCCCTCCTCGGGGGCTGCTGAGTGTGTGGAGACTTCATGCACCTTTGCTTCCTCAGTGAAGTCGTCCCCTGCTGACCCGCACCGAGGCTTCCCGAGTCAGTGTCCCTGCGATTGTCCTTGGGTGGCGACGCTTGCTGCCAGCCTGCCTTCCACTTACCAGCTCACGTTCTGTGAGGAAGGGTGCCCCTTCCTTGCCTGTCTGTCCGTGTGGCCTCATAGGCTCCTGTGTTGCTCCACTGGCCGCCAGCAGTGATGGTTGCTGTCTCGGCTGTAAGCACAGAGGCCCACCGGGTCCTCGCCCAGCTAGGGCCGGCGGAGCGCCCAGCGGTGCTGGCTCCTGCGACAGAGGTGGTGCGGGCCCTCGGCCCAGGGCTGCCCCACGGCGGTCACTCCCAGGGGGCAGAGCTGAGGGCGAGTGGGCGTGTCCACATGGGCACACACGTCTGTAGAGTGGGCGTGCCCACACGTGCACACACGTCTGTAGAATGGGTATGCCCACACTCATGTGTACACACGTCTGTAGAGTGGGCGTGCCCACACTCGTGCACACACGTCTGTAGAGTGGCCATGTCCACACGTGCACACACATCTGTAGAATGGGCGTGCCCACACTCATGTGGACACACGTCTGTAGAGTAGGCGTGCCCACACTCGTGCACATACTCGTGTGCACACACATCTATAGAGTGGGCATGCACACACGTCTGTAGAGCGAGTGGGCATGTCCACATTTGTGCACACGCATCTGTATCTGTTTGCCTGCTGCCTCTAAAGATGAGTTCACACTGACCTTGACCCTGGTCTGTGTGATTTGGAGCCGGTTTTGGCCTGGTAGTCGGGCTGGTGGCAAGTGTGAGCTTGTCGGGAGTGTGAACAGTGCCCAGTGAGTCTAGGGCATGGTGCTGGGCTCGGTCGGGCAGGTGGTAGGTTGCACCCCGGGCCCCAGCGTCCAGTGGACTTCTCAATCGGTGCCCTCCCATCTCTGCTTCGCCTCGCTGGGTGACAAATCGGGTTCCTCCCGCCTTGCGTTACCACCTTTTTCTTCCGGGTCCACGGGGCGCACAGGCCCTTCTTCACGGCGCCGGTCTCAGCAGGTCCGAGCAGTCAGGCAGGCTCCGCACAGCACCTGGTGACCGTGACACCGCGTGCCTTCCCCTCAGACTTAGGTTTGCTTCCCGGGGCCCACGGAGCCCCTGTGGGAGTGACCCTCATCTCTCCTGACAGCTCGGGGCCACGGGAGAGGGCTCTCTGGTGGGGACCCTGCGCTGGCTCACGCCTGCGAGCCTCCCGTCCTACTTGCTGTGACCGTCGTGGGCGTCCTTGCTGGCGTAGCGGCCCTCGCATTTCCAGGTGGCCTGTGCCCAGCGCCGTGCTGGGTGCCTCAGTCTGTGCTGATGGTCGCTTCTGGGTGTGTAAGGTGACGATTTAGTCTGGCTGGGGCCTCCCCGGTCCGATGCGGCATCATCGGCCCGCTCAGCCGTCTCCTTCTGTCTGCCTATCCTCAGACAGCGCTGAGCCGGGAACATCTGTGCGGGAGCCAGGAGCCGTGTGCGCTGGTCTGCAGGTGAGGCCTCGCTGTGCCAGGCCAGCCCAGTGCCCAGGGCTGCTGTGGGCCTCCTGGGCCTTGGCCTCCATCTCCTGGGGCGTTTTTGCCTCTGGGCAGAGTTGTCAGTGTTCCTGGTTGTGGAAGCTCTTTGCACCCTGCGCAGTGTAGCATCCAGATGAGTATCCTGCTTGAACCACAGCGAGTGTCCCGGAAGCTGGTGGCTGAGTGAAGCCTCAGGGTCTCACTGGCTGGTGCTACTGGCTGGGCGTCCAGGGCTGTGGTCCAGGTGTGGGCGGCGCTGCTCGTCTCAGAGCTTCCCGCTGCTGGAAGCCTTTCCCACTCACAGCCTGCAGGCGTCTTCTCCCACATCTCCTCCGAGCCTCCTGCGCCCCAGAAGGGCCCTGTGGCAACACGGTCACCCAGGCATTCCAGGGGGGATCCCGTCTCAGGAGACTTTTGCTCTGTGAGGTGACACACACGTTTTGGGGAGGACGTGGCATCTGTAGGGCTGTTTCTCCTGCGCAGCCTTCTATTAGGGCGGTGATAACAGACCCTGCTCTTGAGAGCCCGTGGCACTGGGGCAGAGGCAGCACATCCACACTCTGAGCATGGTGATGGACGTTTGGACTTAAAATGCTGCTGTGTACTGTGCTTCCTGCGGGGCGCGGGCCCCGACTGCTCACCTGTGTTATTTTATCGGAGGAGCCAGAGCTCCAAACAGACCCTGTCCTGCCCAGCACAGCCCGCCGGCTCCCTGGCCTCCCCTCCCGCAGCTCCAAAAACCTCTCCTGCGCCACCTCACTGGCTGACCTCGCGGGTTCTGAGCAGGAGGAGCGGGTGGGCGGCATGGAAGGAGGGGAAGAGCAGCAGTACATGTGCGGCCTGGTGCTGCCCCGGGGCAGGTGACCTGGTCCACTGGGGGCGACTGCCTGTCTCATGGTGGAAGCAGGGTCGCAGGGTGCGGTCCTGGCCTGGTGGGAGCAGAGGCGGGGGACCTGACCTGGTGGGAGCGGAGGGGGATGGGACCTGGCCTGGTGGGAGCAGAGGGACCTGACCTGGTGGGAAAGGGGGGACCTGACCTGGTGGGAGTAGAGGGGGGGACCTGGCCTGGTGGGAGCGGAGGTGGGGGACCTAGCCTGGTGGGAGCGGAGAGGGGTGGGACCTGGCCTGGTGGGAAAGGGGGGACCTGACCTGGTGGGAGCGGAGGCGGGGAACCTGACCTGGTGGGAGCAGGGGAGGGGACCTGGCCTGGTGGGAGAGGAGGGGGGTGAGACCTGGCCTGGTGGGAGCAGAGGGACCTGACCTGGTGGGAAAGGGGGGACCTGACCTGGTGGGAACGGGGGTACCTAACCTGGTGGGAGCGGGGGAGGGGGGGACCTGGCCTGGTGGGAACAGGGGGACGTGACCTGGTAGGAGCGGAGAGGGGGGACCTGGCCTGGTGGGAACGGGGGGACCTGACCTGCTGGGAGTGGAGTGGGGGGACCTGGACTGGTGGGAGTGGAGGTGGGGGACCTGGCCTGGTGGGAGCTGAGGGGGGTCACCTGGCCTGGTGGGAGTGGGGGGCGGGGGACCTGACCTGGTGGGAGCTGAGGGGGGTCACCTGACCTGGTAGGAGCGGAGAGGGGGGACCTGGCCTGGTGGGAACGGGGGGACCTGACCTGGTAGGAGCAGGGGGGGGACCTGGCCTGGTGGGAGCGGAGCGGGGGGACCTGGCCTGGTGGGAGCAGAGAGGGGGACCTGGCCTTAGCCCTCCTCGTTTTGAGCTCCTCCTGGCCACACCGGAGCTGGATTTATGTTGAATCTGAACCTTTGATTAAACATCAGACTACGTCATACTTTGGTTAATATGCTTTTTTTCTGTTGCAGAAGCCAAAGATGTTGACCAGAAAGATTAAACTCTGGGACATAAACGCCCACATCACCTGCCGCCTGTGTAGTGGATACCTCATCGACGCAACCACGGTGACCGAGTGTCTGCACACATGTGCGTGCAGAGTGTTCGTCCTCTAACACTTGGGCTTCTTTCCCCAGAGCATTTACTCAAGCACAGAGCAAGACCCAGCAGCAGAAATAAAGGAGATCCTGAAGATAAATGAGAAAAGTTATCTGAAGTTAAAACACTAGGGGTAATTTCAGTATAAGAGGTATCGTTTGAGAAAGCTAAATAAATGCAAGAAAAACTTAGTTATTTGTATGTAACAGCTAAAGCATTACATGTGGTGTGACAGAATATTGGTTTCTAGTGGCCCAAAGTGTTTATTTTTGCCATTTGCAAATGAATTCCTTAAACTTTGTGCTCCCTGCCCACCACGGCTGCTGGCCTATTGCAGGCTTTAGCTTGCAGCTGGTGCTGAGCTTGGGTGTCCTCCTCCTTCAAGCGCCGTCCCCCTCCCCCCCGCCCCCCGCCAGCCTTTACCAGCAGGCTGGGTCCTGGGGAGCTGGCCCAGGGTGCTGAGGGCACTTCCTAAGGTTAAGCAAATCCTCTGACAGTGAGGATCTTTGATCTTATATTTCTCACTTCAGAAGATGCTTGCCAGTTTTGATAGAAATTTTGTTTTAAAGGTAATTGTATTTTAGATATTGGCTGACTGTTTTATGTTACATTCACTGAATCTTATCCCATTTGGTCATGCAGAGAAGTTCTGGTGCTCTCTTAGGCTAACGTAGAATTTATCTGTTCACTGCTGTGACGGGCGCCCCGTGATGGGTGTGAGGGCGGCTTCCCCCTCCGGTCTTTGTCCCCCGTGGGAGGTGGGCCCAGGTGATGGGCCTGTCCCGGGTGGCCCGGGGCAGGGGGCCAGCGGGAGGAGTGCCCCTGCCTGCTGTTGATGCCCGCCCCCCCTTCAGTCTGCCGCAGCTGCCTGGTGAAGTACCTGGAGGAGAACAACACCTGCCCCACCTGCAGGATCGTCATCCACCAGAGCCACCCCCTGCAGTACATCGGGTGAGTGCCTCGGGGCGGGGGCCATGCCGGAAGGGCTCTGCAGGAGGCATGTCGGGCCCATTCCGCCCCCGTCCTGTCCTTGTGGCTCCACAGAGCTTTAGGAGAAGGTGGGGGGCTGGGGAGTAGGAAGTACGGAGGGTGCCGTGGGTACTGGAGGCCGGCTCTGTTGTGTGCATGGATGCGTGTGTGTGTGCGTGTGCGTGTGTGTGTGTGTGTGTGTGTGTGTGATCCACACGTTCACATCAACATGACTGTCCAGACGTGAGAGGTGCTCCTTGCACAGGTCCTGGTCAGGGACGTTTGAGAAACTCCCTCTGGTCTGGCGCAGCCCGAGACTGCCTGACTGACCCCTGCAGGACTTGAGAAGCCCAGCGGGCGGGGCCGCTGGTCGCCAAGGGGTCTTGCCTGTGTCCTTCTCTGAATGTTCACCAGCATCTGGAGCCCAGACTCCGATGTGTCAGCTCGGATCCTGTGTCACTCTTGCTGGCACAGACGTTTTTATAAGTACAAACTAGAAGCAAAATCCAACTAAACTTCCAGTTTGCGATTGTGGAGCGTGTTATTGTTACACGGAAAAGGCTTGAGAATCTGAGGATTGACGTTTCTGGCTAACCACCTGTCTGTTCTTTTGCCAGTCATGACAGAACCATGCAGGATATTGTTTACAAATTGGTCCCAGGCCTCCAAGAGGGTAAGTGTCAGAACCTCCCCCCGGACCCCTGTGTCCTCAGTAGGGCTTCCAAGGGCCTTTTCGCTCGGGGGTCCTGGCTTGGGACATCTCGCTTGGCCTGCCCTGAGCTCCCTGCCATCTGCTCGCTGGTCTCGTCCACCCTGGCTCACGTGTCTCTCTGCGTTCAGGGGCACCCAGTGCCCGGCACATGTGCAGCCCTGGCCAGGCCCTGGGGGCAGAGCCGGGGGTGCCTCCTGCCTGTGCCGCCCGGAGGTGAAGCCAAGAGCCCTGTGTCGGCCAAGTCTAACGGGATTTAAACTTTAAATACAAGCTTTAAGTCAGTCTTAGGAGACTCGAGAAGAAATACTGCGTGGTGCAAGCACCCTGAGAGTGGGCGTTCTCGCCGCACTTCTGAGCCCTGAGACTGTCCTGTCCTTGGTGAAGGGTGGTCCACTCAGAGTGGGTGCTGGCTGGTGGGGCGGTGCCAGCTGATGAAACCCAGCTTTCTTTGCAAGATAAGAGGCAGCAGTTCATTTGGGAGTGTTCTCGCAACACTGTTAGCTCAGTAGATGTCACGTCTGACTTTTAAGACACAACTTAAGGAGTAATACTGTTAAAGTCTTCTTTCACTGTTCACAGAATTCATTCAAGAAAGAAGAATTTAAATTTTCTGAGTAAAATATTTGTAGAAACTGTCATATTTTGATATTTGAAGGGTTTTCTACTTCCATGGTGGCTCAGATATCTGGTAAGGAATCTGCCTGCAATGTGGGAGACCCGGTTCCAATTCGTGGATCAGGAAGATCCCCTGGAGAAGGGAATGGCCACCCACTCCAGTATTCTTACCTGGAGAATCCCATGGACAGAAGAACCTGGCGGCTGCCGTCCATAAGGTCACAAACAGTCGGACATGACTGAGCAACTAATACTTTATTTTCTAGTGCTGGGGAAAGGCAAAGAATACATGGAAATAAAACACTGATAGGGTTAAACATTATTCTAGGATGTCTTAAACATGCTAAGATCTCACAAAGTACCTGGTGTGCTTACAACCTGGAGTCCAGAGCTGCCGGCTTGGCCCCCTTCCCTGTTGTTTCATCTAGAGATGTTGCCATTTGTTCCCCAAAGAGGAGTCTTGAAGCAGGGACTTCAGCACCTCTGTAAGCTGGGAGGGTGGTGCTGACTCCGTGTCAGCGTCAGGAGCTTCTGGGCGGGGCCGTCCCGTCTCTCACGGTTTGGCTGATCCCAGGCCCTCGGTCCCCAGGTTCCCGTGTGCAGGTGGGATGGAGAGGGCCCGTGCGATTCTGGCCCCTCCCGGGTGGGACAGTCCACAGGACTTCACGGGTGTGGTCCCGCGGAGCTGCAGCTCATGAGTCCCGGTGTCCCAGCGTGTGTCCCTGTGTGTGTCAGCAGCGTGTGTCCCTGCATGTCACCAGTGTGTGTCCCTGTGTGTGTCAGCAGCGTGTGTCCCTGCATGTGTCAGCAGTGTGTGTCCCTGCATGTCACCGTGTGTCCTGGCATGTGTCCCAGCATGTGTCAGCAGCATGTGTCCCTGCATGTCACCGGCGTGTGTCCCAGCTTTGTCCCTGCGTGTGTCCCTGCGTGTCACCAGCGTGTCCCTGCATGTATCACCAGCGTGTGTCCCTGCGTGTATCACCAGCGTGTGTCAGCGTGTGTCACAGTGTGTCCCAGCGTGTGTCCCTGCGTGTATCACCAGCGTGTGTCAGCGTGTGTCACAGTGTGTCCTAGCGTGTGTCCCTGCGTGTGCCACTGGTGTGTGTCCCTGCGTGTTGCCAGCGTGTGTCCCGGTGTGTGTCACCGGCGTGTCCCTGCGTGTGTCACCAGCGTGTGTCCCTGCGTGTCACCAGCGTGTGTCCCTGTGTCACTAGCGTGTGCCCCAGTGTGTGTCCCTGCATGTGTCATGTGTGTGTCCCTGCGTGTATCACTAGCGTGTGTCCCTGCGTGTCACCAGTGTGTGTCCCTGCGTGTCACTAGCATGTGTCCCTGCGTGTCACTGGCGTGTGTCCCTGCATGTGTCACCGGCGTGTGTCCCAGCACAGCAGTTAGGTTAGGTTTTTCTTGTTCACCCGTGGTTGGGAGGGGGTGGTGTGTCTCACATGTGCTGTTGAGCGGGGTTCTGAGGCTCTGCGGTCCCGTCTGGACATGTCTGCTGGACAGGAGGAGGCTGGCAGGAGGCACGCTTCTGATGGGCCAGCCCACAGTACCCGGTGCTAAGTATGCAGGTGGTTTCTGATACTTCAGTATTGGAAATAAGGCTTTATTTCCTTAGGCACTTACCTGATTATTTCCTTGGGATACATTACTAGCAGTTTATGTAAGTCACCTTGATGCTGGAAAATACTGAGGGCAGGAGAAGAAGGAGGCAACAGAGGATGAGATGGTTGGATGGCATCACCGACTCAATGGACATGAGTCTGAGCAAGTTCCAGGAGATGGTGAAGGACAGGAAGCCCACGTGCTGCAGTCCATGGGGTCATAAACAGTTGGACACGGGTTAGCTACTGAACGACAACCTTCCTGGAAAGTTATCCCAATTGACATTTCTGTACCTGTGTGTATCTGACATTGAGTATTGTTATTTTTAATTCTTTTTCATTTTGATAGGTAAAAATTAAAGAAATAGGAATTAAAACTAGGTACAGGCAGACCTCAGAAATACCGCAGGTTCAGCTTCAGACTGTCGCAATAAAAAAAGTATCACAATAGGGTGAATCACATCAATCTTTTGGTTTCCCAATGCATATAAAAGTTATGTTCACGTTATACTGGGGGCTACTGAGTGTACAGTAACACTATGGCTAAAAAGTAGTGTATATCTCTTAGTTAAAAACACAAAATGAAACAAAAAAACTAAAATAATAACATCAAAGTTCCCTGATCACACATATCATAACAAATATAATAACAATGAAAAAGTTGGAAATATTGTATTACCAAAGCGTGGCGCAAATTGGGCTTTGTGTGTTTGGTTCCAGCTCCCCCCAGCTCTGCGCTGGCCCTCGTGCGTCAGGCAGTTCTGAGAGGCCTCCCTGCTTCCGTCTTAGCCCGCTGTCTCACGCATTCGTTTTTTTCCTGCACAGTCAGGTATTTCGCAGCATCTGCCTGGGTCTAGGACGTGACCAGGGCATGTTCCTGGCCCTCTCAGAGCTTGTGGTATTTAGGGGGGGATGTGCAGTGACTCGAGCTTCACCAGGTCGCCTGCCCACAGGTCTTTGCACAGTGCGCCTTGCGGTTACTGGTCTGGGTTAGATTTCCTTTGCTCCCTGCCACGTGGCCCTGAGCAGCGACTGCCGCTGTTACCTGGGTGTGAGCTGCCCCTCAGTAGCCGCCTGTGTCAGAGAGTCGGCCCTTCCCAGGGGTGTGCAAGGACCCAGCCTGGACAGCTGTCCTCTCGCCGCCCGGCCCCACTCGTGTCTGAGGCCGACGGCCGGGCAGGAGGCTGCGTGCTGCCCGACTTCATCCGGTAGAGACGGATGGTGGTGGGCGGCTCTGGCCCCCCAGGACTAATGAGCCGTGGTTGCCAGCCGTGGACACCACGAGCACTCTTCTGTCAGGCACACCTGGAGGCCTGTCCTGAGGGAGCCAGTGGCACCTACACTCACGGGGCCCGGGCCGCACCCTGGTATATGGCCCAAGTCACACAGCTGGTAGCCGCTCTGAAATTCCAGGGGGCACGGTCTAAAGTTGTCATTTCTCATGGGCAGCAGCCTTCAGACCTTTTCAGCAAACCTGCCCTTTTTTTCACGTGATTGTGTGCAGAATTTTAAGATAATCCATCACCTGCCTAAGATTAAGGATTACATATTAATTTTTCATAGCGGAAATGAGAAAGCAGAGGGAATTCTACCACAAGTTAGGCCTGGAAGTGCCTGGAGACATCAAGGGGGAGACGTGTTCTGCAAAGCAGCACCTAGACCCCCACCGGAACGGTGAGTGGCTGTGTTTCACGTGAACGAGCCCCTGCAGGTTCCCGACGGGCCTGGTGGGCGTCAGCATCCTTGCAGAGCTGACGGGAGTGGGGGATGCTGAGAAGCGGGGTCCCAGTCCCAGGGCTTACGTGGCGGGCCGTAGCGGGGACCTGCGGGGGCCCCGGAGCTGCCTGGAGGTGGGGTGTGCAGGGACCACATGTGCACGATGGGCCCTCCCAGGGCTCTTCTCCCAGTTTGCCTGTTTTCTTGCAGAAAGGCCACTTTCTCCTTGGCTTTGATGGAAAATTAATGGTGCTTTGAATCCGTACATATTGTAACAGTTAATTCAAACCTTTGACTCCATGGGCCACACAGGTTCCTAAGCACTCTGGTCTGTTCTGTGCATCTCTGAACATCTGAGAAGGGGAGGCCTTGGCTGCCAGCCTAGAGGAGCGGGGGCTGCATACCTGCAGGCTCAGGGCCTGGAGGTGAGGCCCCGAGGCAGCTCGGGAGCCTGGAATCCTGTCTTTGCCGAGCTGGAGGCCTGACTTTTAAAGCCGTGTAGGACCAGCAGGAGCTCTGGAGCCGTGCTGTCGGGCAGAGTTGAGGTGTGACACCCTGGTGGTGCCCGGCCGACAGCCCCCTGCCCGGGAGCCCCCAGACGCACCCGCCCCCGCCGCAGCCTTGCGAGCGCTGCGACTGAAGCCCTGTCGACCGGTGCTCCTCCGACTCTTACGTGTGTGAACTCCTGTCACCCTGGGATTCCATAGCGTTTGAGTGTTCTGTTAGGGGGAAAATAACAGTTTAACACTTTGGATATCGTGATACAGTCTTTTCTGTTTTTGCTAAAAGGAGAAACCAAAGCAGACGACAGTTCGAACAAAGAGGCAGCAGAGGAGAAGCAGGAGGAAGACGGTGATTACCACCGGAGTGACGAGCAGGTGGGCGCACGGCCGGGCCTCGGGGGCTCTCCCCTGACAGGAAGGGCCAGGAGGAAGGGACCAGATGGGCTCTCCTGACAGGAAGGCCGGGCGGAAAGGACCAGATGAGCTCTCCTCTGACGGGAAGGCCGGGCGGAAAGGACCAGATGAGCTCTCCTCTGACGGGAAGGCCGGGCGGAAAGGACCAGATGGGCTCTCCCCTGACAGGAAGGGCTGGGAGGAAGGGACCAGATGGGCTCTCCCCTGACAGGAAGGGCCGAGCGGAAAGGACCAGCTGGGCTCTCCCTTGACAGGAAGGGCTGAGAGGAAGGGACCAGATGGGCTCTCCCCTGACAGGAAAGCCGGGCGGAAAGGACCAGATGAGCTCTCCCCTGACAGGAAGGCCGGGCGGAAAGGACCAGATGAGCTCTCCCCTGACAGGAAGGCCGGGCAGAAAGGACCAGATGAGCTCTCCCCTGACAGGAAGGCCGGGCGGAAAGGACCAGATGAGCTCTCCCCTGACAGGAAGGCCGGGCAGAAAGGACCAGATGGGCTCTCCCGTGACAGGAAGGGCCAGGAGGAAGGGACCAGATGGGCTCTCCCCTGACAGGAAGGGCTGGGCAGAAAGGACCAGATGAGCTCTCCCCTGACAGGAAGGGCTGGGAGGAAGGGAGCAGGTGGGTACGCGGCCCGGGCCTGGGCCGGGAGGAAGGCACAGCAGATGGTCGCGTGCCAGCAGCTCTCTGAGTCTCTCCCGACTGTTCTCCTCCTCCCCTTTCTCCTCCTCCTCCTCTTGGCTGCACAGCTGGTGGCATCTTAGTTTCTAGGGGCTGAACCCGCACCCTCAGCAATGAGAGCACCACCTCGCAACCCCTGGATGGCCGGGAGCTTCCCTTCTATGGCTAATTGCCAGAGTGACCCCTACCCACTGCAGAGTGCTTTAGGAAAGAAAAGGTTAAAGCAGGTGTCTTCAGCGGGGAGTAGGGGGAATGGCGTCTTCCATGCAAACTGCAGTGAGAATAGCCAGGACAGAGCCCGCTCTTGGTGGCACTCACTGTCAGGGATCAAGGGAGACTCGCTGGGCTGCACGGCGATGCTGCTGGGAACGTGGCGGCGTCACACCTCCCCGTCTGCGGGCTTCTCTTAGCGCACCGTGACTTGGTGCCCCAGTGGTCCTCACACTCCCTGACGGAACAGATGTCTCGTCGGCGTCAGAATAAGAAAATGTCAGCCCTCGGCTGTCACTCAGCGTGATTTGGGAGGTCCCGGCCCCAACATTCAGGAGACGGGAACACGAGCTGGGCGTGCGATGGCTCTCGGCGACACGCATGTGACTCAGCTCCTTGAGGTGCTGAGACCCCTCTTCCAGTGGTAGGACCAGCGTGTCAGAGTCAGAGGGTGGGTGGCTTTGTTCAGAAAATTAATAAGATCTTTAAGGCAGCCTAGCAATAAATGTGAGAGGCCGAAGCAAAAATACCAGAACCTTCTGGAAGAACACAGAGAAAATTGCATAATTGGGTGTTCCTGGATGGAAGGTTGACCTTAGGATTCGAGTTCTCCCGAAATTAATCTCAATGGTTGTGACTGTAATCAATTTTATAAATAAGAATATAACCAACTGCTTCTGAAGCTCATCTGAAAGAGGAGAAAGTCAGCAGTAGCCGTGAGAACTTCGGGTCTTGGCTGTGGCAGAATATATGTGTAACATATCCACGCACACACATTTATACATACAGGCCCCTTAGGAGACACTGAGATTCAGTTCCAGACCATTGTAGCGAAACAAGTCATGAGTTTATTTCCCAGTGCGTATAGAAGGTATGCTTCCACTCTGTTGTGGTCTGTCAAGTGTGAGGTTTTGTTATATCTAAAAAACAACATTGTTTAGTGGCTAAGTTGTGCACAAGTCTTTTGCAACCCCATGAACTGTAACCCTCAAGGCTCCTCTGTCCATAGGCTCTCCTAGGCAAGAATACTGCAGTGGGTTGCCGTTTCCTTCTCCAGGGGATCTTCCCAACCCAGGGATCGAAGCCACGTCTCGTGCATCTCCCACATTACAGGCAGATTCTTTACCACTGAGCCACCAGGGAAGCCCTCAGAAAAAAATAAATAAGGTACATTCCTTAATTAAAAGATACTGTATTGCCAAACAATGCTAGCCATCATCTACCACAAACATTCAATTCATAAAAAACGCAGTATCTGTGAAGTGCAATAAAGCAAAGTCTGCTTATGGCAGCTCAGTGGTGAAGAACCTGTCTGCAGTGCAGGAGATGCACAAGACCTGGGTTTGATCCCTGGCTTGGGAAGATCCCCTGGAGAAGGAAACGGCAATCCACTCCAGTGTTCTTGCCTGGGAAATCCCATGGACAAAGGAGCCTGGCGGGCTGCACTCTGTAGGGTTGAAAAGAGTCGGATACTACTGAGCAACTAAACACACATATATTTATACACATTTATTTATACACAGATATTTATAAAATATCTGTGTATATACGCACACTGACATTTATTACAGACGTGATTAGCGTAGTGTGGATGCAGGGATAGACTAGCGGAACCCTAATTTTCCAGTTCATATGCTACCGTGTTGTTGGAAACTTTCCCCGGGTGCCACAGGAAGAGGAACGTCTCTGGCACGTGGGAGTGTGCTCAGGTGTGTCTCAGTGAACGAACACTGGGCTGCAAGACACCTCCCGGGGCCCACGTCTCCACCACTCTGGGCTCTGAGAGTTACCTCCTGCTGGACTCGGAGGTCTTGCTGCGGCCTGGGTCAGGCCGCTGGCCCGGCCTCTTCAGGTGCAGGGTGGGCCGTCCTGCTAACCCCTGTTCTGTCAGTTTTAAACCTCCAGCGTTTATCTTTATTGTTTCTAAATTTTGCCTTTTTTATCACAAACATGCCAAAAAGGTGTCTGTGTGATTGGCTTCTTTCAGAAGAGCCAGCAGGCTGTCCCGGGAACAGGGGAACGGGCCCCACTGCGCCCCTTTGAGGCCACAAGTCCACCCCAGGCTGAGCCTTGTGCGCTGGTCTGTTGTTGGCCCCAAGAAAGGTAGGGCGGGGTGGCCATGGCCCAAGACAGGGGCCTGCTGGGGCCCCCAGGTGTGAGGAGCAGGGGCGGGGCAGGGCCTGCAGGGAGGGGAGGCTGGGGGCAGGGTGGCCAGGCTGGAGCCTGGGGTGGGCGGGGACCGGGCGGCAGGGCTTTGGGCAGGTGGTGGTGCAGCTGCCCGGGGACGCACTCAAGAGCAAACCCGGGGGACTTGCTGAGCTCTGCCGACCTGGATCCTGAGTCTTCATGTTTATGATGCAGCCACAAGCCATAGACACTGCAAAACAGGCATCTTTGTGCAGCCTCCTTTCCTCAGTTAAAATCGCCTTTTGAGATTGTTTTTGAGGTGCACCATGTGGCCACTTCCTACGGTTGCCATGTGACGTGGTGCCACGGTGGGCCCTGTGGTGTGTCCTGGGCGCGTGCATGGCTCAGGCCTCAGAACAAGGATTCTGCTGTTTTCTGCCTGGTGTTCTGACTATTGCAGCCCTCACAGCCTCCTGGGTGCTGGCCTTGGTCTTCCTGGCACGTCTCCACGCGCTGTTTGTGCCAGACTCCGGGGTCTGTGGTCTGTTTTGTTGCCCGTCCGCCTCCAGCTCCTGGGGCGGCCCTTGGTCCTTCACACGCAGATTCTTGCTGTGTTCGTGGACGTGTGTTGCATGTTCTGATGTAATCATTTCACAGGAACTGTATGTATCTGTTTAGCTTTGGTGTCAAAGGGAGAAGTTTCAGAGCTGGAAGTAGTCTCTCTCTCCCATTTTTATTCTCTAGGAAAGTTTGTATAAGATTGACAACATCCGTTTTATAAAGCCATCAGATCTTAGTTAATTTTTTTGAAGATGGGTAGGAAGATTTTAAATTATAAATTTCCTTAATGATTTTAATCCTACTCTAATCTTTTGTTTGTTTTTAAGATTATTTGATAAGTTATATTTTTTTCTAGGAAAGTTTCTATGTGGACTTAGGTTTTCACAGAATTCTTTTGTCTGTCTGTGGGCTTTGCCAAGTGTCTGGTGATTTCTCCATTGCTCTTCCTAGCATCCCACTGGTGCCTCCTGCTTTTTTGGTCATTCTTGCCAGAGATGGAGCCACATTCTTTTCTGTTAATCATTTCTTCTTTCTGCTCTGTGTTCCTTTTGTTCCTTCTCTACTTTCTTGAGTTGAATATTCTTTAATATATGCATTGGAAATTTTGAACATCAAATCTTACAAATAAGGCTGCGGTAATCAAGGCATTGTGTTGCAGGTGTTAAGGTAGATTTTTTTAATCATTGTGGAGTGTGGAAATAAGCCCTTAGATTCAAGGTCATTTGGTTCCAGCACAGGTGCCATGGCCCTTCCTGAGGAAAGAACAGTGTCTTGGACGGTGCTGGGACAGCTGGACACCCACGTGCAGAGGAGTCACTCGTGCCCCTGCCTCTCACGACAGGGAAAGTAAAAGTGAAAGTCGCTCAGTTGCGCCCAGCTCTTTGGGACCCCAGGGACTATACAGTCTGTGGAATTCTCCAGGCCAGAATACTGGAGTGGGTAGCCTTTTCCTTTTCCATGGGATCTTCCCAACCCAGGGATCGAACCCAGGTCTCCTGCATTGCAGGCAGATTCTTTACCAACTGAGCTATCAGGGAAGCCCAGGTTAACTCAAAATGTAAGGGCTCAAACCGGGAAACTATGCAGGAAAACATGAGAGAAGCTCCTTAGCATCTTGGGTTAGGCTTGTAGTTCTCAAATCCAAAACCAAGAACACAACTCAGGAACGAAAACTGATGAAAGAAAATTCATCAGATGAAGAAATACTGCTCTTAGGACTCCCTGGTCATCCAGTGGCTAAGATTCTGTGCTTCCCCTGTGAGGCGCAGCTCAGCCACTGGTCAGGGAGCTGAGATCCCTCAAGCCACATGGCGCAGCCAAAAGGAGTTGCTGCTCTTCAAAAGACACCATTGAGAAAAAATTTAAAAACCACAGACTGGGAGAAAATATTAGCAAATGACATTTCTGAAAAGGACTTTTATCTAGAACATGTAACTCTTAACTCATTAAGAAGGTTAGTGTTAGGGTTAGGGTTAACAAATTGGCAGACATTTCGTCAAAGAAGAAATACAAATGTTTAATACTCACATTCCCTGGTAGCTCAGCTGGTAAAGAATCTGCCTGCAATGTGTGAGACCTAGGTTCAGTTCCTGGGTTGGGAAGATCCCCTGGAGAAGAGAAGGGCTACCCACTCCAGTATTCAGGCCTGGAGGATTCCATGGACATAGGAGCCTGGCAGGCTACAGTCCATGGGGTCTCAAAGAGTCAGATTTGACTGAGCAACTTTCACTGACAGTCACATGAAAATGTGTTCAACATCATTCATTAGTCATTAGGAAAATACAAATTAAAACCATAATGAAATAGCATTTTATACTCACCAAGATGACTATAAGCAAAAAAATGGTGACAGGTGTTGGCAAGGAGGCGGAGAAGTGGATCAGCGGTGTAAGGTGCTGCCACGCACTTGAGTCTCCCCACGTGACTGTATGAAAGAAGTCAGATGGGAGGACTGTGTTGTACGATCCCATCTGTAGACCATCTAGGAGAGGCTGGTCCACAGACGCAGGCCAAGGGTGGCTGGGGCGGATTGACCACCAAAGCCACGAGGGTCTTTATGAGGTGATGGGTCTGACCTCAGACTGGGTGGCGTGGTGGTTGCACAAGTCTTAAGTTGACTAAAAATTACTGAATTGTATACTTAAAACATAGATGTAAATTATACTGCAACGGAGCTGTTAAAAAATTACAAAGATGCTTTTAACTTAGTGTATTTAAATAGGTAGTACATTTGGGGACTTCCTGGTGGTTCAGTGGCTAAGACTGCCCTGTAGGGGGCCCAGGTTCAATCCCTGGTCTGGGAAATAAGGTCCTGCATGTGGTACAGTGTGGTCAAAAACATAGGTAGGTAATACACTTACACGGTCCAGAGGGCAGTGGTACGTGAGAGGGTTATGTGTTACTGTCCCGAATTCCCCTTCATAGGGGTGCACCTTGTGGTCACTCCCATGTTTGCACAGACTGGGCTTTCCAGAGTCCTGTGCAGCTCTGTGCTCCCTCCTCCCTGGTGGCCCAGCCCACGGCCTCCTGCTTCTGTTGTTGGGGGGCCTGTGCCTTCTTTCTCTGGTTGACACCTCTGCGTTTTTTAAAAGTCCAAAATAAATACGAGTCTCTTGTTGTCTCCTCTGAACAGCAGCAGGGCTCTCCCACTGCCTGGTCGCCTCCTTAACACCCCAGCTAGTCCGTCTGCTTCGGGCTCTTTCTTCCTGTGCTGCCGCTTCTCACTTCTCAAATTGTGTTCTGTCTTCGTTTGCTGGTGACTTCATTCCACTTCCTCTCTGAATGATGGTTTAGCTCTTCCTTTCTGGTGGCTCAGTGGGAAGCCCGGGGCCTGGGCTCAGTGCCTGAGCACCAGCCCCTCATGCAGCCCCACCCAGCCCCCGGGCCTCAGTCCCCGGTGCTCGGTGCTCGGTCCCCGGTGCTCGGTCCCCGGTGCCCGGTGCTTGGTCCCCGGTGCTCGGTGCCCGGTGCTCGGAGGGGCCGCCGAGTCTGGGTGCCGGTTTCTGCTGATTTCCTTTGCGTCAGGTCCTTTTGCTTCCTGGAGTTGAGGAGTTAATGTCTTGCATCATTTGGGGGGGCCCTTCTGCCTTTATTTTCTGTTTTTCCTCTGGTCTCTTGTGATTTTCAGACTCTGTGGTCTGTCTTCATGCGTCTTCACCTTTCCTTTGTTTTCTTATTTTAATTGATGCCTTTTATTGTGTCTATACTTTTGGGTAATTTACTCCCATTGATCTTTCAGAAAATTGATCTGCGTTCAGCTGAGACTAATCTGTGGTTTGACCATCCATTGTGTTTTTAATTTGAATGAATATGTTTTTTATTTTTAGAAGTTATATTTGAATGTCTTTTGTACCTGCCTGTTCTTTATTCATAGTGTTATATTTTTAATTCCTTCTTTCATATCTAATAATTTTAGACATATATATTTCAGTTATTAATGATTCTTTTTGGGGGTTTGAGTTTTGGGGGGTCTGGTTTTTTGGCACACCCTAACCATTCCTGGAGAAAGACTTACCCCTGAGTGAGGCGAGGCATCTCAGGTGGGGCCAGCTCGGTAGTGCAGCGGGGCCAGGCTGTCCCTCCGCTGCATCTGCCATCCGGAGTCACTTTACTCAGCTTGTTGTCTTGAAGTTCCTTGTCACACGCTGAGTACTCTGACCCATTGGACTCTTGATCTCACGAAAGGTGAACTTGAGACTTTGTGCCTTTGCTCGGAGTCCTCTGCCCTCTAGTGAGCTGGACCAGCGTGATGTGCCCCTTGGTGACCCTTCCTGGGTGTGGGGGCCGTGGTGCCTGCCTTGTGATGTCTTTCCTCGTCGTTCCTGCGGAACACTTGGCCTCTATGGCGACGTGTGTGTGTCCCACCGGCTAGAGTGTTTACAACAGGATTTCCACCTTTCTCAGTTTAACTCTGAGGCTAGCATGTACTGCCACAGTAAGTAAGTAATTCTCAGGTTTACTTTAAAGAACTGCATTAGTAAAACAATTAATACAATGTTAGATTGTTTTTCACAAAATGGCAAAAATAAACAGATTTTAAGGTAATGTGTTTAGTCAAAACAGATTTATGATTTCCAAAGCGTCTGCAGTCTTGGATCTAACGGGGTTGGTAGATGGCTGAGAAGGTCTCCAGGGAGCAGCCCCGCGGTGACCCTCCGTGCACCTCCCCAGCTGAGCCCTTTCTTTCTCTTGCAGGTGAGCATCTGTCTGGAATGCAACAGCAGCAAACTTCGGGGCCTGAAGCGAAAATGGATCCGCTGCTCAGCCCAGGCCACAGTCCTGCATCTGAAGAAGTTCATTGCCAAAAAACTTAACCTCTCGTCTTTCAACGAGGTAAACAGAAACTGCGACGAGTCACTCTTCTGCAGGAGTGACACTTCTGAAGCTCTTTGGGTTTGTTTGCTTTTTACAATTTTGTCTGGAGATTTTCAATCAGAAAAAAAAGTCTTGTGTGTTGCCTACTCCCAGTTAGTGTGATAGTAAATAGTGGTGAAGGCAGTGGAGGCCCAGAGCCCATGAACATGGAGGCCACTGCTAAGAGAAGAGGAAATGCCAATGGGATGGCAGCGAGGTACGTTACAGGTTTTCACAAGAGAGATTCTGGTCTTTAATTTCACAAACAGATGGATGGGGATGGATAGAATGGGTGGGTAGACAGAGAAGATACTTCCAAGTTCTGATGAATGCTGAGACTAAAATAAAATCTGTGCTTTAGTGTGCAGAGCAGAGTGGTCCCAGAGGGAGAGCGAACATGCTCGCTAGGGGTGTCGGACGCCCTCCTGAGGGCATTCGCTTCTGCTCAAGCGTGGCTTGCCCGCGTCATGCAGACATGTCAGGAGAAGGCATTGTGGGATATAAAGCCAAGGACTCATGATGAAAACAGCCCTCAGGCTGCGAGGAAAGTGGTGTCACGGTCCGGAAAAGGAGGCAGGAGAGGCCAGTTGGGGAGAGTCTGGCAGAAGCCCCAGGAGAGCAGGCCAGTGAGGACAGAGAGAAGAGGCCAGCTCCTGAGATGTGTATCACAGAAGAGTGGGGTGGACGTGGCCCTCCACAGAGCGGTGTCCACACCCCAATCCCACAACCTATAATCATGATCTTTTTGGAAAAAAGATCTTTCCAGATGTAATGAAGTTAAGGGTCTTTAGAGGAACTAATCCTGGATTGACCCTAAATCCAATGCCTGTACAAATGTGAGGCAGAGGGAAACATGAGACACACAAAGAGGAGAAGACGGTGTGAAGATGGAGATAAGATTGGGGTGATGTGACCACAAGCCAAGGGATGCCTGGAGGCCCCAGAAGCTGGTCTAGTTTCTTCTTGGTGCCAATAATAAAATGTTAGAGGAGAGGGATGAATTCAAGAATGAACTGCCAAACAAAAAGGAACCTACAGCCTATCCACGTTGTAAAAAAATGGTAATATTAGGAATTTGACTGTTAGAAAAACACTCTAGAGAGAAGGCCAAGTGTGTAGCTGTTCAACCTTTTGCTAAAGGGTTTAGTTGTTTGACTCATGGTGGCTCAGCTGTCTCATGGGAGGAGCAGAGAGAGGAGTTATCCGAGAGAGATCTACAAAGGATTTTCATGTCAGTGGCCTGGATCTGGGACATACCTGGGAGACCCACAGTGCTTTTAAGAATGTGGTATCGGCAGAACCACCACCAACTTGGGCTGAAGGGGACAGAGACAGGAAGAAAGGAGAGAAGGCTATCAGACTTGCAAAATTCTACCAGCAGGAAATAGGCTGGTAAGAGCTGCTCCGCTGCCTGGGTGAGTCACCCCAGAGGGTGAGGCCAACACGGGCCCAAGTGAGCAGAGCCTCGACCTGCAGTGATGTGTTCTCAGATCTGGAGACCAGATGGAATTTCCATACTGGATTTCCAATGTTTTGGAGACCAGTGATGTCTTTACGCCTTCTAATATATCTCCCTTTTAGACTAAGAATACCTATCTTGTCCCACACTTGGATTTTGGAAGCAAATAATGTGTTTTCTAGTTTCATAGATCCGCAGTTAGAGAGGAATTTTTCCTCGGAATGCATCATACTCAGAGTCTCACCCATAGCTGATTCCTATGATTTAGAAAATAAGCTCTGAGACTTTGAACTGATGATGTGAAGATGAGATTTGGGGATCTGGAGTTGATGCTAGAGTGGCTTGAGTCTCTTGGAGCTAAAAAAAACGCATTCGGGGTGGATGTGGGTTTTATGGGATCAGAAGGCAGACGTGTAGTAGGTTCAGTGGTGACCCTGCAAAAAAAATACGATCACTTTGTAATCCTGAGAACATCTGAATACATCTTTATTTGAAAAAAGGTCTTTGTAGACATGCAAAGAATGTTGGAGTGAAGAGACCTCCTGGATTATCCAGGCAGGCTGTAAATCCAGCCACTGGTGTCTTTAGAAGAGCAGACACAAATTGTCTCCGTAGATTTTAAAGGATGTTATGCAAAGTATCTTCTCATACCACAGCTGCATGAGGTTAGAAATCAATAACCAAAGGAAAACTGGAAAATTCACAAAATTGTGGAAATCAAACCACCAGTGGATCAAATGAGAAATCAAAGAGTGATTAAAAAATACTTAGAGACAAATAAAAACAAAACTCCAACATATCCAAACTAACGATGCCGTGAAAGCAGCACCAAGGGGAGGCTTATAGCCGTAAACACAGTAAAACGAGGGAGATCTCGAATCAACAGCCTCAGTTTACAACTTAAGGACCTAGAAGAAGACTTACGCTCAACCCAAAGCTAGCAGAAAGAAAAGAATAATAAGGATTAGAGCAGAAATAAAATTGACAATAGAAAAACGATAGAGAAGATCAACGGTTTTTCAAAAAGATCAACAGTATTGACAGACTCTGAGCTAGAGGGACTAAGAAAGAGGACTTGAGTCACATCATCTGAGGTGGAAGCAGGGACATCATCTGATTCTTCAGATACAGATTTTCAGAGAGCACTCTGAGCAGTTGTATGCCAGCAGATCGGATGACCTAGATGAGATGGACAGATGCCTAGAAAAACAAAGCCTAACCTGACAGTCACAAAGAAATAGGAAATTTGAGTAGACCTGTGACTGGTGAGGAGACTGAATCACCAATCAGAAAATCCTGCAATAAAAAAAGTCCTGGACCTCATGGCTTCCCTGAACCCTACCAAGCATTTAAAAAACTAGTATCAATCCTTCTCAAACTTTTCTAAAAGGTTGAAGAGGAGGACCACTTCCTAACTCATTTCATGAGATCAGCATAACCCTGAGAAAGCCAGATAAAGACACTACAAGAAAACTGCACAATATCCCTTGTTAACATTGATGCAAAAAATCCTCAACAAAATAGTAATGAACAGAATTCAACATATTAAAAGGATTTACACACTGTACCTAAGTGGGTTTCAAGGGATTAGATTTGATAGAGTGCCTGAAGAACTATGGATGGAGGTTTGTGACATTGTACAGGAGGCAGTGATCAAGACCATCCCCAAGAAAAAAGAATGCAAAAAGGAAAAATGGCTGTCTGAGGAGGCCTTACAAATAGCTGAGAAAAGAAGAGAGGCTAAAGGCAAAGGAGAAAATGAAAGATACACCCATCTGAATGCAGAGTTCAAAGAATAGCAAGGAGAGAAAAGAAAGCCTTTCTCAGTGATCAATGCAGAGAAATAGAGGAAAACAATAGACTGGGGAAGACTAGAGATCTCTTCAAGAAAATTAGAGATACCAAGGGAACATTTCATGTAAAGATGGGCACAATAAAGGACAGAAATGGTATGGACCGAACAGAAGCAAAAGTTATTAAGCAGAGGTGGCAAGAATACACAGAAGAACTATACGAAAAAGATCTTCATGACCCAGATAACCACGATGGTGTGATCACTCACCTAGAGCCAGATATCCTGGAATGTGAAGTCAAGTGGGCCTTAGGAAGCACCACTACGAACAAAGCTAGTGGAGGTCATGGAATTCCAGTTGAGGTATTTCAGATCCTAAAAGACTTGTGTGAACACTGCACTCAATACGCCAGAAATTTTGGAAAACTCAGCAGTGGCCACAGGACTGGAAAAGGTCAGTTTTCATTCCAATCCCAAAGAAAGGCAATGCCAAAGAAAGTTCAAACTACCGCACCATTGTACTCATCTCACAGGCTAGCAAAGTAATGCTCAAAATTCTCCAAGCCAGGCTTCAACAGTACATGATCCATGAACTTCCAGGTATTCAAGCTGGATTTAGAAAAGGCAGAGGAACCAGACAAGAGTTCAAATTGCCAACATCCCTTGGATCATCAAAAAAGCAAGAGAATTTCAGAAAAAAAATCTGCTTTGTTGACTACGCCAAAGCCTTTGACTTTGTGGATCGCAACAAAATGTGGAAAATTCTTCAAGAGATGGGAATACCAGACCACCTTACCTGCCTCCTGAGAAATCTGCATGCAGGTCAAGAAGCAACAATTAGAACCGGGCATGGAACAAAGGAATGGTTCCACACTGGGAAAGAAGTACATCAAGGCTGTATATTGTCACCCGGCTTATTTAACTTATATGCAGAGTATATCATGAGAAACACTGGGCTGGATGAAACACAAGCTGGAATCAGGATTGCCAGGAGACACGTCAATAACCTCAGATGCGCAGATGACACCACCCTTATGGCAGAAAGTGAAGAACTATAGAGCCTTTTGACGAAAGTGAAAGGGAGAGTGAAAAAGCTGGCTTAAAACTCAACATTCAGAAAACTAAGATTATGGCATCTGGTCCCATCACCTCATGGCAAATAAACGGGGAAAAAGTGGACACAGTGAGAGACTTTATTTTCTTGGGCTCCAAAATCACTGCAGATGGTGACTGCGGTCATGAAATTAAAAGACGCTTGCTCTTTGGAAGAAAAGCTATGACCAACCTAGACAGCATATTAAAAAGCAGAGACATTACTTTGCCAAAAAAGGTCAATCTAGTCAAAGCTGTGGTTTTTCCAGGAGTCATGTATGAATGTGAGAGATGGACTGTAAAGAAAGCTGAGTGCCGAAGAATTGATGCCTTTGAACTGTGGTGCTGGGGAAGACTCTTGAGAGTCCCTTGGACTGCAAGGAGATCCAACCAGTCCATCCTAAAGGAAATCAGTCCTGAATATTCATTGGAAGGACTGATGCTGAAGCTGAAACTCCAATACTTTGGCCACCTGATGCAAAGAGCTGACTCATTGGAAAAGACTCTGATGCTGGGAGGGATTGAAGGCAGGAAGAGAAGGGGACGACAGAGGATGAGATGCTTGGATGGCATCACTGACATGATGGACATGAGTTTGAGTAAATTCCAGGAGTTGGTTGATGGACAGGGAAGCCTGGCGTGCTACAGTCCATGGGGTTGCAAAGAGTCATACACAACTGAGCGACTGAACTGAAGAGTGAGGAAGAATATGTAGAAAGTTCTAAAAATTCCACAGAAAGACCCTGTCAGAACTAACTGCAAGGTAGCAAAATGCAGAGTGAGCAGAGGAATCAGATGCGTTTTTGTACATGAGCGAAGAGCAGCTAAAGAGCAGATTATAAAATGGAATACATTTATAATACCCCCAAAAAGAATAATATACTCAGCCGTAAAAAGTAATAAAATTAAGTCATTTGTAGACACATGGATAGACTCAAAGACTGTCATACAAAGTGAAGTATCAGAAAACAAATATATTAACACATATGTGTGGAATGTAGAAAAATGGTTTAGATGCTGCTGTGTGCAAAGCAGAAATAGAGACACGAGCATAGAGAACAAACATGGACATCAAGGGAGGAAAGCTGGGGATGGAGTGAATTGGGAGATTGAGGTTGACACATGCACTGTGGGTGCTGTACATAAAATAAGCGATTAATGAGAATGACTGTGCAGCTCAGAGAGCTCGGCTCACTGCTCTGTGGTGACGTAAACGGGAAGGATCCAAAAAAGAGAGCATATACGTGTATGTATAGCTTATTCACTTTGCTGTACAGTAGAAACTAACACTGGAGAAGGCAATGGCACCCCACTCCAGTGCTCTTGCCTGGAAAATCCCATGGACGGAGGAGCCTGAAGGCTGCAGTCCATGGGGTCGCTGAGGGTCGGACGTGACTGAGAGACTTCACTTCCACTTTTCACTTTCATGCGTTGGAGAAGGAAATGGCAACCCACTCCAGTGTTCTTGCCTGGAGAATCCCAGGGACAGCGGAGCCTGGTGGGCTGCCGTCTATGGGGTCGCACAGAGTTGGACACAACCGAAGCAACTTAGCAGCAGCAGCAGCAGAAACTAACACACCATTATAAAGCAACTATAGCCCAATAAAAATAATTTTAAAAAATGAAATACTTAGGAATTAAGTTAGCAAAGGAAGTGAAAGACTCGTACAGTGAAAATTACAGAAAATGCTGAAGAAATGAAAGACAGAAGCACGTGGAAACGTGTGCCACATTCAGGGACTAGAAGACTGAACATTGTTTAAATGTTCAGTCACCCAAATGAACTACAGATTCAATAGAATTCCTATCAAAATCCCAAAGATATTTCTTGCAGAAAAAAAAAAAAATGCATCTGATTTTTTTATGGACTCTCAAAGAACCCAAATAGCCAAACAACCTTGAGAAAGAAGAACAAAACTAGAGGACTCAAAGCTTCCCAGTGTAGAGAGACGCCAACCCAGAGTGTGGTGCTGGCGCCGAGACAGACGGAATAGCGTAAATCCTCACACGTGGTCAACTGACAGGGTTCTAAGGCCCTCTAGTGAGGAAAGGACAGCCTTTCAACAGACGGTGCTGAGAAAACTGGATATCCACGGACAAAAGAAAGAAATTTGACGCTTGCCTAACACAGCATACAAAGATCAACTCAAAGTGTGCCAGGGGCGTAAATGTAGAACCTGAAACAATAAAAACTCTTAAAACACAGGACTAAACCTTGGCGTTGGATTTGGCGATGATCGCCTGGGTAGCATACCCAAGGAACAGGCAGCAAAAGGAAAATTAGACAATTTGGACTTCGTTGACTTGAAAGAAAAAGAAATTGTATGGAGTGGAAGAAGATATTTGTGAATCATTTTCTGACAAGTCTATCCAGAATAGATAGACTGTTTCTAAAATTGAGCACAAAAAAACTCAACTCAGTTACAAAATGAGCACCGGACTTGAGTAGACATTTCTCCAGAGACGTACAAGTGGCAATAAGCACGAGAGAATGCACCTGACACCACTGATCCCCGGAGAAACGCAGCCAGAACTGTGGCGAGACCTCAGATCCAGAGGATGGCTCCTGCAGAACGTGAGAGCCAAGTGCTTGGAGGCTGGGGAGAACTTGGAACACTGTGCACTGTTGATGGGGTATAAATGGTGCAGCCACTGTGGAAAACACTATGAAGATGCCTCAAAAGCTAAACAGAACCACCATGAGCTCCAGCAGCGCCTTCTGGGGAACACCCAGAGGACCCGGAGGAAGCATCTGTACCCCTACACGTACAGCAGCGTTGCTGACAGTGGGCAGAAGCTGGAAGCAATCAAGTGTCCATCAGTGGGTGATGGATAAGCAAAATGTGGTCCATCCATACAGTGGGATATTCTGCTTTAAACAGGAAGGAAATTCTAACACCTGCTGCAACATAGATGAATCTTGAGGAGACTATGCTAAATGAAGTAAGCCAAACACAAAAGGCCAAATACTGTCCGATTCCACTGATACTAGGTCCCCAGAGGCATCGGAATCACAGACAGAAAGCAGAATAGGAGTGGCTGGCGCTGGGGAGGGGGCGGGTGGTTATTGATTAAGCGGGCAGTTACAGGTTTACACACGCAGAGTCCGTGGATGGGCGTGGCGGCAGCTGCACATCATGGAAGCAGTTAACACCACTGAGCTGCACTTGAAAACGGCTAAGCTGGTAAATCTCACGTGCACCTGACCCCAGTTATGTCAACGATAAATAAGTGAACTACTGATGCTCACACGGAAGAGAGTAGAGGGGGTTTGGGGCCGCCTAAGGACGGAAGCAGGGTTGGGAGGACGCTGCCCTGTGCCGGAGAGTCCTGGCGCCTCCAGAGGGCCTGAGCCTGCGGGCTCCCAGACAGAACTCTGAGGACTGCCCTCCTGGCGCTCTCTGTCCTGACGCAGTTGTGCTGTTTCCATGGCAGACACAGGAAGCACACGTCGGGACACTTCCTCCCCTGCCTTGAGAGAGAAGTTTAAAAGACCATCTGGGAATTCCTGGTGGCCCCGTGCTTAAGACTCGGTGTTTTCACTGCAGTGGCCTGGGTTCAGTACCCTGGTCAGGGAACTACAATCCTGCGAGCTGCATGGCACTGCCAAAAATAATAATAATAAAAAGACCATCTGGGTAGCATCATTTGTCATCAGGGAAATGCAAATTAAAACAATGAGATCCCACTCCAGACCTACAGAATGTCCAAAATCCAGGACCCCGACACCACCATATGCTGGCAAGGACGTGGAGCAACAGAAACTTCACTGCCAGTGGAAGTGCAAAATGGTGCAGCCATTTAGGGAAACAGCTCGGCAGTCAAGCCCCTTGGTACTTACCCAAAGGAGCTGAGAACTTAGGTCCACAAGGAAGCTTACACACAGATGTTTATAGCAGCTTAGTCGTAGTCGCCAAAACTTGGGAGCCAAGGCCTCCTTCAGAACGTGAATGGATAAGTAAACTGTGGTCCATCCAGACAGTGGAACATCACTCAGCCAAGAGAAAAGAGCTGACAGGGCGTGAGAGACGTGGAGGAACCTTCAGCGCATACGACGGTGGAAGAAGCGGATCCAGAAGGCCTGCACGCTGCGATCCGCGCCTGTGACGTCTGGAGAAACCCGTGCAGACGGCGCAAGGAGCAGCAGTTGCCAGGGGCGGAGGGCGAGAACGACAGGCCCCCGGAGGAGTCCTAGGGCCATGAGCCTGCTCTGAGTGACGCTGTCCTGGAGGACACTCGTCTCTGTGTGTCTGTCCAGGCCCCCAGGAGGCACAGCACCGGTCCAGAGCCTCGTGGAGGCCGTGGCTATGGGAGGCGAGGAGGTGCTGACTGAGGTTCATCAGGTGTGATGTGTTCACATCAGGGATGCTGGTTGGGGGAGAGGCTGTGGGGTGGGGCCAGGAGAAAGATGAGGGCTCTGGACCTTGTGCTAAATTTTCCTGTGAACCTAAAACTGCTCTGAAAAGTCTTTATGAAAAAAAAGGGAAGAATTGTCTGTGGAGCCCATAACCTTTTTCCACTGAGGTGAGAGGGACAAACCTGGCCAAGACGGACTGAAGCTGGGGCACAAGGTGCTTTTTGGGGAGAGGAGCCTGGAGGCTGCCGTCCCACAGCAGGGCTGCTGCCTTGCCGTGTGTGGACAGAGGCCCCTGCGTGCTCTCCACCCTCGGGCGGGGCGGGGGCGGCCTTCCAAGCCCTGCTTCCCGTCGGTGCTGCCCCAGAAGGAAAGCAGGTGGCTCTTTGCTGACGGGCGTGACTGCCTGGACCAGAGGCCCCCGCATCCTAAGCACTGAGCCCTTGGCCCCACTGACTAAGGTCTTGTTCTTCCGGCAGCTGGACATTTTATGCAACGAGGAGATCCTTGGCAAGGACCATACACTCAAATTCGTCGTTGTCACGAGGTGGAGATTCAAGGTGAGACTTTGCTGTGATTGTGTGTGGTTTATTCCAGAGCTTAGGAGTAACAGCCCACCGTGGGACTGTCAGCAGTGTGGGTGCTCTGGAGTCATCAGCCCCAGAGTCGCCATGGGTAGTGCAGTCCCCAGGCCCCCACTTGTCTCATCTCTCCTGGTCAGGGTGACTGACGTCCTGGGGAGGGAGGGGCCACTGCAACCAGAAGGCACCCTTCCAGCCACGCTGCCTCTCTGGAGCAGGAAACAGACGGGCGTGACCCCCAGGGTCTGCCTGAGAGCAGGAGAGACACAGGCCGGCCGCCGCTGGCCAGGGCCGGGGCAGGCGGGGGCTCCCTCCGCAGCTGACCCCCGCGGGGTCCCGGCCCCTCCCTCCTTGTCTTGCAGAAGGCGCCCCTCCTGTTGCACTACAGACCCAAGATGGACCTGCTGTGAGCACAGCGGAGACTCGGCGCCCAGGCGCCCAAGGGCATGCGCCAGGCGGGGCCACAGCACAGGGGTGCTGCCCTGGGCATCGTGTGGACCGGACCTCGAACAGAGTATTTATCACTTTTGTATGAGAGAGAATTGGCACGCGACGAGACGCTCGGCACAGGGTTACAGACGTGGCGCGGGGACCAGCGTGAGGACAGCGAGGCGGCGGCCTTCATTCCAACACGCGACCTTTGCTTGCTTTCCAGGCCTTGAAAATCTCAGTCACTTCCGTTCAGTTTATGGATTAGGTTTCACGATAGCCCCCAAATACTTGTACGTTTATTGAATCCTTGCTAAGTTATTGAAAAAATGTCTTTTCCCGGTGAATGACGATATTTATGTTGCCTTTAGCTTCCTGAAGACTTAGAAGATATATAAAAATTTAATTTAAAAGCAACCAAAAGAGGTTTCCATGAGTATCGTGAGTTAACCATGGTATTTCATTTTCCACGTTAGGGAATGTGAAGCCAGGGGGGGCTCTGACCCCCGGGGGACCCAGAGCCCAGGGCAGGGTGCTGCAGCCTCGCCAGTGCCGCCACTCAGCAGAGTGGACGGGACCAGTCAACGCTGGTTCTCAGAACAGTTCTTCCCAAAACTTGCTTTTATTAAACAGGGCACAGTTGCTCAGTGCCGCCTTTACCTTCACGCTGATTCTTTTCCTTTTTCGTTTTGCAGAAGGAATTGATGGTGGTTGTGGGGGTGGGGCTGGCACCCGGGGGTATGCCTCCACTGAAGCCCCAGGCGTGCAGACCCCAGGGCCCGCCCGGTCCACCCTCGGCGGCGGGCACGTCCGCCCTGCCCACCCCTCTCTCCCGGAGCAGACGGTGGGGCCGGCGGGGTCCTGTGCGTCAGAAGCTGCTGTCCTCAGTTACTTAGGACCTAAAACCCGGCAAAGGCAGCACACCCTCTGTTAACCTTTCTCCTCCCAAATGTTCGTATTTTTGTGGAACTCGAGAATAAACTCTTTGCCAGCACATCCATCTTTGTTCTTTCAAGATTGTAGTTTGGAATGTGTGGAGGCAGGAGTGAGGCGAGGGCCCTTCCTGGGTGCGAGCGTGTCCCGGCTGCGTGTCTGTCCCCGTGCGCGTCCGGCGGCTTTTGCCTGAGCTTCGGGCTCTTCCCTGCCGTCACCTTGGCACCCTGGGGTCCTGGGGCCGCCTCGTTCGGTAGGAAAGCTTGATGGTCTCCTGAGAGCTGGGTTTTCCGTGAAGAGCTTCACCTTGGTGACTAGGATTCCTCCTGAACTTGCTTTGGCAGTGGTGGTCAGGCTCATTGACTCTCAAGTTTGTTTGTTTCTCTTACTCTGAGTTTCATGTGCATAAACGTCAGAAGCAGCTCCTTGGTGATGCGCACAACAGAGGAGCTCAGTCCAAGGGGTTTTAATCTGAGGCCTTTCAGAAAATAAAGCCAAGTTTTCCCTGGGAGTCGGTCACAGTTCGCCTCTTTATTTAAGCCCATTACTCCCAGACTGTTTGAATTATTAGTTACCTAAGCTCATTTTTCATCCAAATCGTTTTTTAAGAGTTCCTATTACAAGGGTTTAATGAGTAGATGTGTATGAGTAAATATTACCTGTCTACCTCAGATACACATTTCTGCTGAAACGTTCTATAAAACCATGTGCTCTCAATGCAGTTGAAGTATAAGACTAGAATTTAGGTATTCTGTGTGGTCAAGGTAAGGAAAGATTAAACAGTGTGAGCGTCAAAATTCAAATACCATTAATTCAGGGTCAGACTAACAGGAGCCTGACTGTGTGGTCTCATAGCGCGTGCCTGTAACCTCGTTCTGTCTTTGCGATCACTTGAATTTGCTATGGTGCTAAGTTGATGTACTTAATACACAGAGAGGTGGAGGCGGGTGAGCCGGTGCCACCGTCCCCCTGGGCCCCGAGCACCCCCGGTCCTGCGTGTGTAACGTGTGGCCCTGATGAAACCTCAGCAGCAGAAGTACCTATTTTTCTAAGATGTCCCCGTGCAGACTGTCTTCACTGCAGGAGAGCCCAGTCCTGCCACCTCTGTCCGTCGCAGCCTTAAGGGCCGGCGCTGGGGCCCTTTCAGCAGAGGGAAGCCTGCCCTGTCCTCGCGCGTCTGCTTAACATCAACGGGAGACTCTCATCTTTTCCAGCATGAAAGCCGGGATCAGTTAGTGATTGGATCCTGTCACTTTTTTCTTCCTTAAACAGATGGAGTTACTGTGAAGCAGTTTCCACAACTGATGATGCTGGTAAAACAAACGCTGTCAGCAGCAGCAGCAGCGAGCCTGTCACTGTGCAGGGCCTCACTAGACACAGGCGTCACAAAAACAGAAGATTCAGAGAGAATATATAATATTGAGTTTAAGATTTGGGGGGTGAAAAGAAGAAAACCTAACTTTATAAAATTATTTATTCTATTTTAAGCCCTTTATCATATTTTCCCATCCAATTGTTTGTTTTCAGTGGTCCAGCTTTATTTACAGGCATATAAAATGAAATTGTGAGGTGTTTTGCAAGCTTCTTCTTTTTTCTTTGAGTAGCTTTGATTTGTGTGTTTTGTCTCGTGGACGAAGCGCGGTTTGTGCGTCTGTGCAGCAGGCTCCAGCGCGTTCGCTAGAGTTACGTTGAGTGGTCCGCAGCATCTGTCTGCTGACTTGAAGGAGGTGCAGGGGGGCCCTCCGAACGTGTACGCTCAGCTCGGATTCTTCCTGTCCGTCGTGGTCCTCACGAGAATGCTGTTGTCGCGAGTGTGTGGGGGCCTGCGTGGGGGTGTCGGCCATCGGTGAGAGTAAGGGACCACGTGGCCGAGACCGGCCTCGTGCCTTGGGCCCGCGTGCTGGCGGCCCAGGACACGCCCCCTGCTGACCACAGCTGAGACGGTGCTACTTCCCGGGCTCTGGAGCCCTGCAGGGCGTGCGGCCTCCACGCCCCCTCGTGATATTAGAAGTCTTTAGAAATTCATTTGTTTTTTTTCTCAAAGCCCACAGGCTGTATTTTACAGTGATTTTTGAAATGTGTCATTGGATTGAATATTCCAGGAACGAGCCAACTGATTTCTTCTTTGTACGCGAATATTTGATGTGCTCTCAGACACTGAAAATACATTGAGTGCAGATAAATCACAAAAAGCTCAGTTTCTCTATTTCCTCAGGAAATCATTTACACTCCAGCACATCACGTGTGACCTTCACGTGATATACCAATGTGTTTCTTGCCTTGGTGTTTAAACTAAATAGGTTGGGATAAGTTGTTAAGAAACGATTCGGACGACACCGAAGTCATCGCCGAGATTCTGCCCCTGCTGGGGAGCTGCCCATCTCGTCAGCTCACGAGTCTCCACGTCTGGGGCGCGTCTGAGGGCCTGAAATTTTGCGTGTCCCTGAGCACGTGTGTAGCATTCGTGTAAATGTCTATTCCAACAGCTTCGTCAGGTGCAAGAAAACCGATTTTCCTGAAAGATGTAGTGTTCGGGGGCGAGAGCCCTGCCGACCCTGGCGTCCCACGTGGAGCTTGGGGGCTGTGGGGGGTTTGGAGGTGACGCTGCACACACACGTTTCTGACTGTTTAGTTTGGAAGTTTACATTTTTTATGCTTTGTGTTGGTGTGTAATTTTTTTGTACTATTGGTGGCTAGATTTTAATCTACAAATCTTTTTTGGAATATTGCTTAAATGTTTTGATTTTATGATAGTGAAGCTTGTATTCAGTGTTTTGCCAATTGATATTATATGCTTGTAATAAAAGCAAAAGGAAAACCTACCTAGTTCTCTGAAGCTGGATGTTTGTTACCTAAGATGTTTGTAAGATAGGTGCCCTGTTAGGGTGATCCAGTGCCCTGTGTATCGATGAGGACGCACACGCACCGCGCCAGGCCCACCCTCCCGGCCTGGACCCTGTGCCCCACGCGGCATTCGTGGCTGTGACCTTGGATGCTGGCTTCATTGGGCTGGGCTGGTGTTTGGCGCCAGAGGTTTAATGGGGACTCTGGGAGCCCACGCTTGTCTGTTTGCCTGGAGAGGGAACTGTCTTTGGTTTGGAGCTGTGTGTGCCAGGGGAGCCGTGTTAAAGAAAACCTCTGATTCCTGTTACCAGCAGACAGCCAGCAGATTGGCACCCTCTTCTCGTGTTAGCTGGGCTTCCCCAGAGCACAGGCCCTACAGGACACATGCGCACACACGTTTCTTGTGAGGAGGCCCTCAAGGGGGCTGAGTGATGCCCATCCCCACGGGAGGAAGCAGACTACCCTTTCTAAGGCTCGTCTCACCTAGGACACCCTCACACACACACCAGAATAATCTTAACTCGGGCACTGGGGCCCCGTCAGGTTGACATGTGAAATCAGCCATTGCAGACAGTTCAAGGGGAAAAGTACTATGCCCCAAACTTAATTTCCAAAGGTTAAGTAATTTACAGCAACCTTGAAAATCTGAGAAAGCTAGAATTGAAAAAAAGGAGAATGTATTGACCAAAACTACAGTCCTTGAGTTTCAGATCAGTAAACCTTATACTGGAGGTAATTGCTTCACAATGTTGTTAGTTTCCGCTGCACCACGGGGAATCAGCGTTACTGTACATATACCCCCTCTGCCTTGGCCCTTCCCCGCCCCCGCCCCCCAGATCATCCGGGAGCACGGGGCTGAGCTCCCTGCGTTACACAGCGGCTCTCCACTCCAGCTGTTCTACACATCACAGAGTATATCTGTCAGTCTCCCAGTCTGTCCCCCTCCCCTCCCCACAGCGCTGTTCTCCGTCTGCATCTCCGTCCCTGCTGTACAGCTGGGCTCATCTGCCATTGTTTCTAGCTTCCATATATATGAGTTAGTACATGCAGATCAGTAAACTTCAAAGATAAATTTAGCCTTAAGAAATTAATTGCACCTATTCTACTTACTTTTGGTAAGTCATTTACCCCATCTCATGAGTGTCAAGATGCCAAAGCCACATGTAAACGCTCACCGACGTGCTGGGCGCACGATTAGGTCCCGCTTGTTGGGCTCCACGAGGACAGCAAGCCGCCAGGCAGGTGCCTGGGGAAGGCGAGTCCGGGAAAAAGCCAGAAGGCGACAGGCCAGGCCCCTGAGCCAGGAGGACGCGCTTCGAGGGAGGGACGGATGATCGGCTCCGCCTGGAGCTCTGGCAGGAGGTTCACTTCTCCAGCGAGAAGCGGGCAAGTCCCGATTTCACCGCCAGCGCCGTACCCACCACGGCCACGCGCCTGAGCTAGGCGGAGCGCTGGCTGGGAAAGGAGTGCATGCGCACCAGGAGCCTTCCGCCCCTCCTGCTGCCCGTCCAGGTTGTCTCCTCTGACTCTTGGTTCCTAAGGATAAACCACTGGTGGGGCAGCTGAGGCTAGGCCTGGGGGCGGGCCCTCCTGCTCCGTCAGTTCCCGGAGCACGGCTGCGCTCTCGCAACAGGACGCGCCACCACCTCCATCCAGGCGGACGCACAGCCGGGGCTTTGTGTTGTGGCGGGTGGCCCGAGGGACGCTTCCCCAGCCTTGAGGCCTGCCTGTCTCCACCACCAACAGGCTGATGTGTCCATAGAACTCTCACTACAGCCTCATTGTCTCTGGATTTTATTGGGATGTGAAAATATTAATCATTTGACCATTACATTGAATCCTGTGGGGGGTGTGTGAGTGTGTGTGTTTCGGGTACTACGATACAAAGTTACTTCTTTAGGAACATTTTTAGTCAAAAATCTTTTGAAGCATAGAGAGATCTGGCCTTTATAACAAATAGACTAAATCTGAAAATGCACCAAATAAGAATATATTGTTGGTGGGAAATGGTTTCTCTACTAACATCCTGGGCAGCACAAAGAAGCTGTTATTCCAGCTTCTCGGAAGCACCTGTGGTGATTCTGCGGCTCATACTCTGCTGTCGTAGGACCCCTAGGCTTGGGCAGGGGCATCCTGGCACCCCAGGGCTCTGGAAGGAGGGTGTGGTCCTGGGACCCTGGGGCTCTGCAGAGAGGTGAGAGGTGTGGTCCTGGGACAGCCAGGGCTCCTGAGAGTCAGGGGTCCCAGGGACCCACACTTCTTTCTCTTCCTGTTCCTATGTGGTCCTGAGGCTCTGCAGGTGTTACAAGTTCACCTCCTCCTGCCCCGTGTCTGTCTCTGACCCCACACCCAGGCAGCTGGAGGGGCGCAGAGCCTGCCCCTTCCCAAGATTGCAGCCAAGAGGGGCTGAATGCTCCCCATGGAGCTGCGGCTGGTCTGGTCCACCTGCTCCCCCAGCACCCCGGTTGGCCCCTGCAAGGGTTCATTTCATTTCAGGGACTTGCTTCGCGATCCTCATGGGTGGGGGCCCCCTGGGGCCTGCCAGAATCTCAGGGTGTGTGTTCTGTTTGTTATCCGGCGTGGAAAGCACCTCCTCCTGTTGGGTCCGTGTTGGCTTTTCGCCCACAACATGCCGTGTTCATGTGCTTAGACTTCCTTCAGGGTCTCACAGAAGCTTTTCCACGTTTTCTTCATGCAGTTCACACACATTCCTCGTTTGGTTTATTTCATGTATTTTCTCTGGGAGGTGGGAGCACCTGATATTGTGGGGTAGAGAAAACAGGTGTTTGTGCTCAGTCTGCTGGTTCTGACTGTGACTGGTAGATGTCCTCGAGCCTACCCCGGCGACAGCCTCAGAACCACACGGTCCCACTGCTCCTCACCCAGAAGAACATCAATGGGCAGAGACCTGCTGTGCAACCCGACTTGAGTGGGGATATTCTTAACATCGCCATTTAAGCACAATTGTTGTGGGGGGTTGATAAATACCAGTTTTTAAGTCAAGAAATTTCCTTCTTTTAAAGCTTACTGGACATTTTAGGCTGGAATATGTGATTCCCATTTTATTTTTTAAGTTAAAATTTTTAGTAACCTTCCTGTTCTGCCTTTGAATTTTTAACACATATGGATTCATGCAGCCACCACTACAGTCAGGACACAGAGTGGCTCCATCACCCCAAAGACGACCTGGTGCCAACCCTTTTTTCACCACCCCCTGGAACTCCTGGCAGCCACTGACCTCCAGCATTATAACTTTGCCTTCTCAGAAATGCCGTGTAAGTAGAATTGTGTACCTCACTTCAGAGACCGGTTTCCTTGCCTCCACGTGCTGCCAGGCGGCCACATGGTTTACGCTTCCTGTGACGGGGATGAGCCGCAGTGTGTCTGCCAGTTCACCTGGTGAAAGGCGTTTGCATTTGCAGCGTTTGATGATTGTGAACTTCACATACAGATTTCCACGTGGATGTAAGATTTCTCTACAAAGCAGGATTGCTGGGTCATATTTTCACTTTAAGAAAGGAGTAAGCCGTCTGTTTTCATTCCAGTCCCAAAGACAATGCCAAAGAATGTTCAAAGTACCACACAATTGCAGTCATCTCACACACTAGCAAAGTAATGCTCACAATTCTCCAAGCCAGGCTTCAACAGTATGTGAACCAAGAACTTTAAGATGTTCAAGCTGGATTTAGAAAAGCCAGAGGAAACCAGAGATCAAATTGCCAACATCCATTGGATCATAGAAAAAGCAAGAGAATTCCAGAAGAACATCTGCTTCATTGACTATGGCAAAGCCTTTGACTGTGTGGATCACAACAAACTATGGAAAATTCTTCAAAAGATGGGAATATCAGACCACTTTACCTGCCTCTTGAGAAATCTGTATGCAGGTCAGGAAGCAACAGTTAGAACTGGACATGGAACAACAGACTGGTTCAAAATTGGGAAAGGAGTACGTCAAGGCTGTATCTTGTCACCCTGCTCATTTAACTTATATGCAGAGTGCATCATGCGAAATGCCAGGCTGGATGAAGCACAAGCTGGAATCAACATTCCCAGGAGAAATGTCAGCAACCTCAAATATGTGGATGACACCACCTTTATGGCAGAAAGCAAAGAGGAACTAAAGAACCTCTTGATGAAAATGAAAGAGTGAAAAAGCTGGCGTAAAACTCAACGTTCAGAAAGCTAAGATCACGGCATCCAGTCCCATCACTTAATGGCAATTAGATGGAGAAACAATGGAAACAGTGACAGACTTTGTTTTGAGGGGGCTCCAAAATCACAGCAAATGGTGACTGCAGCCATGAAATTAAAAGGTGTTTGCTCCTTGGGAGAAACGCTATGACAAACCTAGACAGCATATTAAAAAGTAGAGACATTACTTTGCTGACAAAGGTCCGTCTAGTAAAAACTATGGCTTTTCCAGTGGTCATGTATGGATGTGAGAGTTGGACCATAAATAAAGCTAAGCCCCAAAGAATTGATGCTTTTGAACTGTGGTGCTGGAGAAGACTCTTAAGAGTCCCTTGGACAGCAAGGAGATCAAACCTGTCAGTCCAGAGGAAATTAGTCCTGAATATTCATTGGAAGGTCTGATGCTGAAGCTCAAATACTTTGGCCACTTGATGCGAAGAACTGACTCACTGGAAAAGACCCTGATGCTGGGAAAGATTGAGTGCAGGAGGAGAAGGGGACGACAGAGGATGAGATGGTTGGGTGGCATCATCGACTCAATGGACATGAGTTTGAGTTAAACTCTGGGAGTCCGTGATGAACAGGGAGGCCTGGTGTGCTGCAGCCCATGTGGTTGCAGAGTCAGACACGACTGAGCAACTCAACTGTATTGAACTGAAGCCCTCCCTTCCAACCCCATCCTGAGGGTCTTTCTCAGTCCATTTTTGGTACGGACAGTTCCGCCAGAAGGCACCCCAGAGACAAAGGCTGGGATCCAAGTCCTCTTTTGGAGGTGTGGGGACCTCTAGGTCCAGGTAGAGATGAAATTCGGGGGATGGAAGACAGCCAGTGAAAAAGCGGAAAGCAGCCCTGAAGTCCAGGAGACGCCTCCACTGCCTTCCACACCGCACCCCCTCCCCTGCCGCGGGAGTCCAATTGCCCCCCTACCCCCGCGATGACCCCGCCACAGGAGCCAGCTTCACCCTCCCCCCTGGAATTGGACTGCTCTCGTCCTGCCACCCCCATGCCCTCCACCCCGCCCCCACCCCCACCATGACTCAAACCCCAGGAGCCAGCCCCGCCCCCAGGTGCTGGCCCCGCCCCCAGGAGCCAGCCCCGCCCCCAGGTGCTGGCCCCGCCCCCAGGTGCTGGCCCCGCCCCCAGTGCAGGTGTCCCTCTTCAAACAAGCAGTTTCACAGGACACGTTGACATGTCGCCAGACAGAGCCGCCCTGATGTATCAAGACAGAAACTTAGAGAACGTAGTAACCTCATCCAAAATTTGCAGACAAAATATAAACTACCACAATGACCCAGCATCCGCATCCTGGCTGTGTTTACCAAGCACAGTGTTCACTCTCTCTAGCCCTCACCTCTCCAGGTGAGATGCGTTGAGAAGCCTCATCACAGAAAGACCACCCAACTCCTGACAACATCCAACCGAGAGCAAAGCCCGCTTCCTCAAACCTTCCACCCCAGTCTCCCACTGCTCGCAAATCCTAGAAGTCCCTGCTTACCTAGAGGCACGTCATGTTCCCATCCTGTGTTTTCTTTCCCCGTGACCAGAAATACACTAACTGCACTGCAGGGAGTTGCTGGTGGATTTTGACTGCAGGACAGTGGCACAGGAGCGTGACAAGGTCACTCCTGTGGGGGCCTGGGACGCTGGGGACACACTTGTCTCAGCAGCTCCCTGTCTGGTTGCAGGTGGAAGGAGCTGGGGTGGCCCACCAGCCCCGCTGCAGTGCTGGGATGTCAGCTCTCGCATTTCTGGCTGTGCACAGAAGCAGAGTCACCTGGAAAAAGGGTTGCAGAGCAGCGCATGCAGGCAGCTGGGAGGTGACCAGAGTGACCAGCGAGTGTCCTGGGACTCGTGGGCCACATGCCGGCTGCTCTGACGGCTGATGTAACTGGGAATGTTGGACTTGGGTCTGCCCCCTGTTTGTACCTTCTGCTTGCTTCTCTCCCCCGTCAGTTCTAAACCCTGTTGAATTAATCATGATTTTTTTTTTCACTTATTCTTCTACCAATTGGTGAGTCATATATACATATTTATATTCTATTCTTTCAGTTTTTTAGCCAATTTATACATACCAAAAAAACCCACAACTATTTTTAATGTTTTCTCTGTCCTATGGAACCCAGACAAAAATATAGGACACTGCAAGATGAACTCCCCAGGTCGGTAGGTGCCTAATATGCTACTGGAGAACAGTGGAGAAATAACTCCAGAAAGAATGAAGAGATGGAGCCAAAGTTGTGGATGTGACTAGTGATGGAAGTAAAGTCCAATGCTGTAAAGAGCAATACTGCATAGGAACCTGGAATGTTCAGTTCAGTCGCTCAGTTGTGTCTGACTCTTTGCAACCCCATGAATTGCAGCACGCCAGGCCTCCCTGTCCATCACCAACTCCTGGAGTTCCCTCAAACACATCCATCAAGTTGGTGATGCCATCCAGCCATCTCATCCTCTGTCGTCCCCTTCTCCTCCTGCCCCCAATCCCTCCCAGCATCAGAGTCTTTTCCAATGAGTCAACTCTTCACATGAGGTGGCCAAAGTACTGGAGTTTCAGCTTTAGCATCATTCCTTCCAAAGAAATCCCAGGGCTGATCTCCTTCAGAATGGACTGGTTGGATCTCCTTGCAGCCCAAGGGACTCTCAAGAGTCCTCTCCAACACCACAGTTCAAAAGCATCAATTCTTCGGTGCTCAGCTTTCTTCATAGTCCAACTCTCACATCCATACATGACTACTGGAAAAACCATAGCCTTGACTAGACGGACCCTTGTTGGCAAAGTAATGTCTCTGCTGTTTAATATGCTATCTAGGTTGGTCATAACTTTCCTTCCAAGGAGTAAGCGTCTTTTAATTTCATGACTGCAGTCACCATCTGCAGTGATTTTGGAACCAAAAAAAATAAAGTCTGACACTGTTTCCACTGTTTCCCCATCTATTTGCCATGAAGTAATGGGACCAGATGCCATGATCTTAGTTTTCTGGAATGTTAGGTCCATGAATCAAAGTAAATTGGAAGTGCTCAAACAGGAGATGCAAAGCGTGAACATCATAGGAATCAGTGAATTAAAATGGACTGGAATGGGTGAATTTAACTCAGATGACCATTATATCTACTACTGTGGGCAAGAATCCCTTAGAAGAAATGGAGTAGCCATCATGGTCAACAAAAGAGGCGAAAATGCACTACTTGGATGCAATCTGAAAAATGACAGAAAGATCTCTGTTCGTTTCCAAAGCAAACCATTCAATATCACGGTAATCCAAGTCTATGCCCCGAACAGTAATGCTGAAGAAGCTGAAGTTGAATGGTTCTATGAAGACCTACAAGACCTTCTAGAGCTAACATCCCCAAAAGATGTGCTATTCGTTATAGGGAACTGGAATGAAAAAGTAGGAAGTCAAGAGATACCTGAGTAACAGGCAAATTTGGCCTTGGAGTACAGAATGAAGCAGGGCAAAGGCTAACAGAGTTTTGCCAAGAGAATGCACTGGTCATAGCAAACACCCTCTTCCAACAACACAAGAGAAGGCTCTACACATGGACATCACCAGATGGTCAACACCCAAATCAGATTGATTATATTCTTTGCAGCCAAAGATGGAGAAGCTCTATACAGTCAGCAAAAACAAGCCCAGGAGCTGACTGTGGCTCTGATCATGAACTCCTTATTGCCAAATTCAGACTTAAATTGAAGAAAGGAGGGAAAACCACTAGACCATTCAGGTATGACCTAAATCAAATCCCTTAGGCTTATGCAGTGGAAGTGACAAATTTAAGGGATTAGATCTGATAGAGTGTGTGAAGAACTATGGACGGATATTTATGACATTGTACAGGAGGCAGAGATCAAGACCATCCCCAAGAAAATGGAATGCAAAAAGGCAAAAAGGTTGTCTGAGGAGGCCTTACAAATAGCTGAGAAAAGAAGAGAAGCTAAAGGCAAAGGAGAAAAGGAAAGATATTCCCATTTGAATGCAGAGTTCCAAAGAATAGCACTGAGAGATAAGAAAGCCTTCCTCAGTGATCAATGCAGAGAAATAGAGGAAAACAATAGACTGGGAAAGACTAGAGATCTCTTCAAGAAAATTAGAGATACCAAGGAGACATTTCATGCAAAATGGGCACAGTAAAGGACAGAAACAGTATGGACCTAACAGAAGCAGAAGATATTAAGAAGAGGTGGCAAGAATACACAGAACTATACAAAAAAGATCTTCATGACCCAAATAACCACGATGGTATGATCACTCACCTAGAGCCAGACATCCTGGAACGTGAAGTCAAGTGGGCCTTAGGAAGCATCACTATGAACAAAGCTAGTGGAGGTGATGGAATTCCACCTGAGCTTTTTCAAATCCTGAAAGATGATGCTGTGAAAGTACTGCACTCAATATGCCAGCAAATTTGGAACACTCAGCAGTGGCCGCAGGACTGGAAAAGGTCAGTTTTCATTCCAGTCCCAAAGAAAGACAATGGCAAAGAATGCTCAAACTACCGCACAATTGCACTCACCTCACATGCTAGCAAAGTAATGCTCAAAATTCTCCAAGCCAGGCTTCAGCAATATGTGAACCGTGAACTTCCTGATGTTCAAGCTGGATTTAGAAAAGGCAGAGGAACGAGGGGTCAAATTGCCAACATCCATTGGATCATAGAAAAAGCAAGAGAGTTCCAGAAAAACATCTACTTCTGCTTCATTGACTATGCCAAAGCCTTTGACTGTGTGGATCACAACAAAATGTGGAAAATTCTTCAAAGATGGGAATACCAGATCACCTTACCTGCCTCCTGAGAAATCTGTATGCAGGTCAAGAAGCAATAGTTAGAACTGGGCATAGAACAACAGACTGGTTCCAACTAGGGAAAGGAATATGTCAAGGCTGTATGTTGTCATCCTGCTTATTTAACTTATATGCAGAGTACATCATGCAAAATGCTGGGTGAAGCACAAGCTGGAATCAAGATTGCCGGGAGAACTATCAATAACTTAGGTATGCAGATGACACCACCCTTATGGCAGAAAGCAAAGAAGAACTAAAGAGCCTCTTGATGAAGGTGAAAGAGGAGAATGAAAAGTTGGCTTATAACTTAACATTCAGAAAACTAAGATCATAGCCTCTGGTCCCATCACTTCATGGCAAATAGATGGGGAAACAGTGGAAACAGTGACAGACTTAATTTTTTTCAGGTCCAAAATCACTGCAGATGGTGTCTGCAGCCATGAATTTAAAAGGTGCGTGCACATTGGAAGGAAAGCTATGACCAGCCTAGACAGCATATTAAAAAGCAGACATTACTTTGCCAGCAAAGGTCCGTCTAGTCAAGGCTATGGTTTTTCCAGTGGTCATGTGTGGATGTGAAATTTGCACAATAAAGAAAGCTGAGCCCCAAAGAATTGATGCTTTTGAACTGTGGTTCAAAAGGACTCTTTTGAGAGTCCCTTGGACTGCAAGGAGATCAAACCAGTCAATCCTAAAGGAAATCAGTCCTGAATATTCATTGGAAGAACTGATGCTGAAGTTGAAACTCCAATACCTTGGCCACCAGATGAGCTGACTCATTTGAAAAGACATGATCCTGGGAAAGATTGAAGGCAGGAGGAGAAGGGGACAACAGAGGATGAGATGGTTGGATAGTATCACTGACTTGATGGACATGAGTTTGAGCAAGCTCTGGGAGCTGGTAATGAACAGGGAGGCCTGGTGTGCTGCAGTCCACGGGGTCGCAGAGAGTTGGATAGGACTGCGTGACTGGACTAAACTGAGCTCAGCTGTCCTATGGATAATTTAGAGGTTTATTTTCCGAACATGGAGGTTTCTGATTCTCTATTTTCAATATTATACCAGGTGCCCTGAGGCGAGACCATGTGGTTTTTGGTGGGTTTTTTTGGTCACACTGGGCAGTTATGGGATCTTAGTGCCCCCTAGTCTCCCCGCTGCCCCAGACTGAGGGCCTCTGACAGTGAAAGCTCTAACCCTGACCCTGACCCTGACCCTGACCCTGACCCTGACCACTGGCCGCCAGGGGGTTCTCCCACGTGTTCTGTTCTGTGGCAGTTCCATGACTTGTTGGGACCAGTTCTGTGACCTAGTCAGCAGTTAACGTTCATAAATATCCATGAACTTGAAAAGTACACGTGTTTGTCTGTAGTTTCAGTTGAGTGCAGAGTTTGGTGTATGTCCAGGAGGCCAAGGTTTCTGACTGCACTGTTTGAATCTTCTGTATCTTTTCCTGATTTCAGCTGCTCGTTCTGTGTTCTACTTGTACTGAAGAGATGTGTGAAATGCTTTCCCACAGCCTTTGATGGTGAATGAATTCCTGTTCACTGTTGTTTCTTATTTTCCTTCCGGGGGAGGCTCAGGGCCACAGTTCGTGTCTGCTTATTTGTGGCATGGCTGCCCCTCCACCCCCATTTAGCTCCTCTTTGGCCGGGTCTGTTGGGAACTGGCTTCCAGCTGAGACACAGGTGAGGCTCTGCTCTCTCCCTGTCTCTGAGGCTGGTTTGCTTTCTCTTCTGCATCGGGCAGGAAGACTGTTGGGCTTTCGAGGACCATGAACATCTCAGTGGCCTGAGAGGTTGGCAGGGGCCGAGCAAGAGCCAGATGGGCTAGAGCCATCAGATGAACCTGCTCTGACCGGGATGGCCTCAGGCCACCCAGCCCAGTTCACCCCATGGGGCGGAGCAGGGGTAGCATCACCCCCAAGGCCACAGCTCCAGAGCCTCCTGGTCACATGGTCCCTTGCATAGCGGCAGCAACTCGGCTGGGAAGGCGCCTGGCACCGCCCTTGTGCCCACGTGGCTGAGGCTCAGCGGTCATGTGAGCTGGCTCTGGGCTGAACCCAAGCTTCCCTCTCCTGGGTCTTTCAGTAAAGGGCTGGGATTAGTGTTAACTGAATTGGATTATACCTTTTTAAAGCAACCTTTTAGAGCAGATTTAGATTTACAGGAAAATTATGAGGCTAATGCAGTGTTCCCTACACTCCACCCCTAGGCTCCCCACTTGTAAACATCTTCCACTGTCTGGTACTAAAGTCCATTCTGTGTTCAGATTTCCTTAGCCGTTTTCCTTGATGTCTTTCTGTTCCAGGATCTTATCCAGGATATTGTTACGGAGCCAAACTTGGGTCCACTCGCCTGCACACAGTAAAACCAGTTTACTGACACCAGGTGGTGCTGAAGCAAAGTGCAGAACTTATTGCAATGCCGAGCACCAAAGAATGGATGCTTTTGAACTGTGGTACTGGAAAAGACTCTTGCAGAGTCCCTTGGACAGCAAGGAGATCAAACCAGTGCATCCTAAAGGAAATCAATCCTGAATATTCATTGAAACGACTAATGCTGTGTGGATCACAACAAACTGTGGAAAATTTTTCAAGAGATGGGAATACCAGACCACCTTATCTGCCTCTTGAGCAATCTGTATGCAGGTCAGGAAGCAACAGTTAGAACTGGACATTGAACAACAGACTGGTTCCAAATTGGGAAAGGAGTATGTCAAGCCTGTATATTGTCACCCGGCTTATTTAACTTATATGCAGAGTATATCATGAGAAACGCTGGGCTGGATGAAGCACAAGCTGAAATCAAGATTGCTGGGAGAAAATCAATAACCTCAGATATACAGGCGACACCACCCTTATGGCAGAAAGCAAAGAAGAACTAAAGAGCCTATTGATGAAAGTCAAAGAGGAGAGTGAAAAATTTGGCTTAAAACTCAACATTCAAAAAACTAAGATCATGGCTTCTGGTCCCATCATTTCATGGCAAATAGATGGGGAAACAATAGAAACAGTGACAGACTTTATTTTGGGGGGGGCTCCAAAATCACTGCGAATGGTGACTGCAGCCACGAAATTAAAAGACTCTTGCTCCTTGGACAAAAAGTTATGACCAACCTAGAAAGCATATTAAAAAGCAGGACATTACTTTGCCAACAAAGTTCCATCTAGTCAAGGCTATGGTTTTTTCAGTAGTCATGTATGGATGTGAGTTATCACTCAGTTGCATCCTACTCTTTGCAACCCCATGGACTGTAGCCCCACAGGCTCCTCTGTCCCTGGGATTCTCCAGGCAAGAATACTGGAGTGGGTTGCCATTTCATTCTCCATGGATGTGAGAGTTGGACTACAAAGAAAGCTGAGTGCCGAAGAATTGATGCCTTTGAACTGTAGTGCTGGGGAAGACTCTTGAGAGCCCCTTGGACTGCAAGGAGATCCAGCTAGTCCATCCTAAAGGAAATCAGTCCTGAATATTCATTGGAAGGACTGATGCTGAAGGTGAAACTCCAATACTTTGGCCAACTGATGTGAAGAACTGATTCATCAGAAAAGACGCTGATGCTGGGAGATTGAAGGCAGAAGGAGAAGGGAATGACAGAGGATGAGATGGTTGGATGGCATCACTGACTCAATGGACATGAGTTTGGGTAAACTCCGGGAGTTGGTGATGGACAGGGAAGCTTGGCGTGCTACAGTCCATGGGGCTGCAGAGTCAGACAGGACTGAGCGACTGAACAACAAAGCAAGGAGTCCAGGGCCGCTGATGCTTAGAAGGCCTGATCTCCCTAAAGCTTTTTGGGAAAGAGTTTTTGAAGACAGAGTGAGGGAGAAGGGTCATTGGGCTCTTGATCTGCTGGTGGACATTCTTTTGATTGGTTAATGGTAAGATAATCGGAAATCAACATAATCTTCTGATGCCAACTGGTCTGGTGTCTCCGTGGTTTCAATATCAGCAAGACAGCTCAAGGACATAGCTCAGAATAGTATCACAGCTCTTGAGAAGGAACTAGATACTTGACTTCGTTTAATGGCTAAACTATTATTACTTTGTCTTGCTTGACTATTTTTGTTTCCGCATTTTCTCACTTCTCTAATTAAATGTATTCTTTGGAACTCAGGGAACGGTTCAGAGGCTGAAGTTTTTCTACAGACAAGAGGCAGGCAGAGGACATGGGTGGGGCGGGGGGGCGGAGCGAGGAGCTCTGTCCCAGAAAGGCACCTCAGGGTCCTGCTCATCACAACATCATATTAGTCAGCATGTCCTCTTAGGCTCCTCTGGGCTGTGACAGTTCCTCAGACATTTCTTGTTTTTGATGACTTTGGTGGTTTGGAGGAATGCTGGTCAGGTATTTTGTAGACTGGCCCTCAAATCAGATCAGATCAGTCGCTCAGTCGTGTCTGACTCTTTGCGACCCCATGAATCACAGCATGCCAGGCCTCCCTGTCCATCACCAACTCCCAGAGTTCACTCAGACTCACGTCCATCGAGTCAGTGATGCCATCCAGCCATCTCATCCTCTGTCATCCCCTTCTCCTCTTGTCCCCAATCCCTCCCAGCATCAAAATCTTTTCCACTGAGTCAACTCTTCGCATGAGGTGGCCAAAGTACTGGAGTTTCAGCTTTAGCATCATTCCTCAAATGCGGTTAGTCTAATGTTTTCTTCAGGGTTAGACTGGGGATGTGTACTGGGGGAGGAGGACCCCAGAAGTAGGCTTCCTCTCTCCTCACATCATGGGCGCCTGCAACCAACATGACCCATCGTGACCTGGAGGCCCTGGGATCTGGAGCCCCTGGAGGTGGTAGTCTGTCCGGCTTCCCCGCGTGGTATTCCGTTCTGTGTCCTTCGGCAGAACGCCGCTGTGTGGAGCCCACACCAGAAGAGTAGGGCGTTTGCTCCACCGCCTGCTTGGACCCATCTGCACAGGAGTCTCGTCTTCCCCACTTACATGCTAAATCACGTACCCCAGTGTGGACTCGACGCTTATACTCCAGCACAACTTATTTGTTCACACTGGTCTGGGTTTGGGGCTGAGTCGGTGACGGCCAAGCCCCTTGCTCCTGCCCATCATCCTGGAGCATTTCCTCATTTCCAGGCTCATCTTGTACATTTCCTGTCCCAGCCACCAGCAAATTCCTCCGGATTGGTGAACTGTGCTTACTCACTGAACTTTATCGCCACTCACTATATGAGAATTAGTTGTAGGAGAGAGACCTGTGAGGAGTGTCAGTCTCCTATCTGAGCCTGGAGTTCCAGCCAGGCATGGCCCCAGTCCTGAGTGGCTGAGGGAGGGGCCGGGAGGTGTGATGGGACATGTCCCACCTTTCTTGGGCCCCACGGTCAGGGCCTGGTGGATATGTGTGGATAGAGGCCGACTTCTGGCTGACTGACCCTAGAGTCTAGGATTCCTTTGAGAGGATCAGGGGTTTGACTGCCTGGACACAGGGCCCAGGGCCCTCCTTGTGGGTGAGCTCTTTTTGGAGCAGTTCCACTCAGCTGCCAGTAGAAGCTGCAGGCTGAAGTAGATTAAGGGTCAGTGCTTTGGGCTGGGCTCAAAGGCCAGTCAACAACCCATTAGGATTTGTCTTTCCAAGAAGCCATCTTAACACTGGGCTCTTTGAAGAGTGCCAGGGAGAAGGAATGGCAGGAGTGTGCCCAGATGTCCCCCAGCCCTGGGTCTCCTATGGCAGCAGGGCGGCAGCCAGGGGCTGCTGCCAAGGTCTCACCCTGTCCCATCCCGGCCTCCAGGCCTTTCCCCAGCCAGACCAGGCCCTTCTCTTTCCTGGCATAGACCTTTGCCCTCTCCACAGCATAAACCTCAATGCACTCACTCAAGCATGCAAGAAACAGTGTTTATTTTGCAGAAATCAAACTCAACTTCAACTCCCATGCCTCATCCTCTGGGGCTGAGAAAAGTCACTCTGGGCACCAGTGGGGCCTGGAGGCTGATGATCAGCCCCGAGCGGGGGCTCCAGAATCCCAGCAGGCTTCATCCTCCGGGACAAGTGATATGACGGCAAAGGTTCTAGGTGCCTGGGGCTCTGGTTCTTCCCCAAGCATCAGGAGACAGCGTGATGACCCACCAACTGGCCAGCACTGCCACTGGAGGCTCGGGCACCCCCAAGCCCCCTCCTCAGCTCCACCTCCAGCTCCCATGGTGCCGCAGGCTTTACCGACTCTCTTGCGACCCTTTGGACTGTAGCCAGACAAGTACAGATCTCCGCTTATCCAGCGTGGGACCACCAGGCCTTACACCCTCACCTGGGCGGAGGGCGGTCAATTTAGGGAGCAGGGCCGGTGCGCAGGAGGGATGAGCTCCCGGGGCGAGGGTGGAGATCTCTGCCGTCGGTCCCTGGACAAGCTGTGCGGGCCAGGCCGGGCGTGTCTCTCCAGCGCCGGAATTCCTGGGCCCTGAGTCAGCGCCCCGCCTGGACCCCGCTGCCCGCCCTTCAACAGGCGGTCCATGGGACGCGGAAGTTCCGCTCTTCACTCCGGGTCAGCCTAGCCCAGAGAGCGATCCGGGGTGCCGAGCCCAAGTAGCGGGCCCGACCTGCCGCGGGCCGCCCTTCCGGCTTTCTCGTTTCGGGGGCTCGGATTAGCCAGGCTTGTGGCACGTGACCCTCTCGGAGCCAATCGCAGCGGCCTTACCCGGCACTCGCTGATTGGCTCAGGACAGCCAGGGGCGAGGAGGGGTGGGGCCGAAGAGTGGGGCGGGGGGGGCGGGGAGGGGCGGGGCCTATGGATGGGAGGGGAGGGGAGGGGAGGGGCAGAGGGGAAGGGCGGGGCCCAGGCGCCTGGACTCCGCACCAGTTCAAGCGGCTCTGGATCCTGCCTTGAGACCCTTCCACCCTCCGGACCGCGTAGATGTTGACCGACACTGGCGAGGCACTGACGAAGCCCGAGCCCATCCCCAGTCCCGCTCCCGGCTCGGCCCCGCAGCGTGGCGTCTCGCATCCCTCCTCCAGCCCGGCCCACCCTGACTCTCACCCATCTCCCATCCCGACCACCGCCCCGAGTTCTGCCCAAACCTGCCCCCTCGGTTTGACCCCTCAACCCCGGCCCCTCGGCCAAGTGCGAGCCCGGCTCCAAGGACCCAGCCTTCACCCCAGAGGCTACTCCTCCCTTCAGACTTGACGGGAACCGCCTGAGGCAGGAGTGCAGCAGATTCCAAATTGAGTGGACAGGTGGCCCAGACCCAGGGTTCACTGAGCCCCGCTGGCTGCGACTGTGGACAGCAGGATCGTCTAGCTGCGGATTAGCACAACTAGACAAAATGGTCCTTAATTGCCAGATCTTTAAAAATGTGCCCTGACAGCCTTGATAGTTAAGTGGCTGGTGACTCAAACAGCTCTCCGATGCAGGGCGCCTGCGAGGAGAGACAGCAAATCCAAGCAGAGCGCTGCCCGGGGCTGGCTGCCTGCAGAGTGGACAGCTCTGGAGGGGCAGGTATCAAAGTGTGCTCTGCTTTGTCGAAACAGAGCTAAATGTCCTGAAAGGAAAGGGGCTCCAGAAGAGGCAGTATGGTCCTAAAGCAAGCCCAGGGGCAAGGCCACGGTCAGCCAGAGTCCCCATGGCCACTCGGAAATGTTCAGCCAGCTCCTGACTCGGGGCCCTGGCACTGCTGTTCCTGCCTGGGTCCCATAGGGCTCGTCCTCTCTTCCTTGGGGTCTGTCTGCACAGCTCACCTCCCTAGAGGTGAAATAACCACTCTCACCATCCTCTCTGCCCCTTATCCTACTCAATTTCCTCAGAAAGACCTCACCACCTACGTATTCATCGTTTGTCTCTGCCATTGGAACGATCAGTCCCAGGAGGAAGGACCTCCACTTTCCCCAGGCCCTAGGAGAGCTCTGCACATCACAGGGGCTCAGCAACCTGGAGTGAGCAAGTGCCTCTCCCGGGAGTCCTCAGGGAGAGGACTAAGGGGTCTGCCCCACCAGACACTGGGGAAGGGCTGCCTGGGGTTCCCAGGGAAGGCAATTCAGGGGACCAGCACATCTGAGTCATTGCTTAGGACTGAGGTGAGTCCGGGCCGGGTTGGGGGTAGGGGGAGGAGGGTAGAGGTGGGGGAATGGAGGCCAGTGGTGGGGGCACTTTGGGGTGCCCCACTGAGACCAGCCGTGCTGGGGATGGTGGCTTGCAAATCCCAAAGCCAGAACTGGCTACAAAGGCTTCTGTCCCCTTTCTGAGGTAGAGGCAAGGGGCAGTGGGTCCAGGACAGTGAATACCGTCACAGCTGGGTGGGGAGGGGAACAGGAAGGGTAGGGGACAGGTGGGGAGGGAGAGTGTGGCATTTCTTTTGCTGAGACTGCGCAGATTTTGCTGGAAGGCGCCCATGCGTTCTCATCACCCAGCAGTGTGAGGAGGGTCACAGGTACCCTCCTCCTGGATAGAAGGCCCAGGTATGGATGTCAAACAGGGCCACTCTGGAGACACAAGTGGCCATCTCGGGGTCAGGCTCAGAGCCAGCAGTTCCCGCAGGCATCTCGTCAGGCCTCAGCCTCTACAGACAGGACGCAGAGGCCTCTCACTGGCCCCAAGGTGTGGCCAGCACGGAGATACCTGGGCCCGCGGCCTGGGGTGTGTGGTGCAGGAGAGGCCTGGGGTGGGGGCCACTGAGGGACGGGCTGCATTTCAGGTGGAGACGACCCTGGCCGGGAGGACCTCAGGGAGAAAGGGTCGGATGTGTGTGTCCGGGGTGGCAGGAGCCCCTGCCTTGGCCTCAGCGAAAGGAAAAGGTGCTCCCATCTGGCAGGGCACGGGGTCAAGCAGCAGAGTCCAAACGGAGCACCGCAGCTGGCCGGGCTCTGCCCTCCTGCCAGGACCCCGCCCCCATCACCTCCCAGGGAATGGACTCCAGAGGCAATGGCCAAAGACGTGAAATCACTGTGTGGAGTTTATTGGCTGTGATTCCATCCGGAGAGAACACAGGCAGCGGCCCCGACATGCAGGAGGAGGCGCAGGCGTCGGGACAGACGGACGGAGGGCGTCCACGGCTATACTAAGCTCGGCGCTGCGGGCCGCACGCGCTGAGGATGGGATGCGAGTTTCTACCAGACGACGCCCGGTCTGCTCAGAGCTGGCTTTTTAAAGTGTGGAAACAGGCATTAAAAAAAGACGAGGAACCCGGAGGGGTCGGGGCGCAGGGTGGACGGCGGGGGACAAAGGGCTTCAGGGGCCAGGGGTCAGTATTGCAGTCTAGTCATATGGCTTCTCTAAGGAGCGGGGGAGGGCCGCGCCCCTGGCCCGGACACTGGACACGATGAAAATTTATGTGGACAGAAAGGGCCCTGGGGACCCAGGAGACAAGCTTTCTGTCAAGATAAAACTCTTCACAGACAGAAGACCTCATTTACCTGAGATTCAACATATTGTGATGCAAATTAAACAAGGGGGGCCGGGGAGCGCTGGGAGGCCCACGGCCGCTTCTGGGGAGCCGGCTGGGCTGGCGGCTGGGACGCCCCTTCGAGGGCCTGCAGGGCGGAGGTGGCTGAGGGTCGGGGCTAGTCTTCCGGGCCACACACTCCGGCAGGCGCGCAGCGCTCGGCCCCCGGGCTCCGGGCCGCCTCCCGGTTCTGACTGGAGGTGCGGGTGTTCAGAGGCTGCGGGCACCCCCACCCCCAGCAGCCTCGGAGGGACAGGAGGCGCCGGCCAGAGAAAGGGATGGGTTCGCTGGGCCCGCAGACTCTGGGGTGGGGAGGTAGGGGGGTGGGGGGCAGGGGGGAAGAGAGGTCAGAGAGGGTCCTCCCAAGCCTATTGCTTTGCCTCCCTTCGCGAGAACCGGCCCCGAAGCTCAGCCTTCCAGAGGCGGCGGCCAGGACAGACGGGTGGATGAAGATAAGGGTGAACATGGAGAGCGGTGGCGGCCAGGCCACCAGGTCAGGCAGGTTCAGCAACCCGAGCGTGAGGGTGGGGAGCTCAGGAGGGGCGTCCCGGCCGAACCCTGCGGGGGGAGCCCCAGGCGCCTGCGGCTCGTCACCCACCCCCACCTCCGCCCCGGCTCACAACCGCACCCCCTACTATGGCTGTGCTCCTGAGTTGGGCTCGACAGGCATCCACCAACGCGGACCCTTTCGGTGGCCCTGGCCGTGGGCCCTACTGGGTGGGCGGTGAGGGGCGGAGCGAGAAGGGCTTCCGGGGTCTGGGGGCGAGTCCAGTCCACCCGCTGCCCGAAGAGCAGGGGGCTGTCCCCTCCGAGGTCTCCGGCACAGAAGGCAGCAGCCGTGGGGGGCCAGGCGCGCCTCCCTGGGTGGCGGGGGCGGTTCTGGGAGCGGGTGGGCTGCGAGGTGGGCAAGGCTCCCGAGGCGCGAGGTGGGCAACGGGGCGGATGGACCTAGGGCTATGGCTTATATCAGCGTGGGGGGCTGCGCTCTGCTCCCGGCGGCTCTTCGGGGGCCTCGCGGAGGGCGGGACCGGGGTGGGCGCGGGGCGGGCTGCTGTTCAGCCCGGGCGCTACTTCTTGAAAATGTCCTGCAGCGGCCCAGGCAGGTACTTGATGACCGTGTCCAGGATGCTCTCGTCCTCCTCCTCCGCCGCGTCCCCGCAGCCCGGCGGGATGGCCTTCTTGGGCCTCGTCAGGCTGCCCTCCGAGTTGGCCTCCAGGGCGGCCTGGGCCTCGGCCTCTCGCTCCTCCTTCTTCTTGATGCCGTACTGCGGGGAGGGCGGCGGGTCAGCGCGCGGGCCCCGACCCCGCCCGCCCCCCGCCCGGGAGGGTGCCTGACCGGGCGAGTCCACCCTCCGGCCCGGGCCCCGCCCTCCTGCGGCCCCGCCTCCCGGGGACGCGGGCGGTGTCAGCCCTGCCCCACGGGGCCCAGATCCTCCGTCCGGTGACGTGAAGCCACACTTTTATGTCAAGCACCCTCGGCTGCCGCCAAGAAGCCCCAACCCCCGGAGGGGCACTCTGCACGCCCCGTGTCCCGCAGTCACGTCCAGGTGGGTGTCCTCGAACCCTACCTAGGTGTGCCCTCAGCAACGCCCCTGGGCACCGCTGAGCGCCCCCAGTTCTGGTTTCCTGCGTATCTCTCTGTCCCCAACCTTTTCCAAAATCTCCCCTCAGATTGAAAGGAGTCCCCCCAAATTCATGTCACCTGGAACCTCAGCATGTGACCTTGTTTGCAAACAGGGTCTCTGCAGGTGTAATTAAGGTAAGAACAGAGAGAAGACCTCCCTGCGCTCTAAATCCAGAGCTTCTTTGTAAAAGAAAAGGACACGCAGAGTAGAAAAAGCAAACGTAAAGACTTGGGGACCACCTTGCCACCAGCCAAGGACACGAACAACGCCAGAAGCCCCCGAAACTAGAAGAGGGGGTCCTCACCTCCAGGTTGCAGAGGGAGGACAGTCCTACCAACATCTTGATTTGGGACTTCTAGCCTCCAGAACCAAGAAAATTAATTTCTAGACTAACACCTCACCCAAAGGCCCCTCAGCACCCTCAGCAGCCCTCCTGGACCAAAAAGCCCTGAAGCCTGTGGTCAGAAGGCCTCACCCAAAGGCCCAGGGGAAGACTTCCTGCCTTAGGACTGCTGGGACCAGGTGGGGCCACGCTGGCCTGATGGGTTGGAGACAGAGTTCAGGACCCACCCGAGCTGGGGAGGGGGTGCCCCTTGGTCAGGTCTGAGGTCCTGGGTTACACAACACGGAATGTCCGGAAGCTGAGGCTTTGATGCTGGCGAAGAGAGTGCCGGGAAGCACACTGCAGAGGGCTGCTGGCCCCGGGAAGGGTCCCAGGCCCGCTCATCCCTCCTCACCAGATCCTGCTGGCCCCGGGAAGGGTGCCCAGGCCCGCTCGTCCCTCCTCACCAGATCCTCCTGAAGGAAGCGCTGGGCTGTCACTGGTGCTGCCGGCAGTGGAGGGGGCACCCTGGTCCTCCAAGAAGACCCTTCGCTCTGCTTCCAGATTAGGGGGGTGGCTGTGTCCCACTCCCCAGCTTGCTCTGCACCCATCTCCTCCCTCGAGGTTGTGGGGGGCTTCAGGCGAGGGTGGGGGCAAGGGCTCTTCAGCAGAATCTAAGAGGAGGAATCTGGGCTCCTGGCCGCAGTGACCAGACCAGAGCGTGGGGCCCCAAGGCACTGAGGAAGGAGGGGTAAGGGGTCTGGCCACCCTCCTCAGCAGGGGCCCTAGTGGTCTGAAGGCCCCTCTGCACCCTGGACGAGTCAGGAGCTTGGGAAGGGTCTCCGGGGTTGGGGGAGGGCTCAGGGCAACTGACCAAGAGGGGCCTCCCCACTGAGCACGGACGCCAGCTCAGCCCAGGGCAGAGTCGATGAGCCAGCCAGACTGCAGCCACTTCAAGGGGCACAGCCCTCTTCCTGGGTCACCACAGAGGCCGGTGCCCTGACTCAGGGGGAGGGACACACAGGGTGGAGAGACACACTGCCAGGAATGAGGTCAGACCAGAGAGAGCTTCCCTCCAGCCAGAGGCACAGAGCCCAGCAGTTCCTGCAGCCACAGGACGTCTGTCCCCAACTGGGGTGCAGGTCTGTGCACTGGACCCAGGAGGCCATGGTGGCCAAAGCCCCCCACACACTCAGCCAAGGTGCACACACACGCTCGAGGGAACACGTGGTGCTGGCGGAACAAGCAGGTGACAAGGGGACACGCGCGTAAGGCCAGGAACACATGGTCAGGCAGGGGGTCAGGGAGGGACCTGTGTCACGGTCGTCCCCTCTGGGGTCCCGGAAGGAGACCCCGGGCCCCAAGCCATTCTGAGCCTAAGCCACTCTGGGCAAACCTGAGGGCCACCTTACTCTTTGGGGTCGCTCCCAGAGCCTGGCTTTGATGTGGCCTGGCTGAGCGCCTGTTTGAGACCCCACCCCAGTCCCCCCACCTCAACCCCCTCCCCCCATCCTCCTCAACCACTGAGACAGTACCACTGAGGCCCGCAGGGAGCCCAGGCTGCCAGTGCCCTGGGCAAAGCGGTGCTCCCTAACGGTGAAAGTCAGTGATGTGCCTACACCTGTTATTCTCAACACAAACCTGGGCCATGGGGGCCGGGTCGACTAGGACCCGCCAGCCCAGAGCTTGCTGGAGGGTGGTTCTGGCTCAGAGTTGCTGAACGTGGGTGCAGTGTAAACCAGAAGGCGGGGGTGCAGACCAGGAAGCGGGGACCAGATGACAGAGGCGGGCCAGTCTCCCCCGACCTGGACCCGCGCAGTGTGTCATGACATCATCACGCGCGGGGCCGGGTCAGGGGAGGCACCGCCCACCAGCCCGCAGAGGCAGGAGTCCCGAGTGCAGATGAGGTCTCCCAGGGAGCCGGGGCACATGGCCTGGCCTGACCCCTCGGCCTCCATGTGAGGGACCCCCACCCTCTTCCTTGACCAATCTTGTGAGGTTGGGGGTGGGGGCATAGGGCACCCCACGGGGCACCCCACCCCAGACACCAGGAAGGGGCCGCAGGAAGTGAGTCTGGGGCCTGGGGGCCAGTGAGGGCCATTGGGGGAGCCACCCCTAAAGGTCAGGGGTCCCACCTGTGGGGAGCAGGAGGGAGGGAGGGGGGTCGCCTTGGAAGGCCAGGTAGAGAAGAGCTCTGTAGCCACGGGGGACCAGGCAGGGCCAGGGGACATGATGGGGGGCTTCGTTGGTGGGTAGGGGGCTCCAGGCGCTGAGCTCATGGTCAGGACGTCTGAGGAGAGAGGGCAGTGGTGGCCACCACCCTAGGTGGCCGGGGCAGCCTGTCCTCCCACGGCTGTGCTGTCCACCTCTGGGGTCTTGGGGGCAGGGCGGGCTCCTCTGTTGAGCTGGAGGCTCCTTGGAGGACCAGCACCGAGGCTGTGAGGACCTGGGGCTTTGGGGCTCTAATATCCAGAGTGCATCAGACCCTGAGCTGCCTCCGACCCATGAATGGGGGGCTCACCATCAGCCTGTCTCCCCTGCGCACCCCCAGGCCTGGCCCCCACCTGTCAGACTCAGCTGCGTGTGTTGGTATGCTCCCCAACACACCACACCTTCCCTACAGGCTCCCCCACCAGGACCAAGCCCTGGCCCCCTAGTCCCACCTAATCCTCTGACCACAGAAGCTGTGCTTGGGCCGGTAAGAAAACTGCGGCCCCAGCCCCTGCATGGGGTGGAGCCCGGCTCTGACTCCTGCCCCAGCAGCTGAACTCAGCCGACACCATCGTGCTCCATGGGCGAGTGAGACCAGACCCTGGACGTGCCCAGGAAGGAGGCCTGGGCCCGGCAGGGAGACCGGCCACTGTGGCTGATGGAGCCACGGCGGGTCTGGGGACTGCCAGGGTCCAGAAGCGGCCTGGGGTCTGTGGAGGCAGTTCAGAAGCAAAGGCACTCAGCCCACCCAAGGGGGTCCCAGATGGGGGTGATGCTCGTCTGGGGAAGCAGGACCACTGGCCAAGCGAACCCCGGAGCACCAGGCTAGGGGGCCTTGGGGCTCTGTCAAAGGCTGCAGCCTTCCATGTGGTCGCCCTGGAAGCTGGGGTCCTGAGGGTGGGGGTGGTGAGGGTCACCCTGTCCCCTGGCTTCCCATGGAGCTGCCCTCAGGGTGGGGACACACCCTCCATTTTCACTGGGACTCACTTTGTGACTCCTAAGTCCCACTCGGTTCCCTGAGGAAGAAAAGGACACTGGAGCTGATGCCTGTTCACTCACTTGTTCACTCACTCACTCATTTGCTTAGCATACAAGGGCCAAGTGCAGTCAGAGTTCCTGCCCTCCCTGCAGGGGATGGACAGTGAACAGCAAACCAGTAAAAAGCGTGTGTCAGATGAAGGCTGGCTTAACAGGTGGCTCAGTGGTAAAGAATCTGCCTGCCAAAGCAGGAGGACACAGGAGACTGAGGTTGATCCCCGGGTAGGGAACATCCCTGGAGGAGGAAAAGGCAGCCCACCTGGTATTCTTGCCTGGAGAATCCCACGGACAGAGGAGCCTGGCGGGGTCACAGAGTTGGACACAAGTGAGGGCACAGCCATGCTCCCAGATGAAGGCAGGTGCGGAACAGAGTAAGGCAGGGGAGGAGTGCGGAGGGGACACGGAGGCGGAGCCTCAGGGAGCCCCCGGGGGAGCAGCCAAGCCAAGGCCCTGGGACAGTGGGAGCCCTGAGGGGCAGTGTCCCATGGCCTGGGGCTGGAGCCTCAGGGAGACGGGGCCACTGGACGGCCTGAGGAGGGGAGGGGCAGAAGGGACTTCCTATTAAAGGCAGCCTGAGTGGGCGTTTCTCTGCCTTCTGGCCCCTCCCCACCCATGGCTGCCTCCCTCTCTGCCGTCTGTGTGCTCTTCCTGGCTTTTCCCAAATGGCTCTGAAAGTCTTGAGGTTGGTCCTGGGGGTGAGGGTCTCACGAGCTGCTGCCCCAGCACAATCAACTTGAACTTTCTGCCCAGAAAGGTGTCCAGTGACCAGTGATGGCACACCAAGGTACACCCCGCCCCCATCAACGTGGGGCCCCCGTGGGCCCAGAGGCCTGCAGGCACCCACCCGTCCTCACCGCAGCTTCTGCGTCAGGCAGAGGCCCACGAACCAGGCAGGCAGGAGGGGCTGGGGACTGTGGAGACGCCCTCTGGAGGACCCCTCTGCCCGCGCCCGGCCCCTCCCACAGGCTTCATCCACAGTGTCTGGAAACACTTCCCCCAGGGCCCAGAGACAGGAGAATCAGGGTGGGGGCAGGACAGAACTGAGGCAGCACCCCCAAACTGAGCACCCCCCGGATCTCTGGGTGGAGGGGCCTGGCCCGTGTGGGGCCAAGAGTGGTGCGCAAGGCCCAAGACGCTGTGGACCGTGGGAGGCCACATAGTTCAGGACATTGTGGGGCCCTGGGGAGGGCCCTTCCTTCTCCACCTGGCCCGCAGGCCGGCCCACCCTGAAGGAGGCAGGAGCAGCCGCCCCATGCCTGCCCTTCTGACCCACGAGCTGGGTGGGCACCTGAGGGTGGTCAGTGGACAGGCCCCTGGGGCCCGTAGCTGACAGCCTCCCATGTCTGCCCCTGCTCTGGCCTTGGGTCCCTGCCAGATATGTGCTCATGCCCTGCATACAGAGGAAGGTGCCAGAGGGTTCTGGAAAGATGGCCTCCAGCTCCCAACCCACTCCCAGCCAGCCCACACAGCCACAGACCTGCCCCCCAACACCCTGTCGTTCACCTCGGGGGCCTGAGGCCCACCCAGGCGTGGTCAGGGGCATCCTCCAGCCCAGGATGATTCACCCACCTGCAGCCTGCCCGTGGGGCAGCCCCTGGCCGCCCTGCCCCTCCTCTCCAGAAGGGCCTGCCCTCCAAGTCCGTGGGGGCAGTCCTGGGGGCAGCCACGGGAGCTTGTCCTACAGAAGCCAGCACCCCAGCCCAGGATCCTGGGAGGATGGGGTCCAGCCCCTGCCATCGGGGCCAGAAGGACTCAGGCGGCAGGGTAAGCCCCAGGCCCGGTGAGTGTGTGCAGATGTGAACGCCTCACCCGCCCACCCTCCTCCCTGGGGGTCCCTCCCTGAGGTCAGTTCTGCGAGCTTCAGAGGAGGAGGGGCGGCGGCCCAGCCAGGCTTCACTGAGCCCTCCGGCAGGCAGCACCCCCGCCCGTCCCCGCCCCCGTCCACGCAGGGGTGTGGCGCCAGAGCCGCCGCCGCGCCCACCTTGTCGCGGATGCCCTGCCGCACGGCCTCGCGCTCCGCCTCCATCTTGGCGTACTTGGCCTTGCGCTCCTCCTCCTCCTGCCGCAGCGCCTCCTGCCGCTCCTCCTCCTTCTTGGCGGCATCAGGGTCCTTCTCCTCGTCACCCCCAAGCATCTTGCCCATGTCCTTGGTGGCCCCTGGGCACAGGAAGGCGGGAGTCAGGCCGGGCCCGCCTTCTCCTTGCCCTGCCCTGCGGGCCTCGCTGGTCCAGCAGGGCAGCGGCCTCCAGTGTGGGCTGGAGGAGGCTGTGGTTGTCGGGTGCGACTCCACGAGGGCACCTGCAGGCCTCTGCGCTGCGGTTATGTGTGTGGCTGTGGCTGTGTGTGGCTTTGTGTGTGTGGTTGTGTTTGTGTGTCTGTGGGTGGTTGTGTATGTTTCTGTGGGTGGTTGTGTGTGTCTGTGGGTGCTTTTGTGTCTGTGTGTGGTTGTGTGTGATAATGTGTGTGTGCCTGTGGGTGGTTGTGTGTGTGTGTGTGGTTGTGTCTATGGTTGTATGTGTGTCTGGGTGGCTGTGTGTCTGTGAGTGGTTGTGTGCGTGTGTCTGGTTGTGTGTGTTTCTGTGGGTGGCTATGTGTGTGGCTGTGGCTGTGTGTGGTGTTGTGTATGTGGTTGTGTTTGTGTGCCTTGGGCAGTTGTGTGTGTGTGTGGTTTTGTGTGTGGTTGTGTTTGTGTTCCTGTATGTGGTTGCTGTGTATGTCTGCATGCAGTTGTATGTGTGTACATCTGTGGGCGGTTGTGTGTGTGGTTGTGTGCATGTCTGTATTTGTGTGTGTGTGTGGTTTTGTGTGTGTGGTTGTGTTTGTGTGTCTGTGGGTGGTTGTGGTTGTTTGTGGGGGTGGTTGTGTGTGTCTATGATTGTGTGTGATAGTGTTTGTGTGCCTGTGGGTGGTTGTATGTGCCAGTGTATGGCTATGTGTGTGTGGCTGTGTGTGTGTGGGTGGCTGTGTGTGCGTGATTGTGTTTGTGTGCCTGTGTGTGGTTGTATGTGTGGTGTGTCTGTGGGGGTATGTGTGGTGTGTCTGTGTGTGGTGGTGGGGTGGCTCTGTGTGTGGGCTGTTGTGTGTGTTGGTGGCTCTGTGTGTGGCTCTGTGTGTGTATGTGTGGTGTGTCTGTGTGTGGTGGTGGGGTGGCTCTATGTGTGGGCTGTTGTGTGTGTCTGTGTGTGGTTGTGTGTGGTGGTGGGGTGGCTCTGTGTGTGGGGGCTGTTGTGTGTGTCTGTTGGTGGCTCTGTGTGTGTCTGTGTGGTTGTATGGTGTGTGTGCTGTCTGGGTCCTGGGTGCAGCTGGTGGGGTGGCTGAGTGTGTGGCTGTGTGGCAGGGCGGGGGCGGCCCTGGCCCAGAACTGCTGGTGGCCGCATGTGGCAGCCCCAAGGCCCTAATTTGTCTGCCTCGCCAGCAGCCACTTTCCTCATGAGCGCCTGATTCACAGGCGGCAACAAACACCTCCTCGGACGTCCCTGTGGCTCGGCCCGGGGACAGAGACGTGTAATTACAGCTGTAGCGCCCCCGACACAGGGGCACCGCAGGGAGAGGGCACAGCAGTCAGCGCTGCAGGTCAGCCGGTCTCAGGCCGGGCGGCCGGCCCCACAGGAGTGCCCTGCCCACTGCACGCCGCCGGCAGGAGCGAGCCCCGCGTGCTCCCTGGGAACCAGCCTGCGTTCCGAGGGGCCCCTGGCCCGGGTTGTCTGGTCTCTGCCGGGCCCACTCTGTCCTCTCATCCTGGGATGGCCCCTCCCAGGCGCGGCTGGAGGCTGGCTTAGTCCACACCCCGGGAATGAGGGGGGTCTGACTCCACCACCCCCCACCCGTATCCAGTGGTGCCCCCGCCAGCCCTGTCCCACCCTGATTCATCCCCGTGTCCCGTAGCTCCAGGGCGCTGTCCTGGGTACGGTGTACGGGGGCTCCTATTCTACTCCGAGGCTGCACAGGTCCATGCAGCTCAGAACTGGGAGAGACCCTGGCCTGCGGACACCTGTGGGTCTCACTCCCGCCCCTGTGGGCAAAAGGAGCCTGGTGGTGGGAAGGGGGCACCGGCCCATTGAGTGCTCTGAGCTGAAATCTAGACGTCTGTCGGGCTAGCCTTCCCAGCTGCTGAGACTACTGCCAGGTCACAGGGTCGCTGTGGGGGCAGGGAGCCTGCCCGGCTGGGGCTTGGCGATGGCACAGCTCCAGATGCAGACAGAAACCAGGAGCTTCATGTCAGTTTCCACCCACGTCTGCAAAATTCTGCAAAGGAGACTGTCTGCCGGTGGCTGGAGGGAAACTGGGTCGGGAGCAGAGCCGCAGACTCGCTGTGCTCAGCTCCTAGGACAGGCGGCCGGGATCTCTCTGCCTCGCTGTCTGTCGCCCCGGCAGGCAGTGCTGGTGGGGGCAGTGGGGAGGGGCTGGGCAGGAGAGCCCCGACCCCTGGGCAGCTGCAGCCTTCCCAGCCTCCCTGGCAGAGGGGCCACCAACAGCATTGTTGGGCGGCTTTCACTCAAGTCTCCCCTCTTGACCGAGCTCACTCATACTAATGTGAGAGTGACTGACAGCTCTCTCCCGCATGGGAAGGACTGGCGTCAAGGGCAGAGACGTGAACAGTCTTGCCTGCACCTCTCTTCCGATGGAAAGTGCGTGAAGGCTGGGGTGGGGGCTGGAGGAGCCACGCCAACTAGGTGATTTGTCCCCAAACCTGCTCCTCCGACGCACCGTGTGCGCTCCAGGCCTAGTGATCACACAGGCATTTACTGAGCACCAGCTGTGCGCCGAGCTCCGCGCAGCAGGCGAGCTGGCCCTGCCCCATTGGAGCTCTGGGCTGGTCTGCGCCACCTGCCCAGCAGCCAGAGAAGGCTCAGGGGAGCGACTCCAGCAAACCAGGGGTGCTCCGGGAGGCTGGTGGCCTCTCCCAGGCCGAGGGCAGGAGACCAGAGGTCACCCCACCGTGGTGAGACACGCCAGCACCGATGCCGGGCCCTCCCTGTGCTCTCTGCCCGTGGCCCCGATCCTGCCTTCACGCAGTGCCCGCATGCCGCCTTGACAGCGTTTGCAGGTGAGCTGTCCCACGCAGTTGCACTCAAGGCCCAGACGGAGAGCCGCAGCCCGAGCCTCCCAAATCCAGGCCTTGCTGGCCACATAGGGGTGCGGGCATAGGGGTGCGGGCTGCAGGAGCCAACGCCATCCATCCCTCACTCTCGTCTGAGCCTCGGTTGCCTGGGTGACTCGGCAGGGGAATGCCAGGGCAGGGGTAGCCGATCCCACCCCCCCTCGACAGTCAGGTAAAGCCCCTGGGGACAACTTCAGTGCAGGATGAGGTGCGGGCACTTCTCTCCCCTGGAGCAGGTCCCGTATTTGGGTGGGCAGGTTATGCACAAACCCAACAACTAGAGCGAGCTCTCTAGAACAGTGCTCACAAAGGCCCTGACCAGGAGACACCTCGACGGAGAAGCAGGAGGAGGCGGGACCCCCGCCCAGTGGGCCGTGTGGGGGACACAGCGCGGTGCTCCAGGGCGAGGAGCCCAGGTGACCTGAGTGGGCAGGCCGCCTGCAGACACAGACACACACACGGGGGACCTGCCCACGCTGCCGGTGACGGAGGGCCTCAGAGCCCTGAGAAGAGAGCCCGGTGCCCGGGGTGAATGAGCTCCTCCGGCGAAGCATGAACCTCGACTCACATGACACCACAGATTTTTATTAGTTATCAGCCTGGATATCAACCCAAAATAAAAGTGGGCAAAGATAAACAGCCCTCCCACCCTCAGTCAGCACACGCTGTTACCTGAAGTGAACTGATGCGCTTTTTGGCTTCTGTATTGTCAGCCTCTGCCAACAGAAGGTCGGTGCCAGGACAGCAGGGATCCTGACCAGCGCGGGGCCGTCCTCCTTACGACTGGAACGGTGCCAGACACAAGGCAGGCGCCCAGTGAACACTTGTCAGATAACGAGTTTTGAACATTTACCAGCTATGCCTCACGTGCTCAGCCGCAGACAAAACCTAGCAAACCCTTCAGCTGACATCACGGTCCATGTGAAATACTGAATCCTTGCCTCAGCTCACTAATAAGCAAAGGACATCACAGTCGCCTTGTACTGGAGGGCCTGGCCGTTGGACTAAGACAAGAAAAGACAGAGAGGCATAAAGATTGAAAAGGAAGAAGTAAAACTGTCTTTTTAAACAAATAACATATGATCTGTATAGAAAAGTTGGAGTCTGCAAAACCATGCTAGAACGAAAAAGTGGTTCCAGCAAGCTCACAAGATTAATAAACAGCAAACAAATGGCCGCTAAGTGTTAGCAGCTGACAGTGGGAAATGAAGTCTGAAAAACAATTCCATCAGCAATACCGAGGAAAACATAAAATATCTGTGACTACATTTTTAATACATGTGGAAGCCTGTTTTACCTAAGTCTACAAAATTGTTGAGAGAAATTTTAAAAGACCTAAATGAATAGAGAGATACACCATGTTCATGGGCTCAGCATCACTATGATGTCAATTTTCCCTAGATTGATCTATGGATTCAATGTAATCCCAAACAAAATGCAAATGGGCTTTTTGAGCAAATCTACCAGCTGATTCTAAACTTTACATGGAAATGGCAAAAGACTTGGAATAGACAAAACAGTTTTGCAAAAGAGCAACTTTAGAGGACCCACCCCTCTGTTTCCAAGGTCTACTGTAATCAAGAAAGTGTACGGTTGACAGGAGACTGGATGTGTGGACCCGTGGGATACGATGGATGGTCCAGAAATAACCCCCTTGTGTCCGTTCAGGTGAGTTTCTGACAAAGCCACCAAGGGAATTCAGTGAAGAAAGGCCAGTCTCGGCGCAAGCAGCACTAAACCACGAGGTATTCCTCTGCAAACAAGCAAACACATACATGTCTGCTCTAAACTCACACCTTATATAAAGCTCAGTAACAGACCTAATGGAAAAGAGAAAAGTATAAAATTTCAAGAAGAAAGCATAAGAGAAAAATATTTGTGACTTTGGCTTAGGCAGAAATTTCTTACGTAAGTGACAAAAAAGCATGAGCCTTAAAAGAAAAAAATGATAGATTCGACTTCATCAACAAAAAACTTTTGTTCATAAGGCACTGTTAAAAAAAAAAGAAAAAAGGCAAGGCTGAGAGAATATACTTGCAGACCACTGGTCTTATAAAGCCTTATACCCAGTAAAGAACTCTTACAATCCAAGGATAAGAACACAGACCACCTGATTTTAAAAACAGACAACAGATCTGAGTAGACACTTCACCAGAGAAGAGATGCAGATGGCAAGTAAGCACCTGAAAAGATGTGCTCGACAAAGAGCTGACCAACAGGGTGCAAACTGAACTCCGGGGTGAGACCGCCAGGCGCCCGCTCGAGTGTCCTGGACTGAACACGGCAGGTGCCGGGGGGCCAGGGAGGAGCCGGGACCCCAGCCCGCCCCCGGTGGGCTGCTGCTCGTGCGGCAGCTGGAAGACAGTTGGGCTGTCTCCTACGATTAAATGCGCGTCACCACGTGACCCAGCAATCCTGCTCCTGGGCGTTTGCCCAGAGAAGCAGAGACGTAGGTTCACCTGCACCTGTGGCCTGATCTGCATGAGCCCAGACAAGAGGCCCCTCAACACCTGTCAGCAGGTGAATGGACGCAGAGGCCAGGCCGTCCGGACACTGAGGTTCTCCGCCACGTGGAGGAATCTCACAACCTTTGTGCAGTATGAACAGCCAGGCACAAGTTACATGATTCCATTTATATAAACAGCAGTGCAAATCGGTGTATGGTGACCACGAGTGCAGCGGGGGTTCCTGGGCCCAGGGCCGGGGTGGGGGCTGCACAGGACCACGCCATAGTCAGCACCCAGGGAACCACAGTCCCAGCCAGCGCTCAGCCAGCGTCGACCACGTCACAACCAAAACGAGGGAAAAGCCCACGGATGACCAGCGGGCGCTTACACAGACCATCTTCCCAGCCACCGCCCGGCCAGATGACAAGCACTGCAAAGAAGGCCAGGCCCATAACTCTGTAAATTTGAGTTTTAGGAATATGTACTTAATGAACCCTTAAGTTGAAGAGGAAATAAAAACTGAAATTGTGAAAACTCGTAGAAAGCAAAGAAAAATAAGCACTTTCTGTCTAAACAAGATCCATGGCTAAAACTGTTTTGGGGGGAAAACTATAACCTTTAATTTCAAAGACGAAAAAGAGAAAGTTTAGGAACTTCATTATTACCTTTAAATAATTAAAACAACAAACAACCCGAAATAAGGCAGAGAGGATTAATAAAACAGCAGCTGTAACCGCAGAAGACACACAAGGGAGCAGACAAGCCCCGTGAAGCCAGCAGCGTGCACACGGGCCTCCTGTAAACGGTCAGCGTGGCTCGGAAGGGTTGACCGAGTCCCAGAGGAAATAAACCAAGGAGGACTGCACTGTAAAAAGAGATGGAACTCTCTCTCTCTCCTCACCCACCTCTTTTGCCAGTGACGTGACCGTGTAAGTAAGTGTTAGTCACTCAGTCATGCTCGACTCTTTGCAACCCCATGGACTGCAGCCCACCAGGCTCCTCTGTCCATGGGATTTTCCAGGCAAGGATACTGGAGTGGGTTGCCATTTCCTTCTCCAGGGGCTCTCCCCGACCCAGGGATTGAACCCGGGTCTCCTATACTGCAGGCAGATTCTTTACCGACTGGCCTATAAGGGAAGCCCAAAGAAACTCATGACATACCAGTGAAAACCCACCAAAACTAATCATAGAAAGTGGCAGAATGGCAAGTGCAATATTTATGGATAAAAATTAATTTAAAACTTCACCTCATACTATCAGAAACAAGCTAGAAACATCAATGGAGACAGTGGTCTGCTGCTGCTGCTAAGTCACTTCAGTCGTGACTGACTCTGTGCGACCCCATAGACGGCAGCCCACCAGGCTCCCCGTCCCTGGGATTCTCCAGGCAAGAACACTGGAGTGGGTTGCCATTTCCTTCTCCAATGCATGAAAGTGAAAAGTCAAAGTGAAGTCGCTCAGTCATGTCCGACTCTTTGCGACCCCATGGACTGCAGCCTACCAGGCTCCTCCATCCATGGGATTTTCCAGGCAAGAGTACTGGAGTGGGGTGCCATTGCCTTCTCCAAGACAGTGGTCTACTTACAGTAATTATATAAACATAAAAAACACTCAGGAATATGTTTAACAGAGAACTCTATGGTGGGCTTCCCTGGTGGAGCGGTAGATAAGAACCTGCCTGCCAACGCAGGAGACATGGGTTTGATCCCCAATCCCAGAAGATCCCACAGGCCACAGAGCAACTCAGCCCAAGAGCCACCACAAGAAGCCACCACGGGAGCTCCCACAAGAGCCGGCCACAGGAGCTGCCTTGGGAGCGCCCACAAGAAGCCGCCACGGGAGCCGCCACGAGCAGCCACCATGGGAGCCGCACGGGAGCCCCCATGAGAAGCCACCACGAGAAGCTGCCACAGAGCCGCCACGGGAGCTGCCAGGAACAGCACCACGAGGCCCACCACGGGAGCCCCCATGAGAGCCGGCCACGGGAGCCACCTCAGGAGCCCCCACGAGCAGCTGTCACGAGAAGCCACCACGGGACCCGCCACAGGAGCCGCCACGAGGAGCCACCGTGGGAGCCACCATGAGCACCCACCACAGGAGCCACCACTAGAGCAGCCACAGGAGCCGCCACGGGCACCGCCATGAGGAGCCGCCACGGGAGCTGCCACAGGAGCCGCCATGAGCAGCACTGTGAGAGCCGCCATGAGGAGCCCGTGTGCTGCAGGGACAAGGCGCACCTGCTTGCTGCAGCCAGAGAAGCCCACACATCAAAGGAGACCCAGCCCAGCCAAAGACAAAAACATAAAGATAAAAAGAGAAGGAAATCTATGGCTCCTGCACCTCCCTAAAAGTGACGGCTCTGCACAGATGCTCGAGACCCTGGGGGCCCCAGGGAAGGCACGTCGGGAAGGGCCGGCTCCTCCCAAGTTAGCGCAGGACCGTGTGCAGCCTGCTCATGCTGCCACGGAAACACCACAGTCCTCCTCCCTTGGGGGTCGGCATGAAGCTAAGCTTCATGCAGCAGATCGGATGTCAGAGGAGAGCTGATCCAGGTCCCTTTAGGATAGAAACTCTCTCTGCTGTGTCCCGGGGACAGCGAGGAGGCCACTGACTGGAGACGCTTTAAGAGGGGAGCCCAGGAAGGTACCCCAGGGTCTGTGGGAGGCGTGCTCCTGGCGGCTCAGGCCAACAGGCACACTCTTAAGCCCCTTCAGGGTCTGCCCACCCATCCACCTGCGCGTCTCCTCCTACCTCCTCCCAACAAGCCACATCCCTCCCTGGGGAGCCACTGCCCGTGGCTGCTGACTGGCCGGTTTGTTTCAGCCGTGGCCCCAGCAGACGGCAGGACACAAGGCTCCATCTCGGGAGAACGGCCACACGGGCCCGCTGCCCCATGTCAGGGGTCCCAGGGGCCTGCGAGTGGGAGGAGCCCCATGCACTACGAGGGCCCAGTGCAGACGAGGAGAAAAAGGCCTACGTGTGGCTTCAGACACTTCTTCATTGATTGTCTAAAGATAGAAAAAGAAGGGCAGGTTACAAACCAGGTTCACACCAAACTGAAATCCTCAACAAACAAACAAAAACCAGCCCGTGTTTTTTCCAGACTCTCGTGGAATGTTCACCAAGGGCAGCCGGATGTTTGTCCACACCACGATGAGCAACCGCCTCACACAACTGGAGTGGCCATTACTTAAAACACACACCAAACCCGAACCGTCCCAGGAAGCAGCGAGCGTTGGCCGGGACCCGGAGCACCGGGGCCTGTTCACTGTTGGGGGGGCATGAAGCGGAGCAGCTGCTGGAGAGCAGTGTGGAACTTCCTCAAAGATTAAACTCAGAACTGCCACAGGGTGAAGCAGAGCCACTTCCGGGCATAAACCCAGAAGAGCTGAAGGCAGGAGATGCACGCGCCGCGTGCTCACAGCAGCAGTGTCACAGCAACCAAAGGTGGACACGACGGAGCGCCCACGCGCAGGTGAGGGGCGAACACAGCGTGGCCCATCCGCACAGTGGACGCTGTTCACCCCTAAAGAGGGATGAGACTCCACCACACGCTACAGCACACGCACCCTAAAGACATCACGCTGAAGGAGATACACCAAATACAAACGAACAGACCTGCCCGATTCCACTTATGCAAGGGCCCTAAAGCAGACAAAGTCAGAGACAGAAAGGAGAAGGGGTGCCTGGGGCTGGGGGCCGGGGAGTCGGTGTTTAATGAGGACAGAGTTCAGTTTGGGAAGATGGAGAAGTTCTGGAGTGGATGGAGGTGGTGGCTGCGAGGCAATGGGCATGTAGTTAATGCCACTGAAGTGTGCGCTTAAGAATAGCTAAAATGGCAGATTTTATGTGGTGTATGTTTTAGCACGATAAAAAAAGAGAAGTACAAATTTAAATTGATTCATAATCCCACATCTCAAAAGAAATATCAGGCTGCAGAAGCAACCTGAACACAATTTCAGAGTATTAACAGGAATGACACCAAGCATCTGAAGGCCTCAGGCAAACAGCAGGAGCAGCAGGGAACCTGGGGGCAGGGCCCCCCCACCCTGCAGACCCCCCCACCCTGCAGACCCCCCCACCCTGCAGACCCCCCGCCGCACACGCGGCTCTCTCTAACGCGCAAGCGCAGGTGAAGTCGCAGCCACTGTGTTCTGGGAGCTGGAGCGTAAGGTGGGGTCTAGTGAGACCGGTGGGGCAGCCCCCTGCACCCACCCCTGGACTGCGGCTGAGGGAGGGCTTAGGGGACAGCAGGGCCCTGCCCCGGGGACGCGGAGCTTCAGACGAGGGTGTGGCCGTGGCTGGGCGCATTGCCGGGAGCGCTGCCAGGAGCGAGGGGGCGGGGAAAGGGCAGAGACCTGGGAGAAAGGCCGCAGATGGGAGGACATTAGAACGGTCAAGTGATACTTTTACCCTCTGTGCCCACACACGTGAAAACCTGAGTGAAGTAGTTTCTTCAAGAAGTGTCAAAATCACAAATGGATTCTTTCAGTCAAGAAGCAGATCATTCTGACGATATTTGGACTGTTCTTGGAAGGGAAAAAAAAAAAAAGAGGGAAATCCTCCCAGTTATTTTTGTGAAATCAGCACGAGAATGACGCCAAAAAAAGTCGGCTGAGTGGGGCTGGGCTCCCACGCGAACAGCTGAGAGACAGGAGGCAAGTTTGGCCCTTCTCACAGAATTCTGCAGGAAGGGTTCATCTTGGGGAATAAAAGGTGGTCTGATCAGTGTAGATATGTGCGGATGCTGTCCGGACCCCTGCACTAACAGAGCAGCAGGGATCTTGGGCTGTCCCCAGGCTCCCCCACCCCAGACCTGGGGTCCTGACACCAACCCTCCTGGGCTGAAGGGCCTCCTCCCTGCAGCCGCGAGGACATGGGACTGAAGCTCTCGCTGTGCCCGTCACTGCCAGCTCCTCGGGCCTGCCTGGAGCCCGGTCAGGAGCTCAGGTGCCTCGGTCCACACGAATGCCATCCCAATGGCAGCCAGCCTCGGTGACACAGCCGGTTTTAGAACAGCTTAATGGAAGTGCAGTGAGCATGCTCTAAACCACGAAATCGGACAGACACATCCACGAACACATCACACAGTCAGGATACAACACACGTCCACCCCCTCAGTTTCTTGGTGGCCCCACGTAAGTCCTCTCGCCACACCACCCACAGATGAGCAGACGACTGACTCCTTTCTCTGCCTGCGCATCTCCACGTGTCCCCCAGAGCCCACAGAGAGGCAGCTGCAGGACAGGCGGCGACCGTGGGGAGGGGCGGGCCACCAAGGGGATGCTTTGCTGACCGTCCGCCCTTCCTCGCCCTTCAGGGCTGAACGAGGGCATGTCCCGTCATCAGGCGACAGACACGGGGTTGCCTCCATTTGGTCTTTGTGGCTAAAGCCACAAGGACGAGTCTCTGTGGGCGCCCGCCCTCCCATGTCTCGTGAGTGGACACCCAGGAGTGGACAGAGTTGTATGGCAAATGGAGTTCTACTTTTCAGGAACTGCAAACTGTTTTCCAAAGCAGTTGTATCACGTTACAGGCCCACCAGTGTGTCCGAGGGCTCCCACTTCTCTGTGTGCCCACCAACACGGCTCCCACCTGTCCCTGTGGTTCCAACCATCCCCAGGGGCCGTGACACGGCCCCTGCATGTCCCTCCTGACCACAGACGTGAGCACCTTCTCACGCGCTTGTACCTTATTTGGTGGAATCTCTATTGAAACCGCTTGCATACCTTCAAAAATAAACTTTCCATTTTGGAACCAACTTAGACTTACTGAAAATCATGAAGGCGGCACACGGAGTTCCCATGTGCCCCCAGCAGGAGACAGGGCTTCCTTCACTGCTAACGCATGCCGTTAGACTGGCCCACCTGCCACAATCGATAAACATTATTGACTGAATTCTGAGATGCCCACCTGAGGCCCACTTTCTGGGCCAGGGTCCCGTCTGGGACCATACACAACAGTCGTCATGTCTCCTTAGACGCCTCTAGGCTGTGGTGTTGTTCCGTTGCTGAGTCGTGTCCAACTCTGGGACCCTGTGTACTACAGCACGCCAGGCTCCCCTGTCCTCCAGCATCTCCCAGAGTGTGCGCAAACGCATGTCCATTGCATCAGTGATGCCATCCAACCATCTCATCCCCTGTCATCCCCTTCTCCTCCTGCCTTCAATCTTTCCCAGCATCAGGGTCTTTTCTAATGAGTCAGTTCTTCCCATCAGGTGGCCAAAGTATTGGAGCTTCAGCTTCAGCATCAGTCCTTCCAATGAATATTCAGGACTGATCTCCTTTAGGATGGACTGGTTGGATCTCCTTGCTGTCCAAGGGTCTCTTGCGTCTTCTCCAGCACCACAGTTTAAAAGCATCAATTCTTTGGTGCTCAGCTTTCTTTATAGTCCAACTCTCACATCCATACATAACTACTAGAAAAACCATAGCTTTGACTAGATGGACCTTTGTGGGCAAAGTAATGTCTCTGCTTTTTAATACTCTGTTTGTCATAGCTTTTCTTCAAAAGGAGCAAGAGTCTTTTCATTTCATGGCTGCAGTCATCATCTGCAGTGATTCTGGAGCCCAAGAAAATAAAGTCTCTCACTGTTTCCATTGTTTCCCCATCTATTTGCCATGGGACTGGATGGGACTGGATGCCATGATCTTAGTGTTTTGAATGTTTAATTTTAAGACAGCTTTTTCTCTCTCCTCTTTAACCCTCATCAAGAGGCTCTTTAGTTCTTCGCTTTCTACCATTAGGGTGTGTATCTGCATATCTGAGGTTGTTGATGTTTCTCCCAGAAATCTTGACTCCAGCTTGTGATTCCTCTAGCCTGGCAATTTGTATGATGTACTCTGCATAGAAGTTAAATAAGCAGGGTAACAATATACAGCCTTGACATACTCCTTTCCCAATTTTGAACCAGTCCATTGTTCCAACCAGTTCTAACTGTGCTTCTTGACGTGCATGCAGGTTTCTCAAGAGACAGGTAAGGTAGTCTGCTATTTCATCTCTTTAAGAATTTTCCACAGTTTGTTGTGATCCACACAGTCAAAGACTTTAGCACAGTCAATGAAGCAGAAACAGGTGTTTTTCGGGAATTCCTTTGCTTTCTCCATGATCCAATGAATGTTGGCAATTTGACATCTGGTTCCTCTGCTTTTTCTCAATCCAGCTTGAACATCTGGAATTTCTCAGTTCACATACTGCTGAAGCCTAACCTGAAGGATTTTGAGAATTACTTTGCTAGCATGGGGAATAAGCACAATTGTTCGGTAGTTTGAGCATTCTTTGGCATTGCCTTTCTTTGGGATCGGAATGAAAACTGAACTTTTCCAATCCTGTGGCCACTGCTGAGTGTTCCAAATTTGCTGGCATGTTGAGTGCAGCACTTTCACAGCATCATCTTTCAGGATTTGAAACAGCTCAGCTGGAATTCCATCACCTCCACTAGCTGTGTTTGTGGTAATGTTTCCGCAGGCCCACTTGACTTCACACTCCAGGATGTCTGGCTCTCAGCGAGTGGCCACACCGTCATGGTCATCCCGTGATTAAGACCTTTCTCGTACATTTCTTACCACCTCTTCTCAATCTCTTCTGCGTCCATTCGGTCTTTACTGTTTCTGTCCTTTATTGTGACCATCCTTGCATGGACTGTTTCCTTGATATCTTCAGTTTTCTCGAAAAGCTCTCTAGTCTTCCCCATTCTATTCTATTCCTTTATTTCTTTCCGTTGTTGATTCAAGAAGGCCTTCTTATCTCTTCTTGCTAGTCCCTGGAATTCTGTTTTCAGATGAGTGTATCTTGCCTTCCCTCCTTTGCCTTTCATCTTTCCATTTCTCAGCTGTTTATAAGGCCTCCTCAGACAGCCACTCGCCTGCTTTCATTCTCTCTCCTTGGGATGGTTCTGGCCGCTGTCCCCTGCGCCGTGTCACACACTTCTGTCCATAGTCCTTCAGGCTGTCAGATCTAAGCCTTGAATCTATTTCTCACCTTCACTGTGGAATCGTGCGGAGTTTGACTTAGGTCATACATGAATGGCCCAGTGGTTTCCCCTGTTTTCTTCAATTTAAGGTGGTTTGAACATTCTTTGGCATTGCATTTCTTTGGGATTGGAATGAAAACTGACCTTAAGCCTGAATTTTTCAATGAGGAGCTCATGATCTGAGCCACAGTCAGCTCCAGGTCTTGTTTTTGTTGACTGTATAAACTTCTCCATCTTCAGCTGTGAAGAACATATCATTCTGATTTCGGTATTGACCATCTGGTAATGTCCATGCGTAGAGTCATCTCTTGGGTTGTTAGAAAATGGTATTTGCTATCACCAGCATATTCTCTTGACAAAGCTCTGTTAGCCTTTGACCTGCTTCATTTTATACTCCCAGGTCAAGCTTGCCTATAATTCCAGGCATCTCTTGACTTCCTACTTTTGCATTCCAACCCCGTATGATGAAAAAGACATCTCTTTTTCAGTGTTAATTTAGAAGGAGTTGTAGGTCTTCGTGCATGCATGCTGAGTCCCATCAGTCATGTCACTCTTTGAGACCCCATGGACTATAGCCTGCCAGGCTCCTCTGTCCACTGGGGGAAATCTGTAGGTCTTCATAGAACCATTCAACTTCAGCTTCGTCAGCATCCATGGTGGGGGCATAGCCTTGGATTACTGTGATGTTGAATGGTTTGCCTTGGAAACAAACTGAGGTCATTCTGTCATTTTTGAGGCTGCACCCAGGTACTGCATTTCAGACTCTTGTTGACTATGAAGGCTACTCCATTTCTTCTAAGGGATTCTTGCTCACAGGAGTAGGTATTAATATAATGGTCATCTGAACTGAATTTGCCTATTCCCATCCATTTTAGTTCACTGATTTCTAAAATGTCAGTGTTTACTCTTGCCATCTCCTGCCTGACCACGTCCAATTTATCTTGATTCATGGACCTAACATGGCTTTCCTGGTGGCTCATATGGTAAAGAATCCACCTGCAGTGCAAGAGACACAGGTTCAATCCTTGGATCAGGAAGATCCCCTGGAGAAGGGAATGGCTACCCACTCCAGTATTCTTGCCCGGAGACTCCCATGGACAGAGGAGGTGAGCCTGGCTGGCTACAGTCCACGGGGTCACAAAGAGCTGGACACGACTGAGCGGCTGAACATGCACACACACACACCTGGACTAAAGATTTACGGAGCACGGCCCCGCCCATCAGAACAAGCCCCAGTTTCCCCCTCAGTCAGTCTCTTCCACCAGGAAGCTTCCATAAGCCTCTTATCCTTATCCATCAGAGGGCAGACAGAATGAAAACCACAGTCACAGAAAACTAACCAAACTGATCACATGGACCAGAGCCTCGTCTAACTCAGTGAAACTGAGCCATGCCGTGTAGGGCCACCCAAGACAGACGGGTCACGGTGCAGAGTTCTGACAAATGTGGTCCACTGAAGAAGGGAATGGCAAACCACTTCAGTATTCTTGCCTTGAGAACTCCATGAACAGTATGAAGAGGCAAAAAGACCATTCAGGTATGACCTAAATCAAATCCCTTACAATTATACATGGAAGTGACAAATAGATTCAAGAGATTAGATCTGATAGACAGAGTGCCTGAAGAACTATGGATGGAGGTTCATGACATTGTACAGGAGGCAGGGATCAAGACCATCCTCAAGAAAAACAAATGCAAAAAAAACAAAATGGTTGTCTAAGGAGGCCTTGGTGCTTCCCTGGTGGCTCAGAGGCTAAAGCATCTGCCTCCAATGCAGGAGACCTGGCTTTGATCCCTGGGTCAGGAAGATCCCCTGGAGAAGGAAATGGCAACCCACTCCAGTATTCTTGCCTGGAGAATCCCATGGATGGAGGAGCCTGGTAGGCTACAGTCCACGCGGTGGCAGAGAGTTGGACACGACTGAGCAACTTCACTTAAGGAGGCCTTAAAAATAGCTGAGAAAAGCAGAGAAGCTAAAGGCAAAGGAGAAAAGGAAAGATAGTCCCATCTGAATGCAGAGTTCCACAGAATAGCAAGAAGAGATAAGAAAGCCTTCCTCAGTGATCAATGCAAAGAAAAAGAGGAAAACAATAGAATGGGAAAGACTAGAGATCTCTTCAGGAAAATAGAGATGCCAAAGGAACATTTCATGCAAAGAAGGGCACAATAAAGGACAGAAACAGTACGGACCTAACAGAAGCAGAAGATATTAAGAAGAGGTGGCAAGAATACACAGAAGAACTGTACAAAAAAGATCTTCACGACCCAGATAATCACGATGGTGTGATCACTCACCTAGAGCCAGACATCCTGGAATGTGAAGTAAAGTGGGCCTTAGGAAGCATCACTACGAACAAAGCTAGTGGAGGTGATGGAATTCCAGTTGAGCTATGTCAAATCCTGAAAGATGATGCTGTGAAAGTGCTACACTCCATATGCCAGCAAATTTGGAAAAAGCAGCAATGAAAAGGTAATTTTTCATTCCAATCCCAAAGAAAGGCAGTGCCAAAGAATGCTCAAACTACCACACAATCGCACTCATCTCACACACTAGCAAAGTAATGCTCAAAATTCTCCAAGCCAGGCTTCAACAGGACATGAACCGTGAACTTCCAGATGTTCAAGCTGGATTTAAAAAAAGCAGAGGAACCAGAGATCAAATTGCCAACATCCGCTGGACCACAGAAAAAGCAAGAGAGTTCCAGAAAAACATTTCTGCTTTATCGATTACGCCAAAGCCTTTGACTGTGTGGATCAAAACAAAATGTGGAAAATTCTTCAAGAGTTGGGAATACCAGACCACCTGACCTGCCTCCTGAGAAATCTGTATGCAGGTCAAGAAGCAACAGTTAGAACTGGACGTGGAACAACAGACTGGTTCCAAATCAGGAAAGTACATCAAGGCTGTATATTGTCACCCTGCTTATTTAACTTATATGCAGGGTACATATAATGTGAAACGCTGGGCTGGATGAAGCACAAGCTGGAATCAAGGTTGCCAGGAGAAATATCAGTAACCTCAGTTACACAGATGGACACCACCCTTACGGCAGAAAGCAAAGAACTAAAGAGCCTCTTGATGAAAGTGAAAGAGAGTGGAAAAGTTGGCTTCAAACTCAACATTCAGAAAACTAAGATCATGGCATTCAGTCCCATCACTTCATGGCAAATAGTTGGGGAAACAATGGAAATAGTGAGAGACTTCATTTTTTTCAGCTCCAAAATCATTGCAGATGGTGACTGCAGCCATGAAATTAAAAGACATTTACTCCTTGGAAGTAAAACTATGACAAACCTAGACAGCATATTAAAAAACAGAGACATTAGTTTGCTGACAAAGGTCCCTCTAGTCAAAGCTATGGTTTTTCTGTTAGTCATGTATGGATGTGAGAGTTGTACTATAAAGAAAGCTGAGTGCCGAAGAATTGATGCTTTTCAACTGTGGTGTTGGAGGAGACTTGAGAGTCCCTTGGACTGCAAGGAGATCCAACCAGTCCATCCTAAAGGAGATCAGTCCTGAATATTCATTGGAAGGACTGATGCTGAAGCTGAAGCTCCAATATTTTGGCCACCTGGTGCAAAGAGTTGACTCATTAGAAAAGACCCCGATGCTGGAAAAGATTGAGGGCAGGAGGAGAAGGGGACGACAGAGGATGAGATGGCTGGATGGCATCACTGACTCGATGGACATGACTTTGAACAAGCTCTGGGAGTTGGTGATGGACAGGGAAGCCTGGGGTGCTGTAGTCCATGGGTTATAAAGAGTCAGACATGACTGAATGACTGAACTGAACTGAACTGATGCAATATCGCTCTTTACAGCACTGAACTTTACTTCCACCAGCAGACACATCCACGTCGAGTGCCGTTTCTGCTTTGGCCTCTCCATTCTTTTTGAGCTGTTAGTAATTTCCCTCCTCTCTTCCGCAGTAGCTTATTGGACACTTTCTGACCTGGGGGTGTTTGCCTTTTCATACTGTTCATGGGGTTCTCCAGGCAAGAACACTGGAGTGGTTTGCCATCCTCCTGCAGCGGACCACGTTTCATCAGAGCTCTTCGCTACGACCGTCTGTCTTGGGTGGCCCTGCACAGCATGGCTGATGGCTTCACTGACTTATGCAAGCCCCTTCACCAGGATGACGCTGTGATCCACGACGGGGCTGTGACCATTTCTCAAGCTTTCCTTTTCTTGACAACCTGCTCAGCTTGGAGGAGGGCTTTTGAGGAAGTCTGTGTATCTCTCAGGATTTGCCTGATGCCCTTCTCTTGATTATGCTGGGTGCTGGGTTCGGGCAGCAGGGGCCCAGAGAGTGGAGCACCTTCTCATTCCCTCCTCCCCAGCCCGGCCATACTCTCGATGAGACTGTCCCCTTGCTGACCTGGCTGGCCCCGGAGCTGAGGGCTATGGTCCGCCACCTCGGGCTTTGGCTCATCTCTTTCTTCTTTAAGTAACTGGATTTATTTACGTACAGTTATGGCACGCAGGGTCTTTGTTGCTACGCAGTCTCCTCTGGAGTCGTGACAAGCTTGGGCTGCGCTCCAGTTGCGGCGCGCACTCTTGTTGAGCACATGCTCAGGGCACAGGCTCAGGAGTCGTAGGGCAGGGACTCTGCTGCTCTGCCGCACGCGGATCTTCATGAACCAGGGGTCAAACCCGTGTCCCCTGCACTGGCAGGCAGATTCTTACCAACTGAGCCACCAGGGAACCTTGCCCATTTCTTAATTGGGCTGTTGATCACCTTATGGTAGCTGTTCTTTATATATTCTGGATACAAGTCTGATTTTATTGATCTTCTTAACTAACTTTTTTCATCCCCAGCCCTCATTTCTGTAATGTCCATTCTCAGCTTTATTATTTCCTTTCTTCTGCTTGCAGTAGAGGTGATTATGACTTCCCTGGTGGCTCAGACAGTAAAGTATCTGCCTACAATGTAGGAGACCCAGGTTTGATCCCTAGGTTGGGAAGGTCCTCTGGAGAAGTAAATGGCCACCCACTCCAGTGTTCCTGGCTGGAAAATCTCACGGACGGAGGAGCGTTGTAGGCTACAGTCCATGGGGTCGCAGTGAGTCGGACACGACTGAGCGACTTCACTTCACTTCTGCTTACTTTGGATTTCATACCTTTCCCTCGGTTCCAGCTGTCAGAAGTTGAAGTTAATCATTTGAAACCTTTCTTCATTTCTGCTGAGGTGTTTGGTGATGTATTTCCCTCTAAACACAACTTTGCTGAATTCCACAATTTTTATCTTTTTTTCCACTTGCATTCAGTCCACAGAGCTTTCTGATTTCCTCGCTGATCCCTTCTTGGCCTCATGGGCTGTTTAGAGCGTGTTGCTCAGTCTCCAAATACTTGGGCAGGTTTTCCAGATCTCTTTCTGTTATGTGTTTTTTGTTTCATCCCATTGTGGACAGAGAACTCACTCCAGTCACTGCGGACTGGGCTCTCACGTTTACTGAGGCTGCTTCCGTGGCCGAGAATAAGGTCTACTTCGGTAAACAGCCTGAGAGTGAGAACCACCCTGCGTGTCTGCACCGTCAGTCGGCCACGTCGCTTGGCATTTTGCTCCAGTCTGTAGGTCCTTCTGATGTTACCACCAGAATCTGTGGGTCGTCTGTTTCTCCTTTAAGCTCCACCTGTTTTTGCTCACATGTCTTGAAACTTTGTATGAGTAGAAATGGTCAGGACTCATTAGAAGTAGAAGTGGTCGGGACGGTTGTGTCCGCGTGATTAACTGGTTCCTTCTCACAAAGAGCCATCTTCCCCTTGGTCAAAATCTGTGCTCTGAAATCTACTCCGTCTAACATTGATGTGGCCCCTCCAGGCTTCTTTGGATTAATATTAACGTGACTGGTCTCGTTCCTCCTTTTTAATGTTCCCTTATTTGTGTCTTTATATTTCAGGTGCATTTCTTACAGGGGTGATAAAGCTGGGTCTTGATTTTCTACCAAAGCCAACACCTGCACCTTTTATGAGAATGCCCCCAAGAGCAAGAGCAGAAAAAACTGCCAACCACGGGGCCTCCATCAGAGTAAGAAGTGGACGACCTCGGCTCTGGTTGTGGGGAAATTATCCTCAGACTAAACCTTGCTCTGATCCCACCAAACAAAGTTCAGACAAGACAGGAAAGAGTCAAGCTGTATCTAAATAACGTGACCACAGACTGAATGAAATGAGTGTATTTAGGGAAACAGAACCGTGCAGCAGCACCAGGGTGAGTGGGCTCACGATGTGTGGCATCTGTGAGAAGCCCCCAGGCCGGCGAAGACCTGGAAAGCAGCACCCAGGAGGAGGGAGCCGCTCCGCAGCCCGGCGGGACGGCCACAGAGACCGGGGCAGGGAGGGTGCGCAGAGCATCGGAGCGGAGCGGGTGGTGAGTAACAGAAAGTACACCTAAAGTGAGTAAGTCACAAACGGTGTGGCTGAGTGAACAAAAAACGTTAAATCACACTATGACTTCAAAATGTAATTAAAAGTGAGATCAACTTTAGCCGTGGAACCACCCTTGCCGGGACGCATGCCCGGCTGGGGCGCAGACTTGCCGGGTCTGCATAGAGGGCAGTCTGGAGACTTGACAGATCAGCCCTGCACACCCTTCGTGCTGCACAACAGGGACTGCGTGGTTTCCTGAAGGCCAGCTCTGCAGCCTCCGCGCGGCCGCCTCAGCAGCGCCCCGGCAGCCTGGAAGACAGAGCCCCGTGCGGTCTCCCTCCGCACGGCTCCTCTCGCGGCCCCACGCTTAGTCTGTTTACTGGGTTCCGTTTGTCTGTTTCTGACACTAGAACACACACTTACTTCATCAGATAGAGACCGTCCGTCTGTGTCCAGCGCATGGGATACTGGGGGACGGGATTACATCCCTAACCTACAGTGCGGGGGCGGCCTGCAGCGCTGTTTGTAAGATCGGAGAGCCCGGGTGTGAGATGGCCCTGGTTAAGTCAGTGGTGGATTCATACACGCCCCCTACACACGAATGAGCTCTGTTCCCAGGGCACGTTCACAAGTCTACAAAGTTAGCCTAGGTACCCAACTAACACAATCGGTGTGTAGTACCGCACTGTCGTCGTTTAGTCGCTAAGTCGTGTCCGACACTTTGCGACCCCACGGACTGTAGCCCCCAGGCTCCTCTGTCCATGGGATCCTCCAGGCAAGAACACTGGAGTGGGTTGCCATTTCCTTCTCCAATAGTACCAAATAGTAATAGGTTTATAACACTAGTCACACAAACACGCACAATACAGAAAACATTGTTAATCTTACAGTGCAGCACCTTGAAAAGGACGGTAGTGCAGGCCGGCAGCCGCCACACAGGGGCTGGCGTCACGTGAACGGAGAGAAGAGCTGCTGATGGAGGCGGTGGGATCCCGCTGCAGGGCCGTCAGCAGCAGGCCGCGGCGGGCAGGCTGCAGCCGCGCGCGCGTCCGCGTCTCTGAAAGCTTACAACCTACAGGTTCAAATGTCAGGGATACGGCACCAGCCATCCCAGCGTCAGGGCCGCACACCCGCGGCGCTCGTGCGGGACCCCGCGACGCTGCCTGTCCTCACGCCGCCGCCTCGTGGCCCTGTGACCCTCAAACTGACAGCCTGGGGCGACCCTGCACTGAGCAGCCTGTCAGCGCCGGGTTCCCGGCGGCGTCCACCGCCTTCCCGCCTCCCACCACATCTGGTGATTCTCACGTCTCAGCCCCTCCACCAGCAAACAGACTGAGTCCCTGGAGGCCGCGATGATTTTCTACCATGCAGGTTTTAACCCAGATATAAACACTGTCTTTTTTAGAGAAAACACTGCTGCACACTTAATAGACTATATCGTAGCGTGAACATGCCTTCTGTGTGCACTGGGAGCCCAGGAAATGCACACGACAGTTTATTGCGACACTGCCTGTACTGCGGCGGTCTGGAACTGGCCCCACGCGCCTCTGAGGTCTGCCTGCGCCGGTCTTCCCAGCACACTCCCTCCGGGTACCCCGTGTTTCACATCCCATCCAGGTGGTCTAATCCCGGGTGTCCTAACAATTGACGGAACCGAGTTGTGGTTGAACAGGCTGGATCGAACACCCGTGCTTGTCTACGCCACTTCCACAACCCCACTAAAATGGGAGCAAAACGCAAAGCTGTAATTCCACGAGGGCAAACAGTGGGGAGCAGAGACAGCAAGCTAACTGAGACATCAAACTGGGGGCAATGGAACAGAAGTGCAGGTGCGGGGCGGTGAGGGGTCAGCGAGGAGGCAGAGGAGCCCTGCTCAGGGCACCCACGGTGGGGTGGGGTCAACGATGACCCAAAGCAAGGTCCCGAGAGCGAGAAATTTCACAGTGCCAGGTCAAAAAGGAAACCGTGAGAGCCTCCAGAGAGAAAAGCGCATGGGTCACGGAAAAGCGACCGGAGTGAGGGCAGTGTGAGGTCAACAGCAGCTTCAGAACCTGCAACAGACATAAAGCTGCAGAACCCAAGGAGGAAGTTCTTTAAAATCCACAGCTTTGTACCCAGCCCACCTGGCAGTGCTGCATGAAGGCAGAATGGAGACCGGCTTGCCTGGGCACCCACTGTCGGGAGGTTCCCCAGGGCCCAGCAGGAGGGGGCGGGGAGAGGCCTGGGCACAGGGCATGGTGCCAACGGGGCAGGAGGTGCTGTGTCCTGGGGCAGTGGCTCCAGAGGAAAGGAAAGCAGCGGCCAGCTGTCTGGGACCTTTAACACATGAGCAGTGACTCGGGGTAAAGAACCGCGTGCCAGTGCAGAAGACAGAGAACACGCGCGTTCAGTCCCTGGGTGGGGAAGGTCCCCTGGAGTTGGAAATGCCCACTCCAGCATTCTTGCCTTGACAATGCCATGCACAGAGGAGCCTGGCGGGCCACAGTCCATGGGGTTGCAGAGACTCGGACACGGCTGAGCCGGCGCACAAACACTGCTGGGCAGGGGCTGCTGCTGGAACTCGGGACGATTTCACGACAGAACAGAGTATCAGACACACGGAAGGCGAGACGCGGTACCTCGGCAGCCCACGGGCTCTGGAGGAGAGGGCGTCACGGGGCACTCTGCGGGGCGCAGTGCGCCGAGGGGACGTGTCGGGAGGGGCAGGAGGTCTGTCCCGTCTGAGAGCCAACACGCCCACAGGCGCTTTCGGCTCCCGCTTCTGCCCGGAGGACGGAGGGCAACAATTTACAAACTGTTCCTGAAACTGGAGGCAAGTCTACATCACGCACAGGACGAGTTTCACCTCCATCTGTCTACACGGCAGATGGAGACTCCCCTGAACCTGCACGGCTCAAGGGCTGATGTCAAGAAATGACCCTGTCCCGGGGTTTTCTGGCCAAAGCTGTTTCAAACCACAGTTGCCAGGGAAGGCTCACTCTTCTCCCCCAGGTTTGGAACAGCCAGCCGATCCCCAAACTAATTCTAATAAACTGACAGCATAAAGAGCTGTGCAGAGTGTTTTAAAATTAGAACTGGCTCTGAAGGAATTTATTTCTCCTTGAAAAAATACTTTCAAATACTATTATTTCAAGGAAGTAATGAGTGATTCTAATGGATGAGTTGGAAGGCGATGTGGTATCTCAGTTTTCTGTACCACTTCTTTATGCTTTTCTGTATTATTTCAGTGCCCTATAATGAACATTTATAATTTTCAAGCTAGGAAAAAAAGTCCACTTTCATGTTAAAAAATAAATATGGACAAATACCTCTTATCAAATTGAAGATCAAAAAAAATGTTTTTATATATTAAGAAAACATCGACTGTAATACTAATCTTCCGGATCAAAACCACAGACCCGAGGGTTAGTGTGTGTGGGGGCCAGACAGAACTTGCTTGGCCAGACCTGGAGACACATGGCTTTGCTCCTGACGGCAACAAGTAGAGCCTGAATGGTGTTTCCAAAGGGCACATAGGTTCCAAACCACTGCAGAAGGTTTTTAAAAAGAAAATCTAGTCCATGCATTTAGATTAAATAAGTGACATAGCAAGAAAGCATGCGAACAGGTTAGTGAGGACAACAAGGTCAGATCAGACCTTAACTGTGATGAGACATGTTAAACGGTGAACGTTCTTACAAAGCCAGATACACAGTGAAGCCCCTCACAGACGCCACCCGCCGCCCAGTGGGGGGGCTTGGCCTGTAGTCCCCGGCGGGCACCTCCAGCCCTGCGTGCGGGGAAGCAGCCACTCCTGCCTCAGGCCGCAGTCTGCTGTCCATGGCCCGGGGCCCAGCATCCCACACACCCACTGGCCCTGCCGGGATGACCCAGAGGCGGGAGAGGCGGCCCACCCCGTCCTCGTCAGTGCCCTGCTGCAGGCAGAGACCACCCGCCTGAGGTCACGGCCCAGCCAGGGCGCCTACGCCCTCAGGAGGGAAGACTCAAAGCCTGGGCCCCGTCACCCTGCTGAGAGCCGTGCTCTGCCCCAGGCCAGGGGCCTCTCCTGAAGCTGGCCGAGGGCCTGGCCAGGGTCCGGCTGCATGGAGGGTCACTTGGGAGGTCCCTGTGCCCAGTCTTAACCAGCTGAGTCAGGCCTGGCCTGCCCTGCCTTCATCTTCTGCAGAGATCAGCACTCCCCTGCTTCCATGGCCTCGCCTCCCTCATCAGCTGGCTGGAGGCACCGGGCAGGCGCTCCGCACCCATTGGGGAGGGGCCACGGGCCACTGCTGTCCCTGCCTGCGGTGCCAGGTGCCAGGCAGAGCGTCTGGCCTTGGTTTCAGGAGAGGATGCCCCGAGACAGAGGCGAGATGAGGCCATCTGTGGGCAGAGCCCAGCCCAGGACAGACAGCCGGCCCCCAGACCCCCATGCTCTCCAGGGCCCGTCTGCAGCGGGGGCAGCGGCCCAGGGCCAGGGGAGGGGCCTGCCCGCCCCAGCCCGCCTCAGCCCGCATCTCCTGTCCTGAGGCAGAGCAGAGGCTCCTTCCAACCCTCCGCACAGCCTGACAAAGCTGGAGGGACGTGGGGCTGGTGAGCCGCTGCTGCTGGGAGCGGGGTCGGCACCCCACTGCAGAGGCCGCCTTCTGAAGGGTGCAATGTGCAGCGGGGTCCTGCAGCCCAGGGACCCTCGAGGGCCCGAGGACAGAGCCCTTCGCCCATGTTGGGGGTCCCCGTTCTCCCTGCTCCTCCTGCCGCAGCCCCAGCACCTCCTCTCCCCAAAGGCCCCTTGACCACGGCCTTCCCACCCATCCTGGGCAGCGGGGGCCAGAGGACAGGCAGAGGCCTGAGGCTGCAGTGGCCAGGGTGCCTGCCCTGCTCCCAGCTCAGGAAGCAGAGCTCAGCAGGCAGGCCTGGCGTTTCCCCTGGGACGCGGCCCCAGTGTCCCCAGGGATGCTAGGGGCAGTCATCACACCAGCAGACGCTCCCAGGCTGTGCCACCAGCCACCTGGCCCCAGGAGTCCTCGACCTCCCGAGCTCAGTCTGCACCAGCACCCAGATTCCAGCACTCAGCCCAGCACGCTCAGCCTTCCACTGGCCCCCAGGGAAGACGTCCGCCCCGCCCAGACACCACAGCTGTGGACTAGTCCATGGGACCGAAGGGATCTACAGGGTGAGATGGGGGCTCCCCGAGCCCCGCCAGGCTGTGCCCCCAAGAGCAGCTGGAGGGTCCGCCTGACCGCTGCAGGGCTGAGAGGAGCTGCCACCCCCCAACCCCCGTCAGAACAGGAGAAAAGTGAGGCGATGCTGGAAAATGGGCTTGTGCAGAGCGCGAGGACAGGTGGGCCCGGAGGAGGGGCTGGAGAGGCCCCAGCCGCCCCCAGACGGGACAGGACTCGCAGCAGCCAGTGGCAGGGGTCTCAGAGGACCGGCTTCCCCCAACATGGGGCCGCAGCCCCACAGGGACCGCTCGGAGCTTCCAGGAGCCCCCTCCCCGACCTCTGCTGACCCCAGCTTGGGTTCGGGAGGCCAAGGACTCTGAGACTTGCCCGCAGTGGGCTCTACGGAGACGTGACGCTGACTCAGGGTTTTGCCAAGTCCCTGCTCTGTGAGAGGCGAAAACGCACAGAGAGGCAGACCCAGCCCCGCAGGCTGGCCATCAGCACAGGTCACGAGAGCCCGTCACGCGGAGCCGTCCACACAAGCGCCTTAATCCCACGTGGAACCGCTCGCCGACCCACGAGACAAAAAATAAACGACCTGATGGCTGAAGTGCACTGTATGCGGCTTATTCCCCGGTTGGGGCCAAAGCATCTCTGACTGAGTGTCGGCTTCACCAACAGGAGCGCCTCTCCTGAGGGAAGGGCTGTCCAGGGCTTCGGGAGGGAAGACAGCGTCTCTGAAGTGCCCTTTAGCCTCTAAGAGATGAGGGTAAGAGGTGTCTCTGCTGAGCCCCGTGAGGTGAGACAGCGCTTCTTCCGTCCAACGTGGCATCTGGGAGCCCACTCTGAATGAAAACTGGTACTTTATCGTCTAGTATTTGTTGCCTGCCTACAGAGAAGGAACCCAGCTCTCAAAGGGAGGAGGCGCCTCCGCACTCTGGGAGCTTGTGGTCTGGGGGCCCTGCTCCTGGAAATCAAGTGTTCCCAGGCTGGTGTGAGCTGCCTTGTTTGGAGGGTGATGGGCTTCCTTGGCCCTCACCTTCGCAGACCTTCTTGCCTATGACACACAGTGGAAACCTCCACAAGATTTCACAGACGTCCTTGCCAAGCAAAAAAGGTGCCTGCTTCTTCTTCTCCTTACCGTGCATGGGACCCTGGAGCAGCAGCAGCCACTCTGTGACTGCGAGAAGCGAGCTGACCACTCTACTAGAAGGACAGAGCCCAGTGAAAGCCAGCGCCAGTCCCTGACGGCTCTGCTGAGCAGCCGAGCCGCTTCCTGACGCCTCATCATGTGAGGGAACAAGCTTCGATTCAAGCCACGCTGTCTGGTCCTCTGTAATTTGAGCCCAAAGTATCCTCCCCAAGGCAGAATTCTAGAGTTCCCCCAGCCCAGTCTGTTCTGTCTCCTGCAGTCCAGCTCAGCCTGTGACGCTCATCCTCCTAGAGGCCACGGGACCTGGCCGGCCCCGGCCAGCGTCCCAGCAGAGCAGCCCCTGGCATGTGGGAGGCCCCTGATAGAGTGAACCCCCAAACAGATGGAGGCAGCAGGGGAGCCCGTGGGAGCAGCCCTGCCCTCAGGCCCTGGGTCTGGACAGGAGGGGGATGTCTGGCCTCATCCTTGGTGTGGAGCCGGGAGCAGCGGACCTGGAGGAGTGCTGGCTGAGGGGCTCCCTGCCCAGGGCGCCCAGCCCACAGAGGGGGCTCTGCCTCCTGTGAGCCCCGAGATGGGCTGCCCCCTTCTCCTGGACCTGGAACCCGTGGCCCCTACACATCTGGGGCCTGGGCCCTACAAGACCCCCGAGGTGCCCCGGCCGGCAGTGCCCAGTCCACACCCTCAAGGCGTGGTGGCCCCGGGCCCCGGCTCTGCCCAGGGGTTCCCTCCCCGCGTCCCTCCCTCCGCGGAGGTCTCGGTGACGCGTTGCCCCTGCCACCCACACACACACAGACGTGCAGGCCTCAGGACAGCGTCTGTCCATTCCCTCACCCCTTCCACGCACGGGGCACAGGCCCTCTGCTCTCCTGCCCCTCGAGAGAGGACGGCCTCTCAGCCCAGACTCCCTGCCTGTAGGACGGGCCCAGGGCCGACTCACCGCAGGACACCATCCGCACCGCCCGAGCCCCAGGACGTGGCCAGGGCAGGCCTGATCTCGGGGAGGAAGACCCCTCAGCCTTGGGCTCTGGGCTGCCTTCCAAGCCTGTGCCAGCCCCCAAGCCCCTGGGCCTTTGCACGTGCAGCATCCAGGCTGTCCGCTGCTCCTTGGAGCCCCCTTTGCACACCCCTCCTCCATGAAACCCTCCCCTGCCCCGCACTGCTCTGAGGACCTAACACGCTCCAGACCCAGACCACGCCACAGCAAGCAGGACAGGGCAGGGCCACCGGGGGCAAAACAGCGTGTGCTCCCGACAGCGCAAAGAGCGCCTGCCGCGGCCACACCAACCCGACGGTGCCCGCCTCTCCTCCGACACGTGTGTGGGGCTCCGGGGCGCTCACCACCGCCTGGCCCTGGGGGAAATCAGCTTCTTCAAGTTACACCCTTGAGGACCCCGAGTCCCCGGCCCGGGCAGACGCAGCCGGGCTCCCAGCCACCACGGGACCCCGCGTCAGTGTTCTCTCGGGGAAGGAGCGTTGGCTCACTTAAATCTGGAGGCGTCTTGAGGGCTCTCGGGAGGGCCCAACGCCCGTCTAGGCCTCCCGGATGTTCTCCTGGTGAGAACGAGTTTGCCAACAGCTCGCACCTTCCTCGACTATTGGGCCCCAAGAGCATGGTCCCCAGCCGGTCCCACGTGCCCCCTGCAGCCCCGGGCCCCTGGCCTCAGGACGACACCAACAGAATCGAGTGCCGGGACCACATTTTCTGGGTCTGAAGGGCCCCTGGTGCTCCGTCAGCCCATGGAGCGTCCCAGCCCTAAGAGCAGAGGCTCCCGGCCCGCAGGGTCTCACGCAGGCTGCAGGGAGACAGGGTGGGGCCTAAGCCGGGGCCTCCAGGGTCCACTCCAGGGCCCGGGAGTGACTGGGCAGACCCTGCCACCTCAGGGGGAGCCCGGAGCCCCCATCCCTTCCTCCGTGGCCCGCGGCTGCCCTCCTGCCATCAGAGAAACACCCGGAACCCGGAAGCTGCACGGAGCCGTGGTTCGGGGCCACGGGCCCTGCTGGGACCGGCGAGGCGGGAGGGCCTGTGGGTGGCCTCCACGCTCCCCCTGCAGCCCAGTGGGCTTCCCCTCGCCGCCCGCCTGCCCAGGGCAGCCCCGTCCCCACTCGACATGACAGCTCCTCATGGACACCCCCATGCCCTCTACCCTGTAGCAGGGGCTCCCAGGCCCACGCCCAGCTCCCAGATGACTGTGGCTCCCAGACAGGTGGGCTTGGAGTCCGCCAGGCAGGCCAGTGGAGGAGCGCCCTCAGCAAGCCTGCAGGACCACGGCTCAGAGCCAGAGGCTACACCAGGCACGGGGCGGGCATCCACAGAGGCCCACGCCAGGCACAGGGCAGGCATCCACAGAGCTACGGGACGGGCATAGGGTGGGCACAGGGAGGGCAGGCATCCGGAGAGGCCAATGCCGGGCACAGGGCAGGCACAGGGTGGACATCCACAGAGGCCCACGCCAGGCACAGGACAGGCATCCAGAGCTACGGGACGGCCACAGGGCAGGCATCCACACAACTACAGGACGGGCATAGGGTGGGCACAGGGAGGGCAGGCATCCAGAGAGGCCAATGCTGGGCACAGGGCAGGCACAGGGTGGACATCCACAGAGACCCACACCAGGCACAGGGCTGGCATCCACAGAGCTACGGGACGGGCATAGGGTAGGCACAGGGTGGGCAGGCATCCACAGAGGCCCATGCCAGGCACAGGGCGGGCATCCACAGAGTCATGGCAGGGGGGGCTGGGCTTGCCTGGGGTTTCAGGGCCTGCCGAGCGTGAACTGGCCCTCCCTGAGCGGGCCCTGCCCTACCTCACGGAGGTGCCCAGGATGTGCAGGAGAGCAGGATGGACAGGGCAGAGGCTGCCGGTGGGGTCGAGACCAGACAATTGAGGGAGTGAGAGGTGCGTGCACCCGAGACACGTCAGTTCTCCCCTAAACACAGTGGTCAAGGGGGCTGGAGGGTGGGGCATGCATCGGGGGCCAGATGGGTGGGGACAGGACAGGTGGGCAGGACAGGTGGGGCAGGCTGGTGGGGTCAGACAGGTGGGCAGACAGGTGGGGACAGGACAGGTGGGCAGGACAGGTGGGGCAGGCTGGTGGGGTCAGACAGGTGGGCAGACAGGTGGGCAGGACAGGTGGGGCAGGCTGGTGGGGGCAGACAGGTGGGCAGACAGGTAGGGCAGGACAGGTTGGCAGGACAGGTGGGGCAGGCTGGTGGGGGCAGACAGGTGGGCAGACAGGTGGGCAGGACAGGGGGCAGAAGTGTGGAAGGCGTGCACCTGTCTGCAGCCCAGCAGGTCCCGGGCTGGTTCCTCCCAAGAGCCCCAGAGTGGACAAGGCTTGGCAGGCGCAGCCGCGTGTCCAGGGCGCTGGGGGCGCCCCATCTGTCTGCCTGTCTGTCCGACGCTAGACTCCTGAGTCCCGCCGCTGCTGGCCCTGCCAGACAGTTACCCGGAAACCTCTGCCCAACAAAGACCTTGACTGAGGCACGGCCAGGCAGACGGCCTGGCTTAATTAGGCTGCACGGGGTCTTGTCCGCAGCGCTGCGAGCAAGGCCCGCCTAGGGCTCCCTCCAGGCTGCGAGCCCTTCTCTGAGGGTGCGTGTGTGCACATGGTGTGCACAGGTCTCTGCTTTGGGCCCCGACTCAATTTCTCAATCTGTTTCTAATTATCCCTGTCTGCGGCCTCTCTGCCTATCTGTCTGCCTGTCCATCCACGCCTGTCTGTCTCCCTGTCTGTCTCTCCCTGTCTCTCTGTCTGTCCCTCTGTCTGTCCCTCTGTCTTCTCTCCCTGTCTGTCCGTCTGTCTGTCTCTCCCTGTCTGGCTGTCTGTCCCTCTGTCTGCCTGGCCTGCACTTGCACTTCCTGCCCTGGTTCCTCGGGTCTCCCAGGCTCAGTCTCAGCCACCCCATCTTCCGCTCTGAGCCTCTGACCCCCTCGCCCCATCCCTGCCTGCCCTCCAGCACCTGCCCTCGGGGCCTTATCCGTCTGCCCCCAGCCCTGCTTCCCGTGGCTCCGCCTCGGCCGGGGCACTTCCTTTGTCTTTCCTGCCTGTCTGCCTCTCACCCACACTCACCCTGAGAGAAGAGAACGCCGCCCGCCAGGGGAGGGAAGACACGGGAACAGAAGACAAGGTCTCTCCCGGAGCAGCCCTGGGGCGCAAATGGGCTGGGTGCGGGATAACGCCAGGCTGGGGCGCCCCCAGCTCCCCAGCCCCTCATCGGGGATGAGCCCGCCCTGTCACTGCGACAGGAGGAACTTTGGGCAGCCACGGAACAAAGACAATCCAGGCTGGCAATTACCCAGCTAATTTCAGCCATGTAGACAGCCAATCAAATATTTCGGTTTCCTTCCAAGCCCACCTCAGGGCCTGAATTAGCTGCCTAATTAATTATCTGTAGCAGCCAGGGGCTGGCTGGGGGGAGCCGGGAGCCGCCTGTGCCCGGATCACGTCCCGTGACGTAATCGTTATAATTAGACTCAACCTGCAGCCCATCCCTGACCGCAGAGCCTGGAAATGTGGCCCCGGGCCACACCCAGACAGCTTTCCTCTTAACTTGAGTCTGGAGGAGATGCGGCCCACCGTGGGGCCCCGGTCCTGGGCACGGGGGCCCTAGGGCCTCCATCCTGCCCCTAGCTCCTAGTGCCAAGCCCCGTGGCACCCCGCCTCTGGTGAAAAGCGGCCTGTCACCCCTGCCGAGAGGTGGGCTTGCCCTGCAGCACATGACCCACACCCGGCTGTGAAAGGCATCGGGTCAGGGTGGGGCCCACGGAGGCCACGTGTGGCCCGAGGTGGGGCTGACGCACAGGAAGGCACCTCGGACCACAGAGTCGGGTGGCGCCTGTCACCAGGGCTCCCACGGCTGGCACTCACCGGGGGAGCCAGGTGCACAGGCCGGCCCCAGGGGCCAGGCTGCCCAGACCACTCTGTCAGGACACATCCGTGCCAGTGTGGACCGAAGTGCACGGCCCTGCCCCCCTCCTGGGCCAGGGGCTCAGCTCACTGTGCGGTGCCACCTGCCTCTCCTGGCTGTGGTGACAGCCTTGAGCCAAGGCACAGGGCTCCTTTCAAAACAGTCAGCGGGGGCTCCCTCCCCCAACACACACACGAGAGTGCACTGCGGCTGGGGGTGCACATGAGCTATTCAGGGCCTTTTCCCTTATCCTTGTGCCAAGCCGGCCCTGACCCCTGTGCCCAGCCAGCCCTGACTCCCTATGCCCAGCTGACCCTGACCCCCTGTGCCCAGCCGGCCCTGACTCCCTATGCCAAGCTGGCCCTGAACCCCTTTGCTCAGCCAGCCCTGACTCCCTATGCCCAGCTGACCCTGACCCCCTGTGCCCAGCCGGCCCTGACTCCCTATGCCCAGCTGACCCTGACCCCCTGTGCCCAGCCGGCCCTGACTCTCTATGCCCAGCTGACCCTGACCCCCTGTGCCCATCCAGCCCTGACTCCCTATGCCAAGCTGACCCTCACCCCCGTGCCCAGCCAGACCTGGCCCCTGTGCCCAGCCAGCCCTGACTCCCTATGCCAAGCCGGCCCTGACCCCCTGTGCCCAGCCGGCCCTGACTCTCTAAGCCTAGCTGACCCTGACCCCCTGTGCCCAGCCGGCCCTGATTCCCTATGCCAAGCTGACCCTGACCCCTGTGCCCAGCCAGCCCTGGCCCCCTGTGCACAGGCGACCCTGACCCCCTGTGCCCAGCTGGCCCTGGCCCCCTGTGCGTGCTCCTGGCCCTTCCCTGGTAACACCTCGAAGCCCTTGCTGGACGCCCTAGGTCCAGCTCTGTCCCTTACCCCTTCTCTGGCTGCTGTGGCCAGCCTGTGGCCTCCTGCACCCCTGCTCGCCAGAGGCAAAGTCCCCGTGGGGCCCCCAGATCTGACCAGTGAGACTTCCCCAGTGCCCCTTGGGTGGGCTCCACCCGACCACAGCACGTGGCATGCACCCTTCGCTGCCCCAAGCCAACCACGGTGACTCGGGGGTGCTGCCTTTGGTCCGGAGAAGCCTGCAGCTGGGCTTGCGGGCTGTGCGGTGGTCTGAGGGCGACCCTGTGTGACGACTGCAGGGGATGCTCGGGGTCCCCTCGCCCTACCTCCCAGGGCCTGTTTCATCACGAACTCCATGGCGATGGCTCTGCGTCCTCAGCAGCTCCTCGGAGGGTCAAAGCTCACATGCGAGTGTGGCCAGGAGTCCTCTGCCTGGGGGAGGACGTGGTCACAGGTCACCCGACGGGGCTGGGGAGGACGTGTTCCTCACCCCCAATCAACTTCCCCGAGATGCGGGTCTGAGGTCTGAGACAGCATCATTCATGGTCCCTGCACACCTGGGGGCCAGACCTCAGCATGGGACAGGCACCTGGGAGGGTCTGGGAGGGTCCTTGCGACGTGGTCTCATCAAGCTCCTGGGGTCTGTGAAGGTGGTTTTTGGCTGCTACTGCAGGGAAGGGGAGGGTGCAACTCAAAGGAGGCGGCCTGGGTGAAGCGAGGGCAGCCCCAGGGGCGTTTGGAGGTGACTGGCTCAGAGACTACTTGCTGGAGCCCTGGCCCACAGGGGCAGAGATCTATCTAAGGACAGGAAAGGTTAGTGTGGGTGGCACCTGGGGGGAGCGCCTTGGGTCTGATGAAACTTGGGAGACCAGATTCCACCAGGGGAGAGGCCGGCAGTCAGTGCCACCGGCCCAGAGACTCGGGGGCGGGGTGCGGGGAATCCAGCCTTCAGGGAACAAATGAAACGGGGAGTGACCACTGCGCCCCTGCATGCACGGCTGGGCCTCTCCAGGTGCAGGTCAGCTGCAGGTCTAGTAGGGAGAGGCTTCTTGTAAAATCAGTAACTGAAGTGCCCCCCCACACCTCCTGTGAAGTCTCTCCTGGCAGAGAAACCCAGGTCCCTGGAGATCCACTGTTTAATGGCTTTAAATTGTTTTCTTCCCAGATGAAGGAGACCTGTGTTTGTGTGGGTTGGGGAAGGAATGCCCCTGCCTGCCCGCAAGGCACTGGCGCACAGGGGCACCTTTGCCGCAAAGCAGATCTTCTTCCAAACTTCTCCCCTGGCTCCCTGGGGAGGGGGTCTCAAGGCCACAGCGCGGCCAGGGCGCTGCTGGAGCTCCCCCAAGGTTCCCACTGCCGCACCCCTAGGCTTTGCGGGCGGGCTAGTTGCCCGGCTCTGCCAAGCGGCCCTCAGGCGGGAGCGCGCCAGGAGAGAGAAAGAAAGGGATAGAGGACGAAGCAGGGGAAGAGGGTACGCGAGAGGCAGGAGACTCGGAGAAGCGGCAAGAAAGGGGGAGGGCGCTGGCCGGGACCGCGGGCCGCTTCAGCACCGCTCTGGCGGACAGCGCCTAGCGGGGCCCGGGAGGGGGCATCGCGGGCGAGGAGAGGGCATCGGGGGCGAGTGCGCGCCCAGCGGGGCCGGGGAGGGGGCATCGGGGCCGCGGAGGGGGCCGATTACCTTCCTGGGCCACGGCCGGGGCGCGCGCGGGCGGGCGGGCGGGAGGTCAGCGGCAGAGTGCGCTCGGGCCGGCCGGGTCCATGTGGCGCCCCGGGAACTGCGGCGACAGCTGAAGGGCACGGCGAGGAGGGCGCGTCACATGGAGGCGCTCCCCGCCCCCCGCCCGCGTCCTAGCGTGACGAGGAGGGCGGGGCCGCGGCGGCCGGGCGGGCGCCCGGGGGTGGGGGCGAGGAGCGGAGCCGCGCCCCCCAGACCCTGCCCCTGGGCCGGTCCGGGGTGGGGGGCTTCCCAGGGAGCGAGCTCTCAGCCCGGCGCACCACCCCGGCCCTCCCCTTAGGGCAGAGCCGCAGACACTGCCCCCAGCCGCCCCCATCCGATCCCGTCTGCGTGGGCCCGGGCGGGGGCCGCCCCCCACCCAGCGCGAGCCAGCGACCCGCGCGCTCATCCGCTTCCGCCGGTGCGGAGCGCCTGGCGCGCGGGCGGGTCGGTCCGCAGCCGGGTGGGCAAGGCCTTTTCTCGTCCGGGCTCGCGGCTCGCGGCGGGGGGTCGGGGGAGGTTGGGGGTCGCGGCCCCGCCCGGCGTCCCACTCTCCACGGGGGCACGGAAAGCGCTTCTCAGCGCGGCGGGTGACCGCGGTCCCCACCGAGCCGAGTGCCCCTGAGCGCTGTTCCGGTCTTGACCCCCGCCCCTGGGCGGGAGAAGGGAGCCCCCAGACCCCAGAAAACCCATCCAACCGTTGGCGGAGGGCAGCCCGCAGACCGACTCGGACCTATTTGTCTGCGTAACAGGGTCGCAAAGAAAGCCACGCCGTTTCCCTTTGGCGGGACAGAGGCGGAGCGACCCCCGCGCCCTCGGCCGGCGGCCACACCGGACAGGGACGAGCGAAGGTCACTGCGGAACGGCCGCTCGGCTCCCGCCTGCGCCGCCGCGCCCCCGCTCCGGGCCTCCGGGATCGCTTCTGCAGCGGAAGCCAGGCTGCGGGGAGAGCGGGGTCGCTGCAAGGTCGGCGCCTGGCCGCTTGGGGTCAGGTGGTGGCCCGCGGCTCTGCAGGGACCCGTCTCCGCTGGTCGCTGGCAGACACCCCTGATGACTGCTGCATTAACATTCACCCCGCCCCCCGCCAGCTGAGTCATCAGGCCTCGCTTGGCCTGGGTGATCCTGGAGACCCCCACCCCACCACGCCCTCCTCTCGCTGCCCCTGGGACAGACGGCCTGAACTCGGGAGGCCCTGCCTGTTTTCCTCCATCTGCTTGGTGCCTGGGCTCTCAACGTCCACCGGTTGCTGGCCACCTCCAGGTCTGAGTGTGGGCATCAGTGGCAGGACAGGGGCCCCCAGCAGGCAGGGGTGAGGATGGGGACAGGGTGGAGAAGGCCAGCACTGCTTTCTGGGAGCGGGCAGGGGCACCCCCACTCTGCAGCTACGCTGCCCAGCGAGCACCCTGGTGGCCCTGGGGGAGGCCCACGCCCCAGGACACACAAAGCTGCAGCCTCCTTGGACGCCAGGGCTGTAGGAGCCGGCCCAGAACTGTCCACGCTTCCTGCTGGTATCTCCTGTCACCCGGATCTGGGCAAGGTGGGGCCAGTGGGGCTGCTCAGAAGGGCGAGCCTGGGGACACACAGGGCTCGCACTGGACCTGCAGGGAGCCCCTCGTGCTTGCCCACCCTGGCCGACCACCGGAACGAGATGGCCTCGTCCGTTTCACCTCGGGCCCCGCCCTTCACGCCTTCGGCAGGTCTGGGACAGGTGCTCTGGGGAGGGGGTGGTCACCGGTTTCCAGGTGTCGAGGGTCTTGTGAGCCCAGCCTTAGCCCTCAGGGTCTGTGCAGCCTGGCCCCTGGTGTCCTCAGGCCCTGGGTGTGGACACGGGAGGGAGACGTGTGTGTCCAGCATGGAGAAGCCCCTTTCCCTGCTGGAGCCTCTGCCCTCCGGCCCTGCCGCCGGGGACCCGGGGATGACCCACAGCTGAGTCCACAGCAGCACCGTGACTGCCGACCCCAGAGCTTATAAGCCACGGAGACACCCGGCTGACCTAGGGGCAGCCAGGCTGGTGTGGGCCTGCTGAGCACCAGGAGAGAGAGTATCGGGACCCATGCCCAGCCCACAGACCGTGACCCCACTGACCCCGTGACCCAGGCCCGGCCTATGTCGGGGACCGAGGACACAGGCCTTCTGCTGACCTCGCCGCCTGACCCTCCATCCCTCAGCCTCTTTCTCTGCCCCCCTTTGGGGGTCACCATTCAGAGGTCACATGAGAGGTCATCACCTGCCTCTGTGTTGTTCCCCCTTAGACCCACCGCACACTCACAGCTGCCTACTTGATTCTCACATCTGTCTGGGCCCTGGGCTGGGTGAGGGGGACTCAGACCCTTCCATGGGGAATAGACATGGTTGGTGACAGCCCCAGCTCAAGGCGCCTGGCGCCCGAGGAGGCCTGGAGGGCGGGGGTCAGCTCCGGGCAGGCAGGGGGCAATGCCTCATGACCAGGAGGTGACGCAGCTCGTGGCTTCTGCCTGGCCTTGGGGCCACACCCCAGGTGGGCACTCGTGGCCCCATGAGTGCCCGGAAGAGGACCTGGGCGCCGGTGGCCGGTCCCCTAGCCTGCAGCCGGCCCGAGAGTCCGGAGCAGAGTGGGAACGTCCACGACAGCGAGAAGGGCTGAGCCCGGGAGCTGGTGCACGTCAGGGGCTGACAGCCACAGTCAGAGCGGGGAGGTGGGCGAAGGGTAGGCCAGGCCGGGCGCAGGGAGCAGGGAGGGGCGAGGCTTCCCCGAAGGCGTCAGCTTTGGGGCCTGCCAGCAGGACGGGGCAAAGCCCTGAGCTCAGGCCTACGTGGGCTCCTGAAACCCCGAAGACTCGGAACCCCTGACCCACAGTAAGGCTACGCTGAAGGCCAAGACCACCGGTGCTGGTTTGAGACGCCCCCTGCAGCCCCCACCGGTCCATTCCAGATGGCAGGGACAAAGGTGGCCCCCTGGCTCCAGCGCCCCCAGCCCACCTCCTGGAAGCCCTTTTCCGGCTCCTGTCACACCCCTGGGGAGGCCTGGCCCCTGCTGGTCCCCTCTGTTCCAGGAGGGGCCAGGATCACTTGAAGTCCTTCTTCGGTCCTGGCAAGGGGTCTGGCCAGGGGGCTGCAGGCCCCGCGGGAAGGACACACTGGCTCACCGGAAACTTCAAATGCAAACTGAATAATTCAACACGATGAATAATTCAGTCTCCGGCACCGGCACCAGCCATGTGGCCATTTTCCTGCTGGATTTCATCGTTACTTTGAAAGGTAATACCACGTGAAAAGCAAAAGCCAACCGGACGGGATCATCACGGGCGCCGCTTGGAGCTGGGCCAGAGCGCCTCGCTCGGCATGGCTGACCCCGAGTGCTCCCACCCCAAGGTCCCGTCTGGCCACGTGGGCTCCGGGGGAAGCTGGAGGTGCTGGCCCGGCCCGGGGCAGCTCGCTCTCTCCTCGGTCCCCGCTCCCACCTGGTGCGCTGGGACAGGTGGTGCCCCCGTCCAGTCGGTGCTGAGATGTACCTTTCCCCACCTGCAGGGGCTGCTCCTCACGCTCCAGGACCTTCAGGGCCTTCAGTCACCCCAGGAACACCGAGGGCCCGCCTCCCTGAGGGGCTGGCCCAGGATCTGGGCTCAGAGCACAGTTGCACTCTGCCCCGCCGCCCCAGACCCTGCGGGGTGCTCCCCCCCCAACTCAATGCACCCGGGGACACGCTGTCCTGCAGACGCCCCCAGCCCGCTCCCTGCCCCCAGCCCACAGTCACCTCCTGCCGGCCGTCCACTCCCTGGCCTCCTGCCCACACATGCCCACCGGGGGGCCAGCCCTCTCCTCTTCCTGGTCTCTTCACAGCCCTCAGCACAGGGGTCTGTCTGTGGGGCTGTCTGGAGGGTGGGGAGTGTTAGAAAGAGGGGCCGTGACTTCCTGAGATGCCCAGAGCAGGGCCTGGGGCCACGAGCGCCATGCCCCCCTTCTCCTCCAGCTGCTGCCTGGAGCCCCCCAGTCCCCCGCGCTCCCAAGTAAACATGGAGTTCACACGGCCTGAAAGCAGATCCTACTTCTCCCCAGTTCTGCTGCGGGAGGCAACCAAGGGGGTGCGGGCCGCACGGCAGCACCAGGCGGCCCTGGGCGAGCACAGAGGGTCACGAGCGGGGCGCGGGGGCGGCGGGCGGCCGTGCGTCCCCAGGCCTCTGCGCGGCAGGAGCCCCCGTCGCCCCACCCTGGGGTCAGCTCGCCCGAGCCTCCCATCGGGGTCTCTGAGGCCAAAAAAAAGTGACGTCCGGCTGAGGGGCCCACGCCCTGCTCAGTCCAGTGGTCACTCCCTTGCTGCGTGACCCTCACAGGGTGAGCTCCTCGAGAGGCCCCAGGGGTCCCTGCTCTGTGAGTGACCCCATCTATCACTCTGCCGTCCCCCACCCCAGAGGCCTCCTCTGCCCTTCCCGGGCTGCGCCACCAGAGGCAGATTCGGGGCTCCCTGCACCCCTCGAGGGCCCGAGCGGCCTGCACTCCATGTAGGCCAGGCCTGGGCTCCTTAGCTGGTGACCTGTGTCCAGCAAGGACCGATTCGGCCGACAACAGAGTGGGCCTCCTGGGGTGGGCTTCAGGCTCAAGAAATCCTTCCCAGAAAGGACGCCACCACAGGGCTCATCCTCCCCCCGGCCCCTCCCGGCCCCTCACTCAGACCTGAGCAAGGCTCGGCCTGTGCGGGTCCCGATGGTGGGCCTGTGCGCCAGGAGGGCCCCAGGGACCCTGTCTGCTCACTCGGGGATCTTCCTTTGGTCCTGGGTCGGGCCCCTCCTCCTGTGCTCACGTCCAGGGGGCCTGGCAGCACCAGTCAAGCAGCTCGGGCTTGCAGGGAGGGGTGGGCAGCTGAATTCAGGCCCTGTTCCTGTAGGTCCAGGGTAGGGCTGGCCAGAGGCCTGCCTCAGGACGAGGCTGCAGCAGCCAGGCCCTTGCAGTGCAGTCCAGGGGACCATCTAGCTGAACAGGGCAGAGACCAGTGACTGCGTGGCGGCGGCCAGAGCACTGACACGCCGGCGTCGGTCGGAGGCACCCTGCTCACCCGTCAGCACCCTGGAGGGAAGGGGGGCCTGGGGGCCAGGCCCGCCCCTGGATCATGTGCCCCTCCTTCAGGACCTTCAGCGGGGCCGACGAGGGGACGCAGGACGGCGAGCCCTCATCCCTCCAGAGCTCAAGCCACTGTGGGCCCGTCACCACGTGCCCCACTGCTGCCCCAGGAGCTGTCCTGGCGCGGGCGACTGAGAAAGGCAGGTGAGGCCGTGTGACGGGTCAAGCGCCACGCAGAGTCAGCAGTGGAGCTGGGGAGACCTGGGGCTGTTGCTTTCGGGGCCAGAGAGACCTGGGCCACTAGCTTCGGCTGAGCGACCCCGCGCCCCACCCCCACCCCCAGATGCGTCACAGGGGAGGGTGGCCTCCCAGGCAGCACACTGCAGACAGGCAGAGGGCCTGACGGTGGCGGGGGTGGCGCGGGGGCTCCATCCTGCCTCCCAGGGCCAGGGCTGCGGCCTCTGGGGGCAGAGGGGGCAGGGGGAGGGGGAACACCCAGACGTGTGATCTCCAGGCCTGCGCTGCGGGGCCGGCCCAGCCCAGATGGGTGCGACCTCCATCCACCTCCAAGGCGGGAGCCCTTGAGGCCCTGGGACACCCCCCTCCCCAGACTCCATCCCTGGCTGTTCAGGCTCAGTCGTGTCGGACTCTTTGCAACCCCACGGACTACAGCTCGCCAGGCTTCCCTGTCTTTCACTATTTCCCAGAGTGGTGCTCAAATTCATGTCCATTGAGTCGATACCATCCAACTACCTCATTGTCTGCTGTTCTCTTCCCCTCCTGCCCTCAATCTTTTCCAGCATGAGGGTCTTTTCCAATGAGTCAGCTCTTCACATCAGGTGGCCAAAATATTGGAACTTCAGCATCAGTCCTTCCAATGATTATTCAGGGTTGATTTTCTTTAGGGTTGATTGGTTTGATCCCCTTGCAGTTCAAGGGACTCTCAAGAGTTTTCTCAAACACCACAGTTCAAAGGCATCAATTCTTCAGCGGAGGTACTTTCAGGATTCACGTGGGAATTACAGCATCACATGCAGAAAAGGAAAAAATGACAGAAACAGAAGGCATCCCAAACCAGAGAGAGAGACTCCCCCCCGCCCCCAGGAGAAGCCCAGGAAGGGACTGAGTCAAGTTAACCCCTCCTTCCTGGCCTGGGCGCCTGTGGACCAGTCCCAGCCCAGGGCCAGGTGTGCAGAATGAAGAGCAGCACCCCACCAGTGCCCGTGGCTGCCCCGTGTCCCGCCCTGCATCGAGGCTCTGCCCCCACACCTACGTACCCTCCCCCATCTGCCTCCTGGAGAGCCCCAGCCCAAGTCCCCCCAAATCTACCTGCGCCCCCACACTTCCTCCCGAGCCTGGCTGGCGTGGGCCTGCCCCTCCGTTAGCTGTGACAGTCCGTGGGATCCTCCAAGCCAGAATACCCGAGTGGGGAGCCCTCCCTTCTCCAGGGGGTCTTCCCAACCCAGGGATCCAACCCAGGTCTCCTGCATTGCAGGCGGATTCTTTACCGCTGAGCCACCAGGGAAGCCCAGTGCCCCAGGAGCCCCTTGTCCCTGAAGGACAAGGCTCTGACCCCAAGTGGGTCTGGGGGCTCCTGGTCCTGAAACATTGCTCTCAGGGAGGAGGGTGTGTGCCAGGAGCACGAGGGCAGGGGAGTGAAGGTGGGGGTGGGGTGGGGGTGGAGTGGGGGTGTGTGGGGGGTGTTTGTCTGTGTGGTGTGTGTGTATGTGGTATGTGTGATGTGTGTCTGTGTGTGGTGTGTGTCTGTGTATAATGTGTGTGTGCTGTGCGTGTGTGGTGTGTGTGTGTGGTATGTGTGTGGTGTGTCTGTGTATGGTGTGTGTGTGTATGGTGTGTGTTTGGGTATGGTGTGTGTCTATGGTGTGTGTGTGGTGTTTGTATGGTATGTGTGGTGTGTGTGTGTATGGTGTGTGTCTGTGGTGTGTGTGGTGTGTGTGTGTGTATGGTGTGTGCGTGTGCGGTGTGTGCGTGGTGTGTGTGTGTGGTGTGTTTTGTGTGTCTATGGTGTGTGTGTGTGTGTGGTGTGTGTGTCTGTGTATGGTGTGTCTGTGGTGTGTCTATGGGGTGTGTGCGTTGTGTGTGTGGTGTTTGTGTGGTGTGTGGTTGTGTGTGGCGTGTGTTTCTGTGGTGTGTGTGTGGTGTGTGTATGGTGTGTGTGGTGTGTGTGTGTGGTGTGTGAGTGGTGTCTGCATGGTGTGTGTCTGTGTGTGGTGTGTGTCTGTGGTATGTGTGGTGTGTGGGTGGTGTGTGTTGGGTATGTGTGGGGTGTGTGGTGTGTATCTGTGTCGTGTGTGTCTGTGTATGGTGTGTCTGTGGTGTGTGTATGGTGTGTGTGTAGTGTTTGTGTGGTGTGTGGTTGTGTGTGGCATGTGTTTCTGTGGTGTGTGTGTGTGTGTTGTGTGTGTGGTGTGTGTGGTGTGTGTGTGGTGTTTGTGTGATGTGTGGGTGGTGTCTGCATGGTGTGTGTCTGTGTGGTGTGTGTGGTATGTGTGGTGTGTGTCTGTATGGTGTGTGTGTGTGTGTGTGGTATTTGTGTGGTGTGTGTGTAGTGTGTGTGTGGTGTGTGGTGTGTGTGTCGTGTGTGTCTGTGTATGGTGTGTCTATGGTGTGTGTATGGTGTGTGTGTAGTGTTTGTGTGGTGTGTGGTTGTGTGTGGCATGTGTTTCTGTGGTGTGTGTGTGTGTGTGTGTATGGTGTGTCTGGTGTGTGTGGTGTGTGTGTGTGGTGTGTGTGTGATGTGTGGGTGGTGTCTGCATGGTGTGTGTCTATGTGTGGTGTGTGTGGTATGTGTGGTGTGTGTCTGTATGGGGTGTGTGTGTGTGTGTGTGTGTGTGTGGTATTTGTGTGGTGTGTGTGTAGTGTGTGTGTGGTGTGTGGTGTGTGTCATGTGTGTCTGTGTATGGTGTGCGTGTGGTGTGTGGTGTGTGTATGTCCTGTATGTGTGTTGCCGCGCCCTCTGGGCAGCGAGCCCCCCTCCCACGGCTGGGCACTGGGGAGGGGCTGTCCCGGCACCGCAGCCCCAGCTGTGTCATCACTGGGGCACAGGACAGGCGCGGTGGCTCCTGGCAGGGCCCAGCGCACCCAAGGGCGCCAGGGGACGGGGGCCCAGTGGCTGCAGAGCAAGGGGGCCCAAGCCGGCTTCATGCTGGACAGGTCTCCCTTGGTCAGAATTCCCACCTCCGAACTCCACCTGGGCAGAGGTGCTTCTCCCGGGCCGGTTCACAGACCTGGGGACAGTCACCCCGCACGTGCTGGGACAGGGCAATTCCCAAGGTCTGTGAGGGACCCGTGCCCACCAGGCAGTCTGGGGCTTGGTCCTATGGGCAGTGGGCTCAGCCCCAGCTGGGCGGGAAGGGAACAGCCAAGAGCAGGGGCCCACTTCTCCCAGGGCCCTGCAGGGCCTGAGGGGGTCTAACCCTGGGCCCCCCAAGGCAGAGCCCGGACTCGGGCCGGGGGCAGCAGTTCCTCTCTGAGGCCTCAGGAGTGACCAGGGCAGGCAAGGAAGCCAGCGGGGGTGGGCAGCTGAGCTGGCCTGACCCGTCTTCCTGGGCTGCTCACGGGCGCTGGTGGAGGCTCACAAGGAAACGAGTCCTTTCCACAATCGGGCGTTTGCGGAATCCAACAAGGGCGGGATTCCAGCCCGCCTTCTGTGCTGGAGGCAAGCAGGTGGGCCTCCCGCGGCACCCGAGGGTCCCCAGCCCACAAGCCCCGGGGGCACGTGGCCTCCCCAAGGCCAGGAGAGCCACGCGGCAGGAACGTGACGAGGGTCCGCCATCAGGGGGCTTCCTGTGGAGGAGTCACACGCCCACCTTCTCCAGACTCAGGGCTCAATGCCTGCTGGGAATCGGGGAGCGTAAGAGGCCACCGGGGATGGGCTGGGAGGGACAGACCGCACGGGACGAGGGCCGTGTCCCTTGCGACACTCGTCACCCAGATGCTCGGGCACATGCTGGGTGGGGCCTCTACAGGGCGGGCAGTGGCCAGACTAGGGGGTCCTGGGGCCACAGAGGCACGGGAGGCCCATCTCCAGACCTGATCTCTGCAAAGGTGCACCTCCCACAGCCTCTGCGAGCGGGGGTACAGCTGGCAGTGCTGGCTTAGGGCCAGGGTCACTCCCCGAGCCCCCGGGGGCCCGCTGCAGGGGCCACGCCTGGTCTCTGGAGAATGGAGACAGTGGGGCTGTCACCCACCCTGGGGCTAAGTCAGAGCCGGGGGCGTGAAGGAGCGCCCACCAGACCCAGGGGAGGGCGGGCCCTCCAGGGCCTGAGCTGGTGCCCGGAGCGCGCGTGTGCACCCTCGGGCCTACTGGGGTCGTTCACTGTTCTTCAGGAGGCCTCAGCCCGTGAAGGGCCACCACCCAGGTGGTGAGGCGCCCACCTCAGAGAGGGGACAGAGCAGCGGCCGGGCCTTCGGCCTCCTCCGCTGCCCTTTGCTCAGACCCACGGCCCAGGATGGGGGTGGGGGAGCCCAGGGGCAGAGGCTGGAAGGCCTGGGGCCTCAAGAGGGGAAGCGAGAGCCCCCTCCTCCTCTGGGCCTCCGGGAGCCACAGGCTCGCCCTCTGCTGGACCAGGAAGGTCTCGGAGGCTTCGGGTCAGAGTCCAACTGCCCAGACTCCCAGGTGAAGCCTTGATCTGAGGACGTGCCCAGAGTGCAGCGTGGGGTGGGTCCTGAGGCCGGTGGCACCCTCCTCCATCTCCCTGGCATCACAGCTGCCTCAGTGACTCATGCGTCGGGTACGGTGCCGGCAGAGTGTGCAGAGCCAGGCCACAGGTGCCAAGCGGCCAGGAAGGGACGAGCCCAGGGGCACGGACACTCACAGGAGGCTGGACTGTCGCCTCCAGCCAAACCCACCGGGTGCACAGCCACTGCCGGCCGTCCTGACCTGTGACCCCAGGCCCACACCGCCCGGCCTTCCTGCCGCCACTGACCGCCCAGCCCGGGGCCTGGAGGGGGCCTGGCTCGGTGCAGATGAGGAGCCTGGAGCCATGGGGCAGGGTCCCTGCGCCGCCCCTCCGTGGACAGCAGCAGACGGGTGGGGAGGTGGAGAGGCAGCCAGAGACGAGGGTCATCAGAAAATAGTTTAATTCTGTACAGTGGTCACCAGGCTGATTACAGGGGAGACATGAACGCTCACAGACAGACTCTGCAGGTTAGCAGCGCAGCGCCGCCCACCTCGTGGACGCGCCACTGGACAGAACAGATCACAGCGTGACACGCGTGGGAGCACGGAGTGCCACGTTTCCTTTGGGGCCAAGACAGAAAAGGAGAGACCTGGGAGGCTTTGGAATGCTTTCTCTTCTCCTGCCGGGAGCGCCATCGGCTCCGACCCGCTGAGCACATGGGCACGACGCGACGACCGGGTGCAGCCACGCCTGCCCACGCCGCCGGAGCCCTGGCCACCCTCGAGGGCCGCTCACAGCACCGGCTCCAGAGCCAGACACGCAGCCGTGCCTGCAGGTCAGAAGAGTGGCCGGGAGCCCTGGCTCTCAAACTCAGCCCACGCATCGTTGAGCTCCATGAAGATCATCCGGGCATACTGCTCGTAGGGCTGCCCCCGGGCCTGTGGGGCGGACGGCACTGTGAGGGCGGCCTTTCCCCACAGCCACCCACCCCAACCTGGCACCCACGCCAACCGTATCCGGCAGCCCCCGCGCCCGCGCCCACCTTGTCGGGGTGGACCACCAGCACGGCACGGCGGTAGTGCTTCTTCACTTGTGCGGGCGTCACCAGGTCGGCCATGCCCACCGGCGTCCAGCGGCTCTCGCCGTCCCACAGCGCCGTGTGCAGCGTGGACAGCAGGGCGCGGATGTTCCTCTCCTTGCCCTCCGTCCACTCCAGAAGCTGCGGGAGACAAGGTGCCACTGAGGGGCGCTGGGCCCTGGCCTGCACAAGCCCCGCAGCTGGGGCGAGCCCCACAGAGCCGGGCTTTGACCAAGAGACGTGTGGCCCTGTTTCTGCACTGACCCCCCCGGCACGGCCAACATGTCCCCAGGTCTGGACGAACGGGACGTGGACAAGAATGGCATGCGGAACCAGGGACCCCATCCTCGGCAGGACGTCCACAGGTGACCTGCGGTTGCAGCCTCCGCCTGTCCCCAGCCTGGGGCCCCAGTGCCCGGTGGGAACGAGGCTGGACTCCAGGGGGCCCCTGAGAGGACCCCGCAACCCCATCCCCCACCTGTCCGCCCGCGGCCGGGGCATAAGCACACAGATGTCCATCACCCTGGGGCCTCTGCGGGTCAGACCCTGACCAGCGTCACACCTGGCTGGTCTCAGAGGAGAGAGAAGCTTAACGAGCACGAAGCCTCTCGTCCCAGCCACGTGGGGATGGCTGATTTTTCACCCCAAAGCTTTGAGAAGAGCAGTGAATGTGGACAGAAGCCCCCTCCCCTCAGAGTGCCGCACACAGGCCCTCACGTCTGAGCCGGCGGCCAGCTGCCTGCATCCCTCCCCTGGTACCTTCAGCTTCAGCGGATCCGAGTCCCGGGCCTGGTCCTGCCTCCTCATCTCAGCGATGGTCCGCGGCCCCTTCCTGTCAGCCCGCGAGGAGAAGCCCTGGTTGGAGAGCAGGTCTTCAAAGTCGTTCTCTGACACCCTCGGCTTTGGACCTGCAGGCGAGCAGAGGGTCAGGGGTGCCCAGGCAGCCCACCCGCCCCTCCGTGCTGGGCAGGGGCTCAAGGGCCTCTCGGATGGAGGCGCAGAAAGGAGACGGGCAGTGGCCAACGGAGCTGCCCGAGCTGCAGGCTCGCCAGGGCGGGCGGCGTGGTGGCAGGTGTCGGGACCCCCCGAGGCGAGCGCTGCAGTCAGGTCTCACCCGGCCACCGCTGCCTGGCCAGCGAGGCAGAGAAGGCTCCTGGACAGTGTGGCCTGGCCGCCTGAAGTGCCTGCCAGGGGCAGAGGTCACCCAGACACAGGTCTGGAACCGTGAACTTCTGTCCCAAGGGGCTCCCACCAGTGGAGTCTCTTTAAACGCCCTTCCCGAGGACTGAACTGAGCCGGACAAGACGAGACGTGACTCTGCTGTACCCACTTCACGGGGCCGGAGGGGGATACTCACCAAAGCTGGGGGCGCGGACCCCCCGCTCCTCCCGGCTACCGATCACACTGAAGCTGGAGGTGTAGTTAGGCCTTGGCGGTACACTGGCTTTGGGGGGTGGCTTGGCCTGGGGGGGCCACGGGGTGCCCTGGGCTGGGGGCCGACTCGTCTGCCAGGAGCTGCTGGCCTTGGGAGGGGGCGCTGCTTTGGGACCAAAGCCCCCAGGAGCAGCTGCGGCAGGCGAGCCTGGGGAGACAGTTCCCGCGGGAGCATCAGCGACGGCCCACACGGACTGCCCGCAGGCGCTCAGCCCTTGGGGACCGTGCCCCAGGTCGGCGGCTGCGACAGGCCGTGTCGAGCTGGCGCCTGGCGGGCTCCCCTCCCCATGCGTTCACACGCAGGACACAGTCCAGGAAGCTCAAAACCAGTGCCCAGAGCCCTCAGCCCCCGACCGGCACACGTGGGCAGGTCGCGTGTCACGTGTATGGTCCTTGGCCACTTCACGTGTGTACAAATTCACGCACGCAGCAGGGTCAAGACGTCCCTGTTTTCTGACCTGTGACCATCATCTCAAGGACATTCTGGAAGTGGAATCACAGGACAGGTGGCCTTTGAGATGGGTCTTCTCACTCAGGACACGCCCAGCTGCCCCTTGTTGCCGGCAGCCTGGCGGGTGGACGCACCGTGGAGGACTCTGGCAGGTTCCATCAGGCCACTGCCAGTGGCAGCCCTGTGCACTGGGGCCGGACCCCCGCGCAGCCCGCACGTGCCTCCAGGGTGAACAGCAGCAGGGGTCGGTCCACGGGGAGCCACGCCCACCAGCTCTGCGCCCGGCGCTGTCCCCGGCACTGGGCAGGGCTGCCGTCCTCTCCGACGCTCACTCATCCCCAAGGCAGGCGGGTCCGGCTCCGTTTTCCCTGTTGCTGCCCCCACGTGAGCGGGAGCCGGCACGCGCGGCTCAGAGCTGCTTTCCCCACTGTAGCGTCCATCTTGCTGACAGCCGTCAGCACAGCAAAACCTTCTGACTAAGTCCGATTCACCCATTTTTCTCTGATGGATCACGGTCTGGGTGACACACCTTTCTGTTCCTCTTCTCAAGGCTTTAGAAAATCTGCAGCCGCTTCTGAGCAGTGGTCACTCACTTGCTGTTTCAGGCGTGAAGTTCAGGGCGAGGCCACTTTCCTTGCCCAGCGCCTCTACAAATGGCTTTGCACCGCTGTCTTGCAGGTCCTCCATCCTGCCCCAGGACCCGTGTGTCTGTCCTGCCCACACCACGCAGGGCTAATTCCAGTAGCTAGAGTCTGCCAGGGCTCGGTGGGCTGAACGGACCCCTTCCCCCAACTCTCCAATAAATTCTACAGTGAGTCTGTCTGAATTCCGGTGGGGACTAAGCTGACCCCTTGACCACTGCTGGAGAGCCTTCCCCTCGCTGGTCTCTGGGCGGCGAGCTAGTCTCCAAGGCCTTCCCCGACCTCTTTCCTCATCTGTTTCGTAGCTTCACAAGTCCTGTGCCTGCTCGGTAAGAGCCGCGAGTTTCCTTCTTCCTTCTTTTGTGGCGACTGTAGACAGTGCTGCTCTGAACTGGGGGCTCCCTGCAGGTGCTGCCAGCAAACAGGAGCAGCCCTGGTGTGTCTGTTGCTCCCGCGTCCTGGGACCTGAAGCTCTTTCCCAGACAGCTAACTGTCTGCCCGGGAAACCCTAACTGTCTGCACACGGCCACACTGCCTGTCCCTTCTGCCCCTCTCCTGCCTTCATGCACTGCCGGGCTCAGCCCCGGAGAGCGTGCAGTCTTCCGAAACCCAGCGTGAGGCAGGCAGCAGGACTCTGAAGACGTGCTGGCTCAAGTCTACAGGCTGCGAGCCGCCGGCCTGTTGGCAGTGCTCCCCACGGTGGGCTGGACTCCGCGGACACCTTCTCTGCACCGTGGGTATGATCACAGTTCCCTCCGAGCCCTCCCTCCGCGGGCCCTGCTCGTGGGTTTGAGGTGCTGAGCCGGCCGTGCCTTCTGGGACAAGCCCTGCCTGCCGTGGCGGGCTCTCGTGCTGGTCTCTGTCTGTGAGTAATGCTGCCTTGGGGCCTCTGGTTTTCTTCTGCACTGTCTCCATCTGGTTTTGGTATCAGAGTGATACCAGCCTCATAAAACCAACTGCAAAATACTCCCTCCTCTTCCTACTTCCTAAAAAGACCGTGCAGAACTGGTGTTCTTTAAACATTTGGTAAAATGGTCCAGGGAACCCAGCTGGGCCTAGAGGGCTCCTCCACGGGTGGTTTCTAACTGAGCTCAAGTTCACCACAGTTACAGACCCTCTCCAACAGCCTCCTCCCCGGCGTGGCCCCTCACAGCAGGCCCAGGTGTGGGGCTGAGGCCGTGAGTCTGTCTTCCCTTGGCACCTCCAGGCTCTGTGGACAACTCATGCTAACCTCTCTTTTTAATCCATCTTAGGAGAGATTGGTCAGCTTTACTGATCTTCTCAGAACTGACGTTTTGATCAACCCGTTTTCTCTAGTTTCTTCTCTTTCTCACTGGTTTGGGCTTCTCACGATTCCCTTCCTTCTATTTGCTTTGAGCTTACTTTGCTTTACAAGCATCTTTAGCTGAGAACTCACAACACCAGTGAGCCGTCTCCTCTTTTCCAAACTGCACACTCAATGACACACGTCTCCCTCCCGGCACTGCTTTAGCTGCGTACCTCACGTTTAGCCATGTTGTGTTTTCACTTTCATTCCGTTTGACAGTTTTATTTCCCTTAAGACTTGCCACATAAGTGTCATTTAGAATTGTGCCATTTGGTTCTGAAAAGCTCAACTTCTGAGTTACCTCACTGCCATCGACCTCCCGTTCGGCTCTGCCGGCCGGGGAGTGACACACTCCATGTGGTCTCCGTTCTCCCTTGCTGAGGGTTGCCCGCGGCCCAGCGCGTGGCCTTTCCTGGCAGCTGCATGGGCCCTGCTGCTGGGCAGTGTGCCGCGGCAGCCCGGGCCTCGCTGGCCCCCGTCTGCAGCTCCGTCTGTGCTGACACAGGGATGCTGAGGTCTCCAGCTAGAATGTGGGTTTGTTTCTCTGTTCGGCTCCATGAGCTTCACGCAGGACTGTTTTCTGAGGGGGGTGTGATGGACGTCTGGGGTCACAGTGCCAGGCTGAAGGTGGGGCTCCACCCTGAGAACAGGCGCCCCGGATCCTAAGAAGTCCTTTCCACCACAGGCAGCACCCGAAAGGCTCTGGGTGGCCCTGCCTTTCGAGCCCAGACACACCCACAGTTCCAGGAACACGTTCAGGGAGACAATGAAACTTTGTGAAAGTCCGGAAAGTGTCTGGGGATGTTATTTTCACCTAAAATTCCACATGCCTCCCAACTGCCAAGGGATGAGACACACTCATGGCCTCCAAAGAACCAACGTCCTTAGAGGGCTTCTCAGAAAGGACAGTGATGGTGGTGAATTCTGCACCCCGGCCCCACACTCCAAGCGGGGCAGGCAGGTTCCACCATCCTGGGCTGAGGCAGCCCCCAGCTGGCCCCCACACTCCATGGAGCTGGCAGAGGAGCCAGTGCCTGTGCCTGCTCTGGCAGCTCCTGGCGTTGTCTTGGCAACAAGCTCCTGAGAGAAGGCAGAGGGGCATCTGCTGCTGTTGCTGGGCCCTGGGGAATTGGGTGAGGCCGCACCTCAGGGGGGTGCAGACCCCACAGAGAGGCCTGGTGCTCCCCACGGCCTCAGGGGGGTGCAGAGGCCCCCCCAGAGAGGCCTGGTGCTCCCCATGGCCTCAGCGGGGTGCAGACCGCCAGAGAGGCCTGGTTGTTTCCCACTTGTCTCAGGGGGGTGCAGAGGCCCTCCGCAGAGAGGCCTGGTGCTCCCCACGTGCCTCAGGGGGTGCGGAGCCCCCCCTAGAGAGGCCTGGTGCTCCCCACGTGCCTCAGGGGGTGCACAGCCCCCCCCAGAGAGGCCTGGTGCTCCCCAGGGCCTCAGGGGGGTGCAGACCCCCCAGAGAGGCCTGGTGCTCCCCACGTGCCTCAGGGGGGTGCAAAGCCCCCCACCCAGAGAGGCCTGGTGCTCCCCACGTGCCTCAGGGGGGTGCAGAGCCCCCTCAGAGAGGCCTGGTGCTCCCCACAGCCTCAGGTGGCCATTAGGTTACCTTGGAGGCCGGCACTGAGGTCGCCAAGGTCTGCAAACGGGTCCTGGCTCTGAGACTTGGTCTGGCCAGCCGGAAGGCCAGAAGGGGCTGGCTGGTCTCCAGGAGAGAAGAAGGTGCCTGGAGAAGGGCAGGGGCGTCAGAACCCACGCACTGGGGTGGCACAGCCTCCCCCAGCTCACGTGCTGAAGGCCTCACTGGGTGTAGTCACCTCGCGTGGGACAAGGCCACGTGCAGCGGAGCCACCCCCAAGGTTCCGTGCGGCACTCCCGACAGCCCGAGCAAATCGTCTGGGCCCGCCCCGCCGGCCCTCACAGCCCATCCAGAGCGTGAGTGCGCGTTCCCACAGTCTCCATAACTCTACAGGCTGTCCTGCCCCAACTCCTGGGTCACTGAGGAGTCACTGTGAGGTCATTACAAGTGACGGCAGCTCAGAAAGAGCTCTCATCAGCTAAAGGGAAAAGGGTGAATCTCTGATGCAGAGAAATAGAGAACGTGGAGCAGTTCTCAAAAGAAACACAAATAAGCAGACCCATACAAAACAATAATCAACCTCACTCGTAATGAAAACAGCAAACCGAAAGAGCTGACAGCCGGTCAGACCGCCAGAGTCCCATCCGCGAAGGGCTTCCCAGGCGGCGTAGTGATTAGGAGCACGCCCGCCAGGGCAGGGACCCAGAGAGACCCATGTCGGTCCCTGGGTTGGGATGATCCCCTGGAGGACGATCCCCTGGAGGGTACGGTAATCACTCCAAGATTCTTGCCTGGTGAACCCCACGGACAGAGGAGCCTTGGAGGCTGCAGTCCACAGGGTCACAGACAGACATGACTGAAGTGACTTAGCATGCACACACACGTCTGTAAAGTCACGGCCTACAGATGAACAGAACTGAGAGAGCTACGCGTCACGGGCCTCACACACGCCGCTGCCTCCAGAGCAGAATTCAGCACGGGCGCCTCCTACAGGACACGTGTGACAAGTGGGAGGCCAGTCGCCCTCCCGGCCCCAGGAGGACAGACCAGGACAGCCCACAGCCTCCCCGGAGCCCTGCAGGAGGCACTAAGGAACAGTTGGGGTGAAAACTTCAGAACCAGCGCAGGTATGGGAGGGAAGGGCTGGGGAGGGCACAGTCTCTCCACTAACCGTCTGCAGCCAGCGCGGGGGCCGGCGCCTCAGCCCAGGCATCCCAGGCTCCCAGCAGGTCGGGGTGGCTGGCAGAGGCTGTCATCTTGCTGGGCTCGGCGGGCAGGTCCCCTGGGAAGACAATGGCGCTTTCTGAGGGTCCCCGGTGGGGTGGACACACAGCCTCACATGAGCTCTCAGGGCCCCGGGGACAGCCTGGCTGTGAGTCCCGTCTGCGGGGCACCCCCATCCCCTGCTCGGGCGGCCGGGCAGGGGGCCCCCAGGCTCACACCCTTCAGGCCGCCCTCTGACTGGTTCCCTCAGGCTGAGGACAGGGCGTGAGGAGTCAGCAAGTGGAGACTCTGAGGGCAGTGCTGAGACCAGCGTCTGGTTCCTCACTTGAGAGGTTCTCCAGGGGCCTCCTCCCGCTGCAGCCAGCCACACACAGACACCCCCAAACCTGCCTCCCACCCCATGAACCCAGCAGGGCGCACAGTGTGGACACCGGCTGCGCACCCGTCCCGGGGGAGGGAGGACCTGAGACCATGCCCGCCCGCCCCACACCCAGGAGCAGAGGCTGCCCTCACCAAGATGCAGGAAGTCGGTGCTGCAGGCTGGCGGCGGAGCGCTGTGGGTGGAGGGGAAGGGCGCGGGCTGGGCGGCCGGGGCGTCTGAGTTGAGGAATTCCCCGAAGAGGTCAGGCTGCGAGCTAGGAGGGGTGTCCACGTCGGGCGGCAGCAGGAGCGGGCCGAACGGGTCAGCTGCGGCGACACGGAGTGGGCGGGCGTGAGTGCAGGCACGGCAATGCACACTCAGCCCAGGCAGGCCTGAGCGCGGGCACCGCCATGCACACTCAGCTCAGGCGCCCACCCCGGGACAACCCTCCCCAGGCACCTGGGCCCCGAGTGTGGGGGTTAGTGCTGACCAGCGCCCGCCTCGCAATGGCTCAAGGTGCCTGAATGACAGAGCACTCCCAGCAGCAGCACCTACCGGCCGGGGCAGTTGTCTGGGTGCAAGGCGCGGGGGCTGGGCTGCTGAAGAGCAGGGCCGCATCCCCGTCGAGCAGGCCCCCCACAGCACCCTCCGGAGCGGGGCCCGGGGCCCCGAGCAGGCAGCCGAGCAGGTCTGCATTGCTGGGGGGGCCGCCGGGGGCCTGGGGGGCGGGCACAGGCCCCGCCTCCGCGTGCAGCCCCAGAAGGTCCACGCTGTCGTCCTGCGGGGCGGCGGGGGCGGGCACGTCCTCATCGCCTGTGTCCCCGCTCTCCGCAGAGGGTGTCGGGGCTTCCTCGTCCGATGGCTCACTCACACAGCCGTCCTCGGCCACAGCAGAGGGACCCTCCTCGGCCAGGTGACCCTCCGGGCCCACACTGGAGTCCCGATCCTCTGCAAAGAACACAGCAGGACAGCTGTGGCTCAGCACGAGGGGGTGCCGAGGGGAGCCCCAGGGGGCAGCCAGACCCACCAACCCACCCCGCCAGTCCAGCGTGTGCAGGAAGTGGTCAGCATCCACGCTGCTGTGCGGCGAGTCTGACTCGGGGGGCTCGGCATCCGCGGGCCCGGCCTCGGCGTCGTACTGTGCGGTGGACCCAGGCTGCCTGGGGAGCTCTGGCTTCCCTGCAGGAAGAGGGGGTGTCAGGCCCCCCACTCAGGGCTCCAGGACCAGGCTCAGGGCTGGGACAAGCTTCCACGTCCAGAACCCACAGGACAACCAATGCGGGCCCATCTGTGAATGGATACCACTGCTGCCCGAGGCTGCCCTGGGTCACACGTGTGCACACGTGTATACCCATGCACACAGATGTGCTCACAGAGGTGCACATGCTTTTTAGGAATACTTAGCTATACCTCACGTTAAAAAATGGAGAAAAAGCCCGCCAAGAACACAAGCAACCTGTACTGTGGCCAAGGGAGCCCCAGGGTCACCACCGGCATGCTTCCGGCGCTCACTCAGAAGCGCTCTGGAAAGAGGCCTTGATCCCGCGGACAGGGGTCACCAGGATGACCTCTGCAGGGGCCCCGCAGGCGTGCCCTCAACGCTGGATCTCACCAAACTTGGACAGGACATCTTGCTGCTCCTCCCGGCTGGAGAAGAGGATCTTGGGGTTCAGCCCTCGCATGCCTGCACCCTCCCAGGGCGGGGCCTCGTGGCCGGGCCTGTCTCTGGGCTCCACCTCCACCTCCAGGCTCACTTGGAACAAGTCGGGGTACTTCTCCTGGATGTCGCAAGCATCCAGATCATACCTGCAGTTGGAGGCCAGGCGCAGGTTAGGAAGGACCACGGGCACGTCGGGGTCACCCCAACGTCCACCAGGATGCAGGCACGGGGCAGGGCCGTGTTCTCGGCGGGCACCACACCGGCACCTCATGCTCTGGACATGCAAGCCACCACCGAGCAAAAGCTCAGAGGGGCCTGCGGGGTCTGTGTGCAGCAAGACCCGACCACACCCTCAGAGCAGGAGCCCAACTCCCGTCACCCCTCAGGTCCTGGGCTTCAAATCGGATCAGGCTCTCAGGTCGTAAAATGCAGGTTCAAATAAAAACAATGCCATCCATCCTGGCAAAACCCCTGTGAACAGACGTCCACAAACCAAGACCTCTGGGAGCTGCTGCAGAGACAATGGCCTACCCCCATGGGGTGGGAGCAGCCTGGCCGCGGCAGCCAGCTCACCGGGCAGCCTGAGGCCCACGGCCCTCCACCTGCAGGGAATTCCAGCCTGCTCCTCCCCGCCGAGGGCACCTGAGGACAGCACTGACGCACCCCAGTTCCTCAGCCGGCAGCAGGGCCACAGCGGGTTCTTCGCTGACCTCTCTTCGCGTTACTTACTGGCCGTGCGTGTAAAAACAGGAAGGCGAAGAGAGGAGGAGCTAAAAAGGAGTGGCAGGTCCCCGAGGGCCGGAGGTGTCGCGACCCAACAACACGGGGTGAGCAAGCACGCGTGACCCCAGAGTGACGTCCCCCAGTCAGTCCTTTCCATTCCTCATGGCCCTAGCCCCCTCTGCATGATGAGGGAACCAGGGGCCTCTGCGGAGTGAGGCCAGGCCCATGTGGGTGCAGGCAGAGCGGCTGCCGGGCCGTGGGGCTCTCCTTCGGGTCCCGGTGGGGCGCCCCCAGAAGACGACACAGGGACAGTCAGCCGTCGGGAGGAGAAGGCGCAGGGACCACAGCGGGGAAGCCCGACAGCAATGGCGGTGAAGGGCCTGGGGATGGGCCCGTCCACGAGGTGGGGACCAGCCCACAGAGGGCGCGAGGCCGCTAAAGCTCAGCTCCAGGGTGGCAGGGCCCCAGGGCCCGCTCTCAGCAACATGCTGGCGGCCACCCACCCCGCCTCCCCGCCCGGTCCAGCCCAGAGTCGGCCCCCAAGCCAGGGTCTTCACAGCCAGTGAGGACACAATGAGGTCTATGACACGAGGTGCAGCCCCCAGCGCCCCTCAAGGGCCAGGGTCTCAGAAGGACCAGCCCCACCCACTGGGCAGGGAACAAACCCACTGGGCAGGGAACAAACGCACTGGCTTTCGCCCCAGACTGCCCCATCGTCGCTCACACCTGCTCCCCACCCCCGTCACAGGAGGGCCCCTGAGGAATGTGAGTCCTTCTGAAAAGTGTCCTCTTTCAACAGCCCACCAGGCACCACTTGCCTTTCTCCTCTTTAACCAATGAGTCCACTTCCAGAGGCCTGACCTGCAGTGAAGCACAGCTCCCCTGTCCATACAGAGTAAACCCAGTCTCTCTCCAGACACAAGCAGGACCACACCCCCAGGGGTGGCCGCTTCTCGGGCCGTGGGGACCCCAAGGAGGCCCGAGCAGACACCAGGGGTCGCAGACGTGACACCGCGTCTCACTCACCACCCGACCACCAACAGCACTGGGCCTCTTCCCAATCTGGAGCCACTGAGCCTAAGGCTCTGGGGGCAGGGCTAACGGTGCCACGCTGCCACGTGAACGTCACTGAGACGGAGATCTCAGCGGTTCTCATCTCGAGGAGTTCTCACCATGAGAAGACTAACTCTGCATGGCTCCCGGCGCGTTACTTGTTGTCTTCACAGCTCTAAACTGCTTCCCGGGCAACGAGGGACGCGGCAGCCCGCCCAGGAGCTGACAGGCCGTGTGGACGCCATCCCTCTGAAGCGCCAGGAGCCTCCTGCCCACCTTTGATGGGGGCTTTCTCTTTCCAACCCCATTTCCTTACGTGTCCTGCGCACGGCCCCACAGGCCCATGCGTGACACACGTGCTGCGGACGTCTCGTTGCCTGGAAACACCTCTGACCGGCCGTGACGTTTGAAGGATGATTCCCCCAGACACGGACTTCGCGGTTGGTGATGCTCTTCTCCCGTAAATGTCCCAACTCGGCTCCACTGCGCGGGTGCACAGCAGCTGCTGGTCTCCTTACTTTGAAGGCCACCCCAGGGGCACTGGAAAGGTCATCTTCGGTTTTCAGCAGTTTGACATCCCTTCCTTCTAAGAGCTGCTTGCTGTTTCCGGTTTGATTTTACTTGACTGCACTGGACGTTCAGTTGCAGCAGACGGGCTTTAGTTCCCTGACCAGGGATCGGACACGGGCTCCCTGCACTAGCAGCTTTGAGTCTTAACCACTGGACCACCAAAGAGGTCCCGCTTTCCAGTTCTGATTCTATGGTTTGCTGTCTCTCAGATCACTTTCAGGAAGTTTCCGGCCAGCGGTCTTCCCAGCACGATCTCCACTGTATCCTTTTTTCCTCGGGCTCCAAACAGGGCTGCCTGGCCTCTCCCCGGCACTCGACATCCCCACCTCCACCACGTTCCCACGTCTACTCTGCTACCACACGTGCGGTCCGCAGCCCCCGAGTCACTCCTGCCTCCTGTCTACCTGCTCCAGGTCTGCAGTAGAACCCCTGTATTTCCCCGCACACATGACCCAGGCAGTAAATGCCGCTCCCCAGCTTAGACGTGCGCACATCTTCTGCTCACTCGTCTTCATCATCTGGCTCCTGAAGAGACACGTCTCAGGAAGCTAGGCCTATGGAAGCCCTGAGGCACCCTCCCTGAAGGAGAAAAACCTGAGGCCTAAAGATGTGACACTCCTCATCTCTGTCTTGTTGTCACATAAAGCAGAACGCTAGGAGCCAACGTGAAAACACACTAACAGACGGGAACGTGCCTGGAGGCTATTAAAGGGCAACAACACGCGGAAACATGAGCCTCGAGGCTCTTAAAGAAGCAGCAACACGCAGAAACCCGAGAGGCACCTCCGGCCCACACCACTGATGCTGGGGGTCCCCCGAGCCATCACCACGAGCAGCCCCCGCTTGGCACCTTCTGCAGGAGCCCTCCTGGGCACCTGCCAGTTTCCACCGTGCAGCATGCATCTGCCCCCCACCCACGGCGGGGGTGTCTGTGTGCCCCAACCCCTCCCATCCCCCCACGGCGCGGCACCAACATACTTGGCAAACTTCACAGTAGCTGCGTTCCGAGGCACGAACCCTGTGTGAAACTGGATCTGAAACATCTTCATGGACGCCATCTGCGGGCGGGAGCACAGGAGCAGCGGTCCTCAGGCTGGGTGGGGGCCCCGCCAGGCTTCTCATGGGTCCCAGGGTCTCAGAGCCCCAGGCAGGGTTCCAGGTGGCGGGGACACAGAGACATCAGGGTGGTGCCTCTGCTGACAAGCAGCTCCTTGGGCCCACAGGGGAGCCCCAGGCCACAGCCTAGCAGGCCCTCGGGCCCGTGCAGAGGGCAGGTGCAGGCTGCCGACCAGCGCTGCCACACAGACGAGACTGGGGCCCTCACCGCACACGAAGAGCCAAGCTCACCTGTGAGCCCGGGGCCGCTGGCACCCCCCTTACCTTGGCCTGCAGCCTTCCTCCCAGGGTGGACCTCGCATGATAGATGATGATGAGCACGTCCCCCTGGACTGTTATGCCCAGGGGAATGACCGCTTTGCCATCCTCAATTTTAAAGTCTCTGGAGAACAGAACCAAAACAAGCAGTTCCCTTACGTAAGCGAGAGGCGCACATGCTGACGAAGACCAAAGCGTGTTTCCTCCTGCCTCGTGATTTTTCTACCAAATTATGTCAGGGTTTGGGCAGGAGGGTGCTCCAGGAAATGACGTCCAAGGAGCCACTCTGCCAGCCCTGCCTCCAGCCCACCCCACCCAGGCTCACGTCTCCCAGCCCCACCGCACCGAGGCCCACCACCCGGCTGCAAGCCCAGAGAACAGGCGCCTCCCACAGCTGCAGGAGCACGAGGCTGCACAGACAGAAGGGCCTGTGCCCGAGCCCACCTCATCTTGTCGTATTCCTGGGACGTGGTGGTCACGCGCTCATCCCCCACGTAGACCTCGCAGAAGGGCCTGCAGCCGCTCCTCTGCTTGCTGAAGAGCGGCACAGGCGTCATGACCACGGCCTTCACCAGGATGGGCTTGCTGTGGGGCGTGACGGGCTCCTCGGCCACCATGTCACACATGTACTCAATGTACCTGGAGGGCAGGAGGCAAGCCGGGTCACGTGTGCTCTGTACTCAGCCCATGGGGATCATCCACGTTCTCCACGTGCAGCCCACACGCTACGTCACGTTCGTCACATGCATGTTCCCTGTCTCTGGAGCCTGTCAGGACATCAACCTTTTTTCAATCACACGTTAGCATTTCACGTGAAATTCCCCTCAAAGCAACGTTCTAGTGTCATTTCATGAACCTTACGTAATTTTCACTCAGTTCAAAATGTCTTCACATTTCCCTTGAGACTTCCTCTCTGATTTACGGCTACTCAGAAGTAGGCTTTTTCCCTTGGAAACATCTAGGGTTTCCAAAACAGTCTTGCTGTCCTGATTTCCGGATTAACTCCTCAATGGCCTGGGAACACGTCTCACACGATTTCTATTGTTCTCAACCTGCTGCAGTTTAAGGGCCCAGACTGGGCCTTTTCGAGGGCTCCAAATGCACATTTCTATCGTGGGACATGCTGTGTCTCTGATCTGACCCACCAACTTGCTTCACTGGCACTGAGACCGTCCGCATCCTGCTCTGTGGATCTGCAACCCGCTCCTGTGACTCCTTTCCGGTTTCAATGGCTCCATGGCTCCACCCCCTCTGAGGTACTGCCCTCTCTGTGGCCTGGCCCCCGTGTGGCACCGCCCCTCCCTGAGGCTCCGCCCCCTCTGAGTGGCTCCGCCCCCTCTGCGTGGCTCCACCCCTTCTGCGAGGCCCCACCCCCTCTCTGTGGCGCCGCCATTTCTGGCCCTGGTCTAACCTGTCTCCTGGGAACAAACAGGGGCCACAACTGAATTTAAACCCACAACTGTCACACTTCATGTTACCAGAGCACTCTCACCACTCGTGACAGCTGTGGTAGGACCGCCCGCCGTGTGCCAGGAGATCTGGGCACTTTTCACCAACAGCAAGAAGCCAGGACCCATGACCCACGTCCACAGCCTGAGTGAGCTTGGAAGCAGACTCAAGACCCAAGACTGAGAGGAGCAGGCAACCTGGGCAGTGAGAGTGGGCGGGCGACACGACTGGGGTTCCAGCCTCTGGGCACGGCCCGCACACGCCCCTGCCCACCTCTGTGAGGGTGCAGGCCCACAGTGCCACAAAGCAGCTTCCCAACAACCGGCCCATGCTTCCCGTCACGAGCTCCTGGGTCACCCGAGCACGCCCCGGGGCTCCCCTTGCGGCCTCAGCGTCTCTCTCGGCACCCACACTGGCCGTGTGGAGAGCACCCGTGGTGGGTCCCAGCGGCCCAGGCGCGCCTTCTGATTTGGCCTGAACCCTGCTGTGTCCTCTGGGCGTCTGAGCCTTGAGCTCTTCCGTTAAGTTGGGGGAATCATCAGGACCTCCTCTGGACTCCGTCTCCCACAGGGCCCCGGGGGTGCGTCTGTCGGGTCATCTGACACGGCCAATGGCATTTACATCCATCCAGGGCACAGAGCTTCTGACAAGCTCCCTCCCTGCTCAAGCATGGCCTCCAGCCCCCACTTTGTCAGAGTCTCGAACACATGGACCAGTGGCCCCACACTTCTTGGCACGCTTCCAAGTCTCGTGTGAAGGCCGCCTCATCTGACTGTCCCCGGGGTGACCTCATGCCCCTTGAGCGGCAGCCTCCCTCGCCAACCTGTCCTTGGGGCGCCTGCGTCTTCTGTGGGCCCCGTCCCTCCTGGGGCTGGCGGCCAGCTGAAGGCTCCAAGGCGGCTTCTCCGACAGGCATGGAGAAGCCGTGCACTCAGAGCTGGCGCTGCTCTTGAGCTGTTGGGGGCGGGAGGGGGCGGGAGGGGGCGGACACTCTCCGCACTTGCGCGTCTCCAGGGCAGCAGCCTGGGGTCTACTAGGGCCCAGAGCCAGGCACACACACACCAGCAGCAACACTGCCGGCTCTGACCACAACCTGAGCAGGGCCCTCACTGCAGGCACAGCTCGGGAGCCCTGGATGTGCCTGCACGGGAGGCTGACGGGCTGAAAGGGTCAGAAGCCTGCCTGGCAGCCCAGCCCTTGCTCTCCTGCCCCTTCTGCACAGTGGATGGGCCCCCACCCCCCACCCTCTGGAGCCACACAGAAGACATCAGAGTGTGGCCAGCCCTCTCAGGGGGGTGAGGGACAAGGTGCTGCCCCGGGCAGTGAGCCAACAGGCTGGGCCAACAACCAGGAGAGGGGCAAGCTCCCCACCCCACCATCCAGGCCACGCAGCCACCCCGAGTAAGGGCGATACCCACAGTGGTGCCTCACCAGCCTGGACACTCCCATTTCCCCCACGGTCAGGGCCCTGGCTCTCCCCGCTCCAAGGCCCTCCCCACAGAGGAGGGACTCCAGGGACTCCAGGGGCCTAATGACTCCTCAGACACAGCACCAGGCTCCCTCTTGCTGCGAGGTGGATGGAAGCGAGGCAAGCTGTCCTGGGTGCAGGCAGTGGCCCCAGAAAGGCGGCGGGTGGGCAAGACCCAGATGCAGACCCAGGAAACCATCTCATGTAAGTCAGCAAAGACAGCCTGGAAACCCACGTGTCTCACAGACCCTGATGTGGCTGACACAGCACAGAGAGGGTGCTGCCCTCGTGTGTGGCCAGAGAGCCCCCAAACGCCACTCCACCTGCAAAATGGAGCCAGCAGGCCACGTGCCCCTGCCCACCAAGCAAGAGGCCACGACGCTGGGAAAGCAGGTGCCAGGAACGGACAGAGGTACTGCTCAAGGGCCATGGTGGGCAGGAAGTGAAGCCACCAGACTGCACCCACAGGCCTGCGTGCCCCCGACGCCACCCCCACACCCCATGGCAGACACCATACCTCTTGTGGGATGGCCAGATGCCCGGTGGGCACCGCTTCATGCTGAACATGTACACAGCGGCCTCCGCGGTGCTGAAGAGCCGGCAGAAGCACAAGAAGGAGCACACGGCCACGGCCGACGCCGCCCTCCCGTCCTAGGACAGAGCATGGGGCGCGTACGGGCAGTGCTCACTCCCCCGGGACGGTCATGGCCTCTGCCTAAGGCCAAGGCTCCTCGAGGGGCTAAGAAAACCCCACCTGAGGCAGGGATGCAGGGCTCCAGAGAAGGCCTGAGGTGGCAGACCACACACTGCACATGCTCACAGTCCCCACCCGACCTCTGTGCCCAGCCACCCACGGGCACCCTCATGACTCCCCATCGTCACTCCTGCCTGACGTCACCAACACCAGAATGGCAGTGCTGACCTCCAAGGGCAGGTTCCAGCAAGTACCCCACTGGACAAGATGTCCACAAATCCTCAGCCCCAGAAGGGGGTCAGACACAGGGTCCCAGGAGGCAGACCAGCCTCCGCACACGGGTGCTTCCTGAGGGGACCCACCGTCTTCCACCAAAGAGGCAGGAAGACCACTGTGAGGACGGTTTTCTGCCAGAAGCCCTGCTGCCAGGGGGCCCAGGTGTGGACACGGCAGGTGCAGGGCCTGTGCCCCCGACCCTCCCCGACAGCCGCTGTTCCCTCCAAGGTCTGCTGCCCTGGAACAACAGGACCCACCCTGGGGCACCAGGACTGGGCCATGGCCGCAGGCCCAAGCAGAGCCACTGCCAGGAACAGCGGGCAGCTGGTGCTCCGTGTCGCTGGAGGTGGGGCAGCTCAGCGAGGAGCCCCGGGAGAGCCCACCCAGACGGTCACTCGTCTCACCCCCAGTGCCACCACCCGGGAGCCTAGAGGTCCTCTCTGTCCTGAGTGCCTGGGGAGGCTGGCCCGCTCACCATGCAGTGCACCACGCAGACGTTGCCAGGGTCGCGGCGCAGCCAGGCGTGCATGTTCCTGCAGAGGCTGTACAGGCTGCGGAGGCTCGGGGCCCGCCGGGCCACCCAGCCGCAGTCGGAGACCTGCAGGGAGGGCGGCTCGCCAGCGGGGTGCAGACACGGCCTCCCCACACCACCCGACACTGCCCGCCCCAGGTGTGCAGCAGGACTCGGGAGCCAGGCCCCGGCGCACATGGCCAGAGCTGCAGACTGCTGCATCAGCCTCAGTCTCTACACTGTGAACAGCGTCCACGGGCCGAGTGACAGCATAGACTGCGTGGTCTTGTGTTCCCTCTGGAGGAACCACGGGCTCAGTGACGCTCAGAGATCCTTGAGAACCGCCCTCCAACCCCCAGGCGGCGTTCAGGGTGGACCCTAAGCATCGGCACAAGGCCACTGCTCACCCGGTTGTGGAACTTCGAGGGCCGGTAGGTCCGCGGGGACAGGTTGTAGACGGCGTAGCGGCCCGGGTGCTTCGAGTCCAGGAACAGCCGTACATCCTCAATGTTGTTCTTGATGGCCGACTCCACGCCCTCCGCCGGGAACGACATGACTGAAAGACAGGAGCCCCTGCAGCCTCTCCAGCCATGGGCCGGAAGGTCAGCCGTGTGAGGCCCCACTGCTCGCGGCTGCTGGCCCGTCAGTACGGTGGTCCTGAGAAGGGGGATCAGAGGCCCCTAGACCCTGCCCTGCCGTGCGTCAGATCCGCAAGGATCCCCGGTTGGGGTCCCCAAGGCCCTCCTGAGGCGCGGCCTCTACACGGCCCAAAGCACCACAGGGTCTCCAAGCGTCTGGACAGTATGTGTGGCCTCGCATCACCTCCCTCAGGACCTCAGCCTTCCAGAACGTTCCAGACCAGGGAGGGGGCTTGACTGGGGTCCTGGGTTGACACAGGACTGCCGGCTGCAGGGCCTGGAGGCACACTGGACACACGGACAGACGCCCGAGGCCAGCACCTGGCACACATCACCAGACAGGAAGGAACCAGAAGACATCCTCATGGCTAACGCTGGCAAACGTACCTGCGATTCTAGACGTGATGTAAGAAATATCCAGATCTCCCTTCGCATAGCTGGGATTAAAAGCAAAGGGAACTTGGTTATTTTAAGTGAGCAAAGGAAATTTCTACGATTAACTCATGAGAGCCGAAACTGAAGCGAGTCCTTGAGAGGCTGCAGGGTTCAGGCTGCAGCCCGACAGTGTGCACACACGGGCCTGGGTGACTGCACACGCGTGTACATGTGCACGTGTGCAGTGTCCTCTACCCACGAGGCGAAGGAGAAATTATAAACCACGAAGGGGAGGCAGGGCCCGACAGGAAGGACCTTTATCCTCTCACTATTAAAGGTGGACACTGAGAGAAGTTTGGGAGAGAGATGACGACAAAAATGAAGACAGAGCTTCTGACGTGGTGCGTCATGTCCGGCTAAGCGATCACAAGGCACCGAGTGCCAAGAAACAGTCTAAAGAGACAGAACACGCGTCAGAACCAGACATGGCAGGGAGGCTGGAGTTACCAGACTGGGAACTTAAACAGCTGGGGTTGGGGCTTCTCTGGCGGCTCAGTGGTAAGAACATGCCTGCAGGGGACAAGGGCTCAATCCCTGATCTGGGAAGATCCCACATGCCACGGAGGAATCAAGACCGCGCATCACAAGCGCCACAACTACCGAGCCTCTGCTCTGGGAACAGGACCGTGACTGCTGAGCCCACACAACCTGCAGCCCGTGCTCGGGACGGCAGAAGCCCCGCGAGAGGCCTGCGTGCCGCAGCCGGAGGGCAGCCCTCCCCGCCGCAACAGAGGAAAGCCCACGCAGCAAGGAAGACCCAGCAGCCGTAAAAACCAGCAACAGCTGGGGCTGACGTGCTGAGGGTGCTGACGGGGAAAGCTGGCAGTGTGCGGGTCAGACAGAGAGTGAGCAGAGGTGGAACTTCTAAGGGAGAGCCAGAAGGAAACGCAAGGCGGAGGCCCTGAGCAGAAAAGGCGGCTGCCTTTGATGCTGAGTACACTGGATGTGGCTGGGGAGGAACCTCTGAGCTAGATCTCAACAGAATCCCCGAAAGCCCAAAAGCACAGGCTGGGGGATAGCAGAGAGCATCCAAGGCCTGTGTGGTGAGCCTGTGACGTAACGGGGACCCCAAAAAGAGGAAAGAGGGGAGAACAGAAAACACGCCATACATTTTAAGTGAGAATTTATCTAAATCAGCGTCAGACACCAAACCACAGATCCGGGAAGCCCAGAGAACACCCAGCAGGACAAATGCCAGAAAAACTACCCTAGGGCATGTCAGTTTCAACTTCCAGAAAAATCAAAGGTAAAGACAAAATCCTGAAAGCAGCCTGGGGCAGGGGACACTTTACCTCTGGGGGAGCTACGATAACAATTACGCCTGGCTTCACCCCAGAAACCATGCAGGCAAGGAGTGAAGCCAGATATTTAGTGTTGGGAGAAAAACCACCAGCCAGGACTCTGTGCCCCGAGACACTGTCCTCGAGAACTGAGGAGACATGAACAGCAGTGATGTGGGGACAGGAGGGAGGCGGCATGGTTTCTGTGGAGTCAGGAAGCACACCGTGCCCTGGAAGGAATAGCGTGCTATCTGAAAGCGGACCTGCGTCAGCTGGTGCCTGCACGCGCCAGGGCAACCACTGAAGTCAGCAAAGAAAGGGCGTATAAGTGGTGCAGTGAGCAAGGAGAGAAAATGGGATCATAGAAAAGGCTCAAGTAGAACCACCAGCTCCCACTGCAGAGTCACAAAGCATAGTTTTCATCAGCTTATTGGGAAGCTGCTGTGAGATCTCAGCCTGCACGTCTGGTTACTACTGCTCTGAGGAAATAAAGATTTCTTATTCTCTTTCACCTTTCAGATCTCATATTTGTTCTTCTTGAGGGCCAGCTGCGATCTAGAACTGTACGGGGACAGTGACTGGGGATATAGTCCCTGACTTCTCCTCTGTGAAACGGAAGGAAAAAAAAAACCAAAAACTAAAAACAAGAAAGCAACAAGGACTAGAAAACAGTTGTTGTTCAGGCGCTCAGTCGTGTCCGACTCTTTGCGACCCCGTGGACTACAGCACTCCAGGCTTCCCTGTCCATCACCAACAGCTCGCTCAAACTCATGTCCATCACATCGGTGATGCCATCCAACCATCTCATCCACCGTCATCCCCTTCTCCTCCTGCCTCCACTCTTTCCCAACATCACGGTCTTTTCCAAGGAGTCAGCTCTTCGCATCAGGTGGCCACAGTATTGGAGCTTCAGCATCAGTCCTTCCAATGATTATTCAAGGTTGATTTCCTTTAGGATTGACTGGTTTGATCTCCTTGCTGTCCAAGGGACTCACAAGAGTCTTCTCCAACACCACAGTTCAAAACCATCAATTCTTTGGCACTCAGCCTTCTTTATGGTCCAGCTCTCACGTCCGTACGTGACTACTGGAAAAATCACAGCTTTGACTAGAGGGACCTTTGTCAGCAAAGTCACGTCTCTGCTTTTTAATACACTGTTTGCAGCCAGCGTTTTCACTCTCTCCTCTTTTACGCTCATCAACACGCCTCTCTGCTTTCTGCCATTATGGTGGTGTCATCTGCATATCTGAGATTATTGATATTTCTTCTGGCAATCTTGATTCCAGCTTGTGCTTCATCCCTACTAATCCAACCCCAGGTGCTGTGGAGACATGGCGGGCTCGGCTCCAATCCCCTGCAGTGAGCCAGGACCCAGCAAAGCCAGCCGTGTGGGCACCCTGGTTCCCAGAGTGTCTTAGTTACGTTCATACTACTCTGGGGTCTGTTAACCTGCAGTGTGTTATGCCCAAAAGACAGTGCTATCCCTTCAGTTAAACATACTTTATTGCTAAAAAATGTGAACTGTCGTCCGAGCCCTTCAGTGGGTCTCGCAGTAACACCGAAGGCCACTCACTGATCACAGATACAAGTACAATGATAACGAAACATCAGAACCGTTTCAAGAACTACCAAACGGGACGTGGAGACACAAAGCGAGCAGATTGGGAAAAGGCGCTTACAGACTCGTGGACGTGGGGCTGGCACAGACCTGTTGTGTGAAGCGCAGGGAAGCGAGGCTGGCCTGTGTGCCAATAAGCCCTTCACACACCCCTGACCGACATACACCGACTAACGGATCGTCAGAGTGGGTCACAACAGGCAACCCAACGATGCTGTCCACGAGTAACGCGGAACTGAGCATCCTGCTGTGTTATTCATACTTCATTCTGCTGTTTAGTCACTAAGTCGTGTCCACCTCTCTGCGACCCCGTGGACTGTAGCCCGCCAGGCTGCTCTGTGCGTGGCATTCTCCAGGCAAGGGTACTGGAGTGGGTTGCCATGCCCTCCTCCAGGGGATCTTCCCAACCCGGGGACCAAACCCGCGTCTCTTCTGTCTCTGGCATTGGCAGGCAGGCTCTTTACCACCAGCGCCACCTGGGCAGCCATTAACCTTCAGGCGCTCAGTCGCTCAGCATGACCAACTCTGTGACCCATGGACTGCAGCCCACCAGGCTCCTCTGTCCACGGGATTCTCCACGCAAGAATACTGGAGTGGGTATCCATTTCCCTTCTCCAGGGGATCTTCCCAACCCAGGGATCAAACCCCAGTCTCCCGCAATTGCCGATGGGTTCTTTACCGACTGAGCCTCCCGGGAAGCCCATTATAACCCTATGGATACCAGTCATAACTCACACAGTTTGAATGTATTTACTCCCAACCCACTGCCACATTCTCTTGTTAAAGAAACGTGCTTTTTCAACAAACAGAGAATTTTTAAGTAAGTTAATTTATTAACGACTTCTCCAGGGCTTACATGCTTTTGGTCACATTTAAGATGTACTTCTTGCTCTGGTGGCATAAAAACATCTCTCTGTAGTTTATCAGCTTTTCCTAAGAAACAGCTTTTCATGATCAGATCTGTTAACAGATCAGACCTACTGTATCTTGCTGTTATTAGATGAGATCCAATTTTTTCTTTTTAACATAAACTCATTAATCTGTTATTTTCTTTAGACTCACAGCTCATGTTTTATACCACCCCACCTAAGTATATGTCATGGGTGAGTCTAAACACATCTAACAACAGATGCTTGAAAAAAATTGACATAAAATAAGGTTTGTCTCTGTTCTTATTTTTAAAAACATTGCTGGCAATTTTGGTAACTTACATGCGAATTTTGGGATCAAAATCTGTGGCAACAGTGTCAGGATTTTCATCTTTAAAGCAAAGAATTTGTAGACGAACCAAGCAGCGACATGACCTCTGAAATGTAAACCCCCCAAACTCACAGACAGCCGGCGTCCCCACTGCAGTCTGCTGCTCACCTCCAGGGCAGAAGGTGGAGGCCGCAGAGGGAGCATGCGCAGACTGTGCCCGAGCGACGCCGGCAGCAGGCGGGGGAGAGCGCTGGCCACGCTCACCACATGCGCAGTCTACAGCATGTGGCACAAAGTCGGCGGAGAGAGGAGCACCCGTCGTGAGGCAGAGCAAAGCCTGGAGCAGCAGTCCACGCGGACATGCGGCTGGAGGGCTGCACCCCAGGCCCAGAGGCCGCGGCTCCACACAGGATGCTCACTGCTGGAGCGGCTTGCACAGCCCAGCCGCTCGCCCTGCTGCCCCTGTGAGGGGCCAGGGCACCAGCACGCTGGGGACTCAGGGCGCCTGGTGGAGGCGGCCGTGCAGACCTGGCGTGTGGGATCCGGGACTCATGGACGTAAGGGGCCTGAGCCTAAAAGCGCTGAGAGACCGACAAGAGACTATGGATGGGCAGGAGCTCAGGATCAGGACTGCGAGCCAGAGGCCACAGGGTGGGTCCGCACATCCCGAGAAAGGGTCTCGCCTGCAGCACCGGAGCGGAGTGGCCCTGGAGGGGCCCTGTCACCAGGCCCTGACTGGATCCTGTGCCAAACCCAGAGGAAGCCCCTGGCAAGCTCAAGCATCGTGGCTGCCATGCTCGTCTGACCCACAGAACAAAGGCCGTTCCCTGGGGACCATTCGCTTGCCTGGGGGTCGAGGCCCAGGGTGCACTCCCCACACACTTGCGAGCCAGTGGCCGCAGGGATGCCCCTCTCCCAGCCAGCGTCCTGAGCTGGCTCCCCACATCCGGTATTGGCCTGTGCGGGGAGTGGCTTCCCTGCTTTGAGGGAGGACCTGAGGCCCCGTCCACCCCATCCTGGCCCTGTCGCAGGGAGCGCGGTGATAGGCCGCAGTCCAGGGCCATCACTGCGCCAGGCCTCAGCAGAGCCCCTGGGCAAGTGTGCTCACGCCAGTACCTTAACCAGCTTCACAAGCTCCGGGGCAACCCGGGCAGGAGGCGGCTACCTGCCTGGCCCTGGTGCGCAGACGGGCTGCCAGCAAGGCTGGCCCACAGGCGCGCACCTCAGCCTCGTGGGAACTCGGTTCCTCTCTCCTCGGCAAGGCCCAGTGGCTTCTCTCAAGTCTGCTGGCTGCTGTCGGCCTGCTGTTCCTGCCGGGTCCACCCGAGACCCCACGATGAACCCCACTGGGAGGAAGACAGGAGGGAGTGAGTGCGGCCACGGGCACCGTGGCAGCAGATGGGCAGCTGCAGGCGGGACAGCAGCTGCCACAGGCGAGGTCAGCCCCCGCTGGGACGCAGCAGCACAGACACTGACAGCGAGGCCCCGAGCAGGGCCCTCCGCCCGCCCACGCCCCGCCCGGGCCTCAGGTCTTCACACCCGTGCAGCCTGCAACGACCGGACCAGGATTCTGGGGAGCCAGGTACCAGACAGACAAACGTGCCTCTGACCTTCCTGCTGGAGACGAGGTGCAGCCCGGGCACCACAAAGGGCCGCACCGCGCAGGAGCAAGCAGGCACCCTGCCAGGCCAGAGCCTGCACTGGGCAGACACCGAGCTCCTCTCATCTCTACAGTCACGTCAGAGGCAAAGCATTGGGGCGCGACCGAGTCCACCAACAGGACACACAGCACGCACACACACGCCAACTCACTCGTGCACGCACACTCATGCAAAGCACGTGAGCCCCTGCCTGTGTCCCCAGCAGCTGGGAATATACAACAGTAACTACAGCACAGAGAAGACAAGCCTGAGGCCTCCGTGGCCACGTGGGGGCTGCATTACGCAGCGGCTCACAGCACAGACACGCAGGCCCCCCCCCCCCGGCCCCGTCCCAACAAGGCGGGCACAGGTCAGACGGAACCCAACTCTCCGGGGCTCCCTGGTCAAAGCCATGATCACTTGGAGGATGGCACTGCAGGCTGCGTGCGTGGCTGCCGTCTCCGTGGACAGGGCCACCCTCAGGAGAGACGCGGCCCGGAGCCAGTGTGTACAGTCTCCCACACACGCCCTCCAGCACGAGGGCAGAAAAGTGGTGATGCCTGAGCTCGCGTGGGGGCCAGCAGACGCTGAGCACGCACGCTCACCCGGCCCTAAGTGCGGGTTCTGCACGTCTGGAAGCAGGTCTGCACCCAAGGCTTCAAAACTCGCACAGCAGAGAACCCGCGTGCCTGTGCAACCTCAACTCACTTGGCAACGGACTGGATGACTTTGGAGGAGGTGTCCTTGATGTTGGTGAAGAGGCGCTCGGTGCCCCCACGCAGAATGTCCAGGAACCCGCCATAGGGCTGCTCGTACTCAGTGACCACCAGACCTGCGAAGCAGAGAGAGACCTGTGCAGAGCTCCGGGCGCCGCAGCGGCCTGCGTGTCCCTCCACTGGGGCCAGGCGTCCCCCACACGGCCACCTGTGCTCCATGCCCCGGCACGGGAACGAAGTGGGTAGAAGTGAGCCCAGAGCAAGACCTGGGTGCGTCAGTAGGCCAGAGCCTCTGGGTGCGTGAGGCTGTTCCCACGTCCCAGACATTCACTCAACTCACTCCCACTGCCTGCTGGGCACCAACGGGACCCCGCCTCTGACGAACACACACTGGAGCCCAGCGGGGGTGACCAGGCTGGGACACAAGGTACGAACACACCCAGAGACGGAGGCTGCAGGTGCGTGGGGAGGGGAGGGGGCAGGAGCAGGGCTGTGTGCGGCACAGGAAGGCCCTGAGACCAGGGTCCAGGGCGCAGCTGCACCCCGGTCGTGAACGCATAACTCGGGCTGAGGACAGGAAGGAGGGTCCACGTGCTCCCGTGCGGGGGGCCTGCGGCCTCTGGATCCGGTGGCAACGCATGTGTGACACCTACGCCAACCCTTTGCCCCGCATCTCGTACACATGTGGGGTGCCTGTCCAGGCACCTCGAGGTGGCCCCCAACACTGCACCCCAGGGAGGCAGCTGAGCCAGAGCCACACTAGTGGACAAGGAGCCAGGACACGGGCCAGCCAGCTGCCAGTATCAGCCCTGGAGGCGATGAGTTGCAACATGACCCTGACAGTGAGGTGGGGATGGCCCTGGAGACACGGGGCAGAGGCGTGTCTGGAACCTTCCAGGCCAGCTGCACTCAGGGCTGGCTGCACCGGCCCCCAGAACCCCCAGGCTAACTACCAGATCAAGAGCAACCCTCTCAGCAAACACGTCTGAGCTGTGAGCCAAGTCCACTGGCCTCCCGCCCACCGCCAACCCGAGTCCGCCTCATGGTGAGCAGACGCTGCCCCTGTGGGCCCCACACGGCCGCTCTACTCCCTCACACACCACCTCCGGGGTCACCCCCAGGGTCACTGCGGGCTGGCCTGAAGGCACACCCGCATCTCACTGGGCAGGGGCCACGTGCGCCGGAGACCTGTGTGGCTGCCCAGTCCCCCAGGGGCCCGAGGCTGAGGCAGCCCAAACACAGGCCCCCCAGAGCCCCTCGGGCGAGGCTGGGGCTCGAAGGACCCAGGCTGCCCGATGGCAGGGAGGGGGGTGGACAGCAGGCGCCCGGCCTCTGGCCCCCTCGCCAGTCCTGAGCCTCACCAAAGGGCAGCCCTGCTGAGTCTTAGGGCAGCTCAGGAACCGTGAACCAGGGTCCCAGGGATACTCACTGCTGCCCGTGGAGCCGGGAGGGGCCGCGTGCCCATAGCCTCCATTCTGCTCCAGGAGCTGGAAAGGTGCAAACTCAGGTCAGGCCAGGCGCTTGGGACACGTTACCCAGAGTCCACCCTCTTCCACCTGGCTCACTACAGAACCACCAAGGACCCCCCCAGGGTCTCGACGAGTCCTGGACCCCAGGGCTGATCCTTGGGGCCGCCGAGGCACACGGCTCTGTTCACAACACAGGCAGTAGCCGTGAACCCACCCCAGCCACCAAGGCTGCAGGCCCTGCCGTCGACAGGACACAGCACGGGGACCCGTGGAGGCTCGGGCAGGATGACCGCCACGAAGTGCAGCCACAGAGCACAGTGCGGGTCCTGTGGGCTGAGCCCGAGGCCGCACCAGCTGCCATCCTAACACCACAACCGCCCTGGAGACACGAGGCACCCCGTGACGGGCCCAGACGAACCCACTCGAGAGCCGGCCTCACGCTCACCCGCCCAGAGCAACTGCAGCTCCGTGTCCACTCTCTACAAGCTACCCAACGCTTCCTTTGAAGCCTCTTATAGAGTTTCAAAGAGCATTTTTGCTTTCAGGTTAACGTCACGTTAGACTTAAGAAACACTGTATTATGGTCTCTGTGGTACGTGATGCTCTGAAAGTGGTCAGTGATAAATGGAATGCTCTAAAGAGTCTTAAAAATAACACCCACGAAGCGTCAGGCACACGTGTCTTAGCTCAACTGTGTCATTTAGTCAGAAATCAAAAACTTCATTTTGTTGTTTCATCAGCTTCCCGAAGACACGGAACACCTCCTGGTAGGACTGCAGGCTCCACACCACCTCGGAAGCTGCAGGGAACGTGCTCCGAGGCTGCAGGCCCGGGCCGCGGGGAACGTGCTCAGAGGCGCCAGGCCCGGGCCACAGGGAATGTGCTCAGAGGCGCCGGGCCCGGGCCGCGGCACACAGAGCCTCTGACTCTCCTGATCCCTTCCCCATGGGCTCCTGCTTATCCATCAGCCCAGCCTCCTGCCTGGTGGCTTTCCTGGTCTGAGTCCACCGGGGCTGGTGTGCCCACGCTGCCCCAAGGACCTGCTGACTTTTCTCCCACAAGGCCTTAGGCAGTGGGTGTAGGGATGGGCTGCTGTCTGGCCCACGGGTCCCTGGCTCTAGATACACTGAGAGCAGCATGTGCTTGTGAGCCCCAGCGGAAGAGACCTGTGTCCTTCCCTGGGCACTTCTGCCCTCCTTGTGGAGCGTCCTCGGGGGCACACGCAGGCTGGCTGCCCCTGGATCTTGGGCCCAAATACCACCCTAGACTTGAACCACCCAGGTGCCCAGGTTCTCTGGAAAGACCACGGGGCAGCCCAGGCCGACCTGCCTCAGCAACCCTCTCCTCCTCGCTGCTGGCCTCTCTGAACCTCACCTGCTCTGAACCTCTGAGCCCCGCCCCGAGCTCTGTCTCCTGGCTCCAGGAACCCCACAGCACGGCACACTGCCCCTGAGGCGACCCTGGGGGTGCCTCCCTCCGCGAGAGCCGAGTGGAGCCGGACCCCCTGGCTCTAAAGCGACACAGACAGCGTCGTCGCGAGCAGCGCGTAGAGGCCCACCTCAGTGATGGGTGACTTGGGGTTCACGTTGCGGGCGGCCGCGATCTCCTGGAGCTGGTTGACCAGCTCGGTGACGGACAGCCGCTCCTCCGGGTTGACCTTGAGCATGGAACCTACGGCAGAGGCAGAGCTCATCCTAAGGGCGGCCGGGCTGGGGCCCCGGGCAAGCAGCACCCCCTGCTCTGCAGGGCAGGGGGCCCTGGAGGCCCGTGTCTTGCTTACACTACTGATTTTAAAAGCAAGCGGGGAAGGACGAAGTGAAGAACAAGATCAGCAGAAGCTGCCACTCAGGACACGTGCTCAAGTGGGGTATGCTGCGCTGGGACTTACGGATGAGGCTGTGGAACACGGAGTACCGCGTGTCGTCGGCAGGGATTGCGTACTTCCCGTTGACGATGCGAAGCTTCGCTCCGTCCTCAAAGGGGTGCTGCCTGAAGCAGAGCAGGTACAGGATGCAGCCCAGGGCCTGTGGAGACACACAGGCCTGCCGGCTCTGTCCGGCCATGCCTTGCCCGCTGGCCATGGTCCACATTCACGGGGCGCAGAGACCAGCCACGTCAGCGCAGCCAACAAAGCCCAACCCTCCGTTCTCTGATGAGGTCCTTTCGAGACACCAAGCTCCTACCCCAGGGTGGGATCTATCTGCCAAGTGGCCGTTCTGAGGGCGAGTGGCAGGGCCTCCTCTGGGCTCGAGCTGAGCGCCAGGACGAGTCAGGGGCTGCCAGCCCTGCACCCAAACGTCAGTGTCCCCTCCCTGCCTCCAGCACGGCACCTGCCACAGGAGGACAGGGAACCCAGACTGTCCGGCACGGTGAGGGGCAAGTGGGGCCCAGACCAGGCCAAGGCCCGCCTTCCAGCTCATGCATGCGGTCCTTGGGCTGGGACAGGCTGAAGGTGTCCACTTGGGGTCGACCAGCTCACGCGTGTCCACCAGTCTCCACACACCAGCACAGGGTTCCCCCCCCAACGGCAGTGCCGCGGGTCGCGGGCCTGATGGGCCTGGATGGGAGCCCTGAAGGGGGGGTTCAGGGCCCCCGAGTGCTGCTCTCAGGGCACCAGGGAGGCCACAGGGCACCCCGGATGGGCAGGAGCAGTGCTCCCCGAGCTCCAAGCCCTCATGCTGAACCATGGGATCAGCAGACACCTGCTCAGTCAGGCCCCGCTCAGCGTGCACAGGGCCGCCCTACACCGACGGGACGTGTCTTAGACGACGGGCCTGACCTCCTCCTGAGACCCTGGGCCTCGGGCCCACTCACAGCTCCGGCATCACCAGGTCAGTGCACAGCTGCAAGGCCATCCGGAAGGCCCAGCGCTGGCCACGAAGACTGTGGCTCTGTGAACCCTGGCCGACAAAGGGGCTCGGACCATGTGAGCTCAGGTCCAGGCATGCAGGAATGCCCTGTCTTGGGCTGGGCCTAGGCAACACCGGCCTCCACCCCTCAGCACCCTGCCGTCAGCGCCTGTCCACTAACAGCGTCACAAGGGCCGCAGAAGAGGAGAAAGAACCACCAAAGGAAAGGAAGAGCCAAGAAAGAGGAAGGGAAGCCGAGGGCCGGGCGGCCGCAGCCTCACCCAGGGCCCCGGGGGGCCAGTCAGGCTGCCCAGGGACACAGGCCAGCTACCTTACCCAGATGTCCTGCTTCTCGCCAATCGGAAAGTTTGAGTACAAGTCCACAATTTCCGGCGTCCTGTACATGGGGGTCGTGTTCCTGGTGATCTAGAGAGGAGAATGTGTCAGAGGAAAAGGCACAGGCCCGTCACAGCTGCTGTGGCAATCCCGGGCCACAGGGCCTGGCGCCGGTCAGGAGGCCTGGCCGGGGCGGTCACACAAGGCTCTGCACGGGGGCCCCGGAGCATGCTGAGCACACGGGACCAGCACCATGTACGCGAAGAATCGGCAACCGCGACAGCGCTGCCCAGGGGTCCTCGTGAACCACCGACAGCGGAGGAGGGTGCGTGGTGGGCAGGGGTCGCAAGGCTTCAGGACCTGCTCCAGGCGCTATGACCCAGAGCCCCAGGGCGAGCTACAGACCAGCCCCAGGGCTCACTGCCCACCCGCAGGCAGAGGACGCGTCTGCGGCTCTGAGACGCGGGTGCTCCCCAGGGAGCGCGGTCTCCAGGGAGTGTGCAGAGCGGCGACGGGGAGTAGGCGCTGCCTGCGGTGGCCCTGCCTGTTCGTCTCGAGCTGCTCTCTGCCATTGCGCGTTCTGGGGCCGTGTCTGCGAGCTCGTGCACCCAGCACGAGAGCACAGTGTGAGTATGCAGACGGCCGCCCTGCCTGGGGGCGTCTGTGCCCACTCAGTGGCACCTGCTGTTCACACGGGCTTGAACTCGCCCACCAGTCTCCCGGGGGGCTCCTGTGGTTAGCTGCCAAACCACCCTGAATACAGGTTTTTACGTGATGCTTTAAAGCGCCACATTTGGGATGACTAAAGCCCTGCAGATGGACGGAGGTGATGGTTGCACTTCGACGTGGATGTACGCAGGGCCACTGGACTGCATGCTTAAAAACGGTTACGGTGGGAAATTTTATGCTGCATGCTTTGCTACATCAAGAAAAAAGCAAGGGAAGAGCCAGCCGGGGCAGGCACGGTCAGCGGTGGTGTCCCGGCAGCCACACTCACCTCCTCCTCCACCAGGGCCCGGCGCTGGGCGCTCCAGCTGTAGTCTGGGTAGTGTGAGATGGTCGTGGCACTGCCGAAGTCGCACAGCTTGATGGTCCCCTGGTTACTAAGCAGTAAGTTTTCAACCTACAAAGTTCAGGAGACGGTCTGTGAGGCCGGGCTGCAGGCTGCGCTATGGACAGCACAGAGCCAGGCAGGCAGGGCCCGAAGGGCAGACTGGCCGGGGGTCTTCTGGGCAAAGGGGACACTCCTTTCTGACCAAAATCGGTGTGTGTACCTTAAAATGGGACATTCAGATAAACAAAGTTAAAATCCACCACAGATCAAACATAACCTAGTAATGTAGGATATATACAATAAGAACCCTTAGAAAACTTAAAAAATGAAAAAAATTAACATACCATTTAAAAGTCACCAAACACATTAATAACTGAGAAAGAAACCCGACAGAAAATACAGAGAAGACCTCTTATTCAGAAACTGTGAATAAATGAGACCTTAAATCCGCATCAAACAGGGACCGGGACTCTCCTCCCAAGAGGAGGGCACAGACCTGCCCGCAGCTTGGGCCCCGGGCCCCACCACCAGCCCACTCGCCACGGGGGCTCTCCTCCTCCGCTGCCAGGGAAGAATCAGGAGACCAGCACTCCACGACCCAGGTCAGAGCACCTTTACCAACCCAGCAGCCAGGACGTCTCCAGCCTGTCAGCCCCTCTCTCGGAGCGGGAGTCACGGCAACTTCAACCAGAAGCCGACACTCTGAGCCGAACACTCACAGGCCAGCCTCGCTTCCCTGCGCTTCTCACACAGGCAGGTCTGTGCCAGCCCCGCGTCCTTGAGTCTGAGGCGCCTTTTCCCAACAGCACCTGCTCACTGTGTGTTTGTCTCCGGGTCCCGTCCAATAATCCTTGAAACGCTTCAGATGTCTCGCCGTTATCGTAAGTGTTGTTGGATCTGTGATGTTACTGTGAGACCCACTGAAGGGCTCCAACGACGGTCAGCATTTTCAGCAATCAAGTATTTTTAATTGAAAAGATGGACACTGTCTTTCGGGCATAACGTGCCGCACGTTAACAGACCCCAGAGTAGTAGGAACGTGACTAAGAGGCGCTGGGAACCAGGGTGCCTGCACGGCTCGCTTTGCGGGGTCCCGGCTCGGGAAGAGACACCAAGAGCTGCCAAGAGCCGCGCGGTCCGGGGGACCCGCTCTGGTACAGAGGCCAGGGAGCAGCAAGGTTGGGCACTGAAGACCCTCAGGAGGAGTCGAGACGACTCACACCAAACGTAAGGGACACCTGAGGGAGTGAGAGAGCAGCCACAGGAGTGCGGTCTGCCGGGCCAGCGCAGGCACGGGACTGTCAGACAGGGCACCGGGTCCCCCCGGACGGGGCGAGGCAGGAACCTGCGCCAGGAGCAAAGACGGCCGAACATACACACACCACCAGGGGCCGGCCACGCGCAGGCACAGGGGCCGTAGTGGGGTGTCCATCGCAGAGACAGCCTCCGGCACCCAGGGACGAGGGTGTCCTGGGACAGGGGCCACCACGGTGTGGAGAGGGGGCGCGGAGGGCCAGGCCCAGCACCGAGATGGAAGGGGCTGAAATCATGACGCCGAGCATACAGGCTGTGGGGCTCCACTCGCATGATGGCCGGTGGGACACCAGAACCCCATACTGAAGAGGGCACACAGCCGTGACAGCTGGGGACGCGCACCGGGCCTGACACTCGCACCCGGGGTTCCCGGGTCCTTCCTGCCCCTCCACGGAGCGCTACTCCAAGACCCCCGTGGACACACCACAGGGAGCTCGTGAGGGGGTCCCCACACGGTACCAGCAGCCGTGGACCCAGCACACAGGCACTGAGCAGTCCGCCCCAGGCCGAGCTGTCATCCTTCAAGCTTTTCACCTTCCTGAGCCACAGAGGAGCCCGCCACCTCCCGAGGACCTCCCAGTGCTGGGGCGTTCCCAAGGTTCAAGATGCCCCAAGAGGAAACGGGAAAGCTGGCCACAGGCTGGATGTGCAGGAAGCAAACGGAGGTTCCTGGCAGGAAGGGGCGTATCTGGGGTCTGCTTTTAGCAAGTCGGGCCAGGGAGGGCAGAGGGGGCTGCCGCCACCCTGAGCCGTGGGGAGAGTCGGGCCTGGCTTCGTGGGTGCCGGGTATTGTTAAAGTGAAGCCAGAGACCACGGGAAACACCTGTAGCGTGTTCCACTTAAAAAACACTGTTGTAAGAATATACAAAAACCAACTGATAGACAATAGAAAAAAGGCAAAAGACACCCAGTTACTGAAGAGTAAGGACTCTGATGAGTATAAACACACAAAAGCACACATCGTTAAACCAGAAACCCAGTCATGACCACGAAGCCCCCTCCCCGCCACTGGCGGCACCAGGAGGAAAAGGGCAGCCTCCGTGTGCGCCCAGGCGCACGGCGGCCCCGCAGGAAGCGCTCCCGCTCGGTGCCCAGCAGCAGGCGGGCAGCACGCCTGCCCAGAGCAGCCCAGGGGACGTCACCTCCTCTCGGCTCCACGCAGGGGTTGCGCCCACGACCGTCCAAACCCTCACCCGCAGATGACAGCACCCAGCTGGGGACAGGAGGGCTGCCGGGCAGCGGGGCGCGGGCTGAGCGCGCGGGCCCCACATGCGGCAAGCAGGGCAGGCGGGGCCGCACCTTGAGGTCCCTGTGGATGATGGGCGGCTTCTGTCTGTGCATGTGCTGCACCGCCCGGCACGTCTGGTAGAAGATCTTCAGGACGGTGTCGCACGAGAGCGGACCTTTCGATTCAACTTTTTTTAAAAATTCCACCAGCTGCCCTAAAAGAGAATCAAACTCACATCACCAGGGAACTGCCGAAGCCGAGCGCCCGGGCCTGCTGCCCTCCTGCACCCACCGTGGTGCTGCCCTGCCCTCTGGCCAGCACCCGGTTGGGGTTACAGAGCCCTGGAGGAGAAGTCTGCCCCGCAGCAGCAGAGGCCTCCAACCACGGAGCCTTCGTGATGCAGCCACCACAGGGACCATGACCCGAATGTGCACGTCCTGGCAGACACCTCTGGAGAAATGCCGCTGAGCCTCCTTAGGTAACAGCGGTCCTTGGCTGTTCGCCTGACATCTCAGTGGATACGCCCTCCGTGTGGCACAGAAAGGGTGGCCAGGCTCTGGGCCCCACCCCAGGCTGCCCCCCGAGGGGTCCCCACCTCAAGGCGCTCCTTCCTGTCTGGTACAGCGACCTAAGTCCTGCTGGAACTGGCTGGAGCCCGGGGCCGCTGGCCCTCTCCACAGGGGCTCCCTCCGCAACCATGTGCTGTCCTCGCTGGGCCAGCTTCCCAGGAGCCACACTCACCTGCCTTGGTACCCTGACCCTGCTCTTGCCCCGAGCATCCCAAAGCCTCCTCTGAGAGCCCCGCCTGCACACCCCTGTCCAGGGCCCCAGGCTGCCTCCGCTCCCGGAGGTGACCTCCGCACGTTATGGGACCCCTGGCCCCACTCGACGTGGAACCAAAGGGCAGTACCACACAGCCACAAGGCCCGTGACCGGCACTCTCCCCACCCCCGTGCAACCCCAGTCCCGCCCCCAGGACACCTCCCGGGGGCGCATGTGAACATGCGGGGTGAGGATGCAGCAGGCTTGCAGGCAGCAGCCTGCTTTATAAGCTCACATGTTATGCTGTCTTCAGTTACCAGGCATCTCTCTCTTGCAGGTAAAAGACAGTGATGCCAACCACCAGCTAGGTGAAGAACCAAGTGCCTGACCTGAGCTGAGCACCCATACCGCACTGTGAGCACCCAGGAGCGGTGCCTGCAGCATGGCCAGTGCTGGACAGGGTCCCACACACCAGTCCCCACGGGAGCCCAGGTGCCCGTGCTGCTGGGACAAAAGCACCCTGCACCCCGCGTCCTGGGTTCTCCACCTGGGATGGGGTCCCGGTCCCCTCCATTCAGGGTGGGGATCCTGTACTCCTCCTGTCTGTGGTCCCCAAGACAGCCCCCCAGCAACCACCGCATCCCATTTCTGCTCTTCTTTGCAGAAGGACGCCCACACTCACAGCCCCCGCCCTCGTCCTGGGACACTCCTCTGGGGGCTGCGACCCCTCAGGGTGCCTTCCTCCCTCCCTTCCGGGGAGCCCCCTGCCTCAGTCTCCCCGCTCTCCCCTGGCCTCGCGGCAGCCCCACGCACTACCAGTGGCGGATGGACAAGCAGAGCATCTGGCAGCCCCTGCCCGAGCTCCAGGCCCTCTGGCCAGTCCTCTGCGCCTGCCGGGCCTCAGAAGTGCTGCCCAGCTCCAAGAGCTGTCTTGCCCACACGGGCCCAGCACAGGGCAGAGGTTCAGTGGGGGGATGAGAGGAGCCCGACCTTCCAGGCGGGGACCCTGCTTCTGCCATCAACAGAAGCCTCACCTCTCCTGGGGAGCTGGGCACCACTGCCCGCCCACTTGCCCACTCTGCCCCAAGAAGTTGTGAGAAAGCACCGGCTCCCCGCTGCTATCAGTGGACAGAAGTCTTCCTCTCAGAGCACAGCAAGAGTGACCGCCTTGAGCTGGCGAGGGCGCAGGCCCACCTCTGCGGCCCCGCCTACCCCGCCCACTTCTGGCCACGGCTGCTGGCTGCTTCCTGCTGCCTGACCCCGAGGGCACAGCTGCCCCTCCGCAGCCCCAGCTCTGCTCTCAGCCAGGCACGGGGGTGTGGGGGATGCAGCCACTCAGAGAGCTCCCACCAGACGGAGCCACTCTCTCCCTGACAACCACTGCATCTCCGGAGAGGAGACCCCAGGAGCCATCCCACCTGCTGGGTGGTGCCCAGCCGCAGGCACCTCACCTCTGCAGAGCTCCATGAGCAGCAGGAACTCCGCCTGCCCAGTGTCCGACTCCTCTTTTCCTATCGATGCTGCAGAACAAAACTGGACAATGTTTGGGTGGCCTGAAAGTTTTTTCTGCAGGTGTCTCGTTAAAGGAGAATGCGTAAGTCTGCATGTTTAAAAACAAATATATACATGATATTAAGAGACTGAAGCCAGAACACTAACTCCAACTAAGAACAATTTGAGTGCATGACCACAAAAACAGCATGGGGAGCAGGTGGAAGGCAGCCAGGAGGACAGGAAGACACGGGACACAAGGGAAGGGAAGGTGCTGAAAAAGCCCCCCCGCCCCCCTGCCGGCCACACACCTGGCCAGGGGCTGGGTGGGGTAGTAGGTAGAGGGTGTGGCGCAGGTGAGGCTGAAGGAGGCCACAGGAAGCCCAGCGCGGTGAGGACCCTCAGGCCCGGGGCCTGGCAGGCTCACAGTGGACAGAGCTTCGAGATGGAGAACAGATTCTGACAGCAAAGGGCGAGACCCCAGTTCCAGGGGCACGCATGTGGGAATGGAGAGCCAAGCCAAACAAGCCCGCCGATCCAGGCTCCATGCAAGGACGCCCAGGGCCCCTGCCCTTTGGGAAGGGTGAAGGCACCAGGGGGCTGCTCAGAGGACAACACGGAGCCCACGGGAGCCAGGGCTGGCAGGGAGCTGAGGACAGAACCACTGGCTGGGAGTCGGGCACCACATGAGGTCACTGGGCAAGCGGCAGGGCGGAGGCAGGGAGCTGCCCACCCCCAGCTTGAGACCTCTTGGCAGGAATGACACTACTGCTCCCAATGCTGTACATCTCTTACCATTACTCTCAGAGTAAAGAACAAGGAAGAAAACTCCTTCCTACTAGACACGGGCTACGGGCAAGTCCAATGAAGCAAACACAGAGAGGACGTCACTGGGCAGCGGGCAGCCGAGGGCAGCCACAGCTGGTGGTGGGCCTCCCGGCGGGCCCGGCTCGGGCTCAGTCCCTGGAAAAGGATACCATGAAACACACTTCCTGAATGATGGCTCTGTTCTTCTCCTCTTCGTTGGACAGCAGTCTCTGTAGCGGGAAACAGTGGAGAGGCAGGATTAAGGGCCTCACCTGTCTGCTCTCACCGAGCACAGAGCATCTAAGGGCTGCCCCCGCCTGACTGTGTGTTACCATCTGACCCACAGAGAAACCTGCCAGGTTAGAGGGCCTTAGAAATGGTCCTTTGTGATCCAAGGACGTAAGAAAAACTAAAAGCAGGAGGCTTCTCACCCAACAGGCTGGAGGAAAATGAGAGATGTGGGTCTACTTCGGGGCCCCGGAGTCCGAGTGCGCACCCCAGCCCAGCCGCACCCCAAGACGGCCACTGCTACTGAGGCCAAACAGGCCGCCTGAGAGTCTCAGGACAGACCACGGGGCGCATGCAGCAGCCCACCCGAGAGTCCGGCTCACAGACCCACTGTGCACGTGCCACTTCACACGGCTGCTTTCACACGCCTGGTATGCCTGGAACCCTTACTCTGGCAGCTCTGACTCCCCTCCTCTGGCCTCCCCAAAGCTGAAACCCACAGCTTTCAAGTCCTCTGAGACTGCAGAAGAAACAAGTGTAACAAACAGACCCAGACTGTAAAAAAGAAACATCAACTAAAGGGGTGGGGATAAACCTCTGGAAACAGTGTCACTTAAGAGATTTATTTCCTTTAAAACACAGGAAAACCCACAAAACCTTTGTCCCCTTTATTACCTTCAATGCATACTCTCTGCCACTTCCCAGATCTTGAGCTTCATACACAAATGCAAACCCTCCTGAAAATTAGAAAAACAGATATCAGGTTTATTTAACATTTAGCTTTAAAAATACCTTGACTGAGAAAGGTACAAACTGGACTGTGGCCAGCAGCCTGTGTCCCGCCGTGATGGCAGCCCTGGCTTACGTGACCGCCTTCTACACACCCTGTTCACAGGCAGAGACCAGGGCAAGAAAATCAACACAGTCGACGCCAGTTCTCTGGAAACAAGTGCCTCGTGTCACACACGCGTGGAGGAGACGACTCCTGACAGAAGGTTAACTCCACGTAAAACAAAACGTTAGCAAACCAAACCCAACGACGACAAGGAAGGGTGACACGTCACAACCAAGCGCAGTGGGTCTGACCGGCGCCTCCCACCGCTTCTAGTCCGAGTTCTCCGTCTTTTCTGGCTTCCTACAGGGAGGGATTCACCACGCAACTTAAAACTCTCAGCAAACGGGAGCAGAAGTACAGTGCCTCAGCCTGCTGAGGGCATCTCTGGAAGCCCCTCCGCGAACACCACACTCAGGGTGGGGGCCTGACGCTTCCCTCCAAGACCAGGGCAAGGCAGGCATCAGGACTGTCCTCACCACTGCCATTCAGTACCACGCTGGAAGCGCTGGCCAGTGCGATCAGGCGAGAGAAGAGATAAAAGGCATCCAGACTGAAAAGAGACAACAAACAATGTGACTGTCTACGTAGACAAGCTGATACCTACTCCTTCCAGCTACTATCAGTAATAACTGAGTTTAGAAAGGTTGTGGGATGTAAAAAAAAGTCAACCATTTTGACAAACCCTACGTTAGCCAAACAGTATGATCCATAAATGAAAAATATGATAAATGGACTTCATTAAAGATGGGTTTTTACTGGTTTTTGGAAACACTGTTGAGAGCTTGAAAAGATAAGTCCCTAACTGGACTTTGCAAATCACACATCTGGCAAAGGACCTCTATCCAGAAAATATACAGAAAATCCAAAGTTCAGTTCAACAGCCTTTTAAGGGGCAAAATATATGAAAAGACGCTCAACCAAGATAAACAGACGGCCAGTAACCACATGAAAAAACGTCATTATCCACCAGGGATAAGCACATTTAAACCACAAGGGCACTACAATACACCTATTAGAGCATCTAGAAATTGTAAAACCAACCTACCAGATACTGATTGAGGTGTGGAGCAACTGCATGCTTATACAGTGCCCACAGGAATTCAGAACGGTATCAGGATTTTGGAAGACACTTTGCAGGGTTCTTCAAAAGCTAAACACACACCAACTCTACAGCTCGGCCATCACATTGTGAGTCTTTACCCACGAAAAATAAAGGCACACGTCCTCACGAAGACTCGTACATGCATGTTCATAGCAGCCCCAGCGGGAACAACCTGTGTCCGTCAACGGCGAGTGGATGGAGCGGCCGTCCTCACGTGGCTGGATGCGCTGCTGCTCACACGCAGCAGCAGGACTGCGAGCAGCCGCACTGAGGAGCGGCAGGCAGGAAAGGAGCACGCACGCAACTTCACGCACGGGAGGCCGAGTGAGCAGAGCAACCACAGTAGCAGAGAGCAGAGGAGCAGTGGCCCGGGGGGAGGAACCGCGGGGGTGCTGGCTTTGCTCACCACCTTCACAGTGACAGCTGTAGACGCACACGCACACACACTTATGCACACACACAGAACATACAGTGCTGTGACATGCGTGCAGTCACTCTGTCACTTTTATTTCAACACAGGTGCTAGAACATGAAGTAAGTCCATATAAAAACAGATGAAAAGAAATAAATGAAAATCCAGAAAACAGAAACAGGAAGACAGATGGCTTCCACTGGCGAATTCTATCTAACATCTAAGTGAAGGAAGTACAGCAACCTTCCACGAAGTCTGTGCCAAGAGGGGAGAACAGTTCCCAGAGTCTTTTTTGAGGCAGAGAAAACAATACGCACACAATTACAGATCAAAATCACTCATTAACAGAGAAACCAGAAACGATCAGAAAACACTAGGAGTAACTGCAGCAAGGACAGTATGCTATGGCCACCCAGGAGTGCAAGGCTAACAGTCACTGTGTACACACTGTGGTACACACACCGTGGTACACACACTATGATACACACTCTGTGTACACACTGTACACAGGGAGGGCAGGCACCTCGACAGACACCGAGAAAGCTTCCGCCCACATGCAAAACGCCGTCATGATCCTTCAAAACAGTAACATTTTAAAAAATGTTCATATAACTAGGAATTGAAGCAGAAACTTCTTCAATCTAAGAAATGGCAACCACGAAAAACTAAGAGCTAACACAGGACTGAAAGGTCCTCTCTCAGATCCAGAACAAAGCAAGGGTTTCTCCTGTTCTCAGAACTGTAATACATTTCATCGGTGAGCCTAACAGTGCAAAAAAGCTAGAAAAATAAAGAACGGAAGAGCTAAGACTGCTTTTACTTGCAGATGGTAAGACTGTGCAGCAAACACTCCCAAGGACTCCACCAGAAACGCCCAGGACAGAAGGGCGACCTCCGCTGCAGCCAGACCGACACCACCGCGCCTCCTCAGCCACCAGGCCCACGACTGCCCGGGCCACGCCCTGACCACAGCCCTGCACGGCCTGGCCCGACTGGCCCTCACCTCACTCCCCTGACTCGCCCCGCACGCCCCCCACACCGTTTCTCCTCCCCAGCATCCTCTGATACCTGGTTCTATCTGGATACTTCTTCACTGTCTCTCCCACTAGGCTGTGAGCTCGAAGCACAAATGTTGTCCAAGTTGTCGGCATCTCCATCACAGGCACCCAGGACAGTGTCTGGTGGGTAACCAGAACAGTGTGCTGAGCAAACCAGATCACTACGACAAACTCTTCAGAGATGAAAACACAGTCACTTACATTTAACACCCCACAGCAAGATTACGCACGGTGTGAACGCAGCACACGCAGCGGAAGTACAAAGACGAGCAGGAAGGGCGTGCACTAGTTCACGGCGCTGGCTGCCTCTAGAGAGAGACAGAAACGCAGCGGGGGCAGGGAGTCAGCGGAGCCTTTACAGCATCTGTGCTGCTTCACTGTCTAGAAAAGCTCTGGAACCAAAGATGACCTTTTTAAAGTTGCTGGTGGTGGTTAAGTCGTGTCCGACTCTTTGAACCCCACAGGCTGTAGCCCGCCAGGCTCCTCTGTCCGTGGGATTCTCCAGGCAAGAACACTGGAGTGGGTCGCCATTTCCTTCTCCAGGGGATCTTTCCCACCCAGGAATCGAACCCGGGTCTCCCACATTGCAGGCAGATTCTTTATCAACTGGGTTACGAGGAATCCATTTTCAAACTAGTGTTTATTAATCCTGGAGCAGGGACAAAGGCGTCTGCTCTGTTGTTGCTCTTTCTACTTTTCTGCATTTAAAACATTTTTCCTAACAAAAAAAAAGTTCAAATTTTGTATAGCTGCAGTACTGAAGGCTGTGTGGTACTGGTGGAGGCAAAGACCGCAGATCAATGGACAAACGAGAAAAGCCCTGGAAACGGAGCCACACAAATATGCCCAAATTGCAAAAGCAGTTTCCGAAGGACGGTATTTTCAACTGGACGACTCCAGGCAAAATAAAGAGCTTCATGTAAATAAAAATCTTATTTTTATCACACTATCGTGTAAATAAAAACCTTACATGATAACTCAGAGCATAAAGTCTCAAACCACGAGACAGCACCGGAGAGAATCCTGGAGATGCACAGCTCAGCAAAGTTTTCAGACCAGGCAGCGAGAGCAGGATTCAGGAGGGAAAAGCGACAGAACAGACTTCATCAAAGTTAGAGCCTCTGAACCACAACAGACCCTGTTCAGACGCCAGAGACAAGCAGCCTGAGAGGAAACACTTGGCAACCACACTGGACAGAGGACTCAAGAAGCTCTCAAAATTCAACAATGAAAGATGACTGGAAAAGAGGCAGAGGACACAGAGACATTTCACCTGTGAGCGCGGGCAGGCGGAAATAAGCAAAGCATAAGCGTTTAGGGAAACGCAGACTAAAGCCTCAATGAGACGTCACTACACACCTGCCAGAATGACCACCAAACACAACACGAAACGCTGGCAGGGACGCAGAGAAACGGATCCCTTTTCGCAGCAGACTCAACTGCGTCCCCCCAGAAGTCACGAGTTGAAGCCCTAACCCCAACGTGGCTGTATCTGGAGACAGGGTGTGCAGGGAGGTGACTGGCGTTCAATGAGGTCAGAAGGTGGGGTCCCGATGCAACAGGACTGGGGTCCTGAGAGTAAGGGGAGTGAGAACAGCCAAGGGGAGAGAGCTCCCAGGCGCCTGCCCGCTCCCTGACCTCAGGCTGCAGCCTGCGGCAGCCGAGCACAGGCAGGCGCCCCTGCTCCAACGGGCGAGTGCAGACAGCGTGGAGCTCTGCAGACAGCGCAGAGCTCTACAGACAGGCAGGCAGCTCTCTAAAAACGAGGTGCCAACTACCACGTGACCAGCCCCTGCGCACCTATTCCAGAAAGATGAACACAGCCACACAGTGACCTGCACGTGGATGCTTACAGCAGCTTTATTTCAAATAATCAAAAAACCTGGAAACAACGCAGATGCCCTTCAGTGGGAGAAAAGTTGAGCGAACTATGGTGTATCCACACCATGGACTGCTCTGCAGAGACAAAATAAGTTAGGACATAGCAACGTGGACGGTCCCCCGAGAATCCTACGGGGTGAAAGAAGCCAGTTCTGAGAGGCTGCACGTGACCCTGTTTACACAGAACTCTCCAGAGGACAAAGGACAGAGGGGGCAGGCCGACGCTCTCCAGGGGTCCACAGGGATCCCCATGGGGACGGACACTTCAAATCCTGGCTGTAACCACAGTTTTTCTAGACACTGCCACCAGGCAGTGTGCCTAGACCTGTCTGCATCTTTTCTTTCAACTCCACGTAAGTCTACAATGACCTCAAAAGGAAAAGTTTTTAAAAAATAGAAACACTAGCACATAAGACACATAAAGGGATACCGTGCTGGGCACCGCTGAGAGGGCTGTGACTGGGTACGTTCCGGACGAAGCACAAGCTGGAGTCAAGACTGCCGGGAGAAACATCAATAACCTCAGATATGCAGGTGACACCACCCTCATGGCAGAAAGTGAAGCGGAACTAAAGAGCCTCTTGATGGAGGTGAAAGAGGAGAGTGAAAAAGCTGGCTTAAAGCTCAACATTCAGAAAACTAAGATCAGGGCATCCAGTCCCATCACTTCATGGCAAATAAATGGGGAAACAGTGGAAACAGTAAAAGACTTTATTTTTTGGGGCTCCAAAATCACTGCAGATGACGACTGCAGCCATGAAATTAAAAGACGCTTCCTCCTTGAGAAAAAAGCTATGACCAACCTAGACAGCATATTAAAAAGCACAGACATTACTTTGCTGACCAAGGTCCATCCAGTCAAAGCTATGGTTTTTCCAGTAGTCATGTATGGATGTGAGAGTTGGACTATAAAGAAAGGTAAGAATTGATGCTTTTGAACTGTGGTTGGAGAGGACTCTTCAGAGTCCCCTGGACTACAAAGAGTTCCAACCAGTCAATCCTGAAGGAAATCAGCCCTGAATACTCACTGGAAGGGCTGATGCTGAGCTGAAGCTCCAACACTTTGGCCATCTGATGTGAAGAACTGCCTCACTGGAAAAGACCCTGATGCTGGGAAAGATGGAAGGCAGGAGGAGAAGGGGACAACAGAGGATGAGATGGTTGGATGGCATCACCGACTCAATGGACATGAGTCTGAGTAAACTCCAGGAGTCGGTGATGGACAGGAAGGCCTGGAGTGCTGCAGTCCATGGGGTCGCAAACAGTCGGACACGACTGAGCAACTGAACTGATGTTCTGGAATCAGGAAACAGCTTACCTTCTCTTCCCCACACACGTGTGTGTCTCTGTGTATGTGTGTTATATAAAAACCGGACTTGGATCTAGAATACATACTCCCAGGTTTATCCATGAGTAGTCATGAAATTCTCATTATACCACAGTTAAAAAAAAAAAAAATACTCCCACAACTCCTGCCCGCCCCCAAAAAATGGAAAAAAGATTTTAAGAAACATTTCACACACAAAAAGATACACAAGTGGCTAATTATTGGGTGAAAAAATGTTCAACATAGTGCCATGGAGAGGATGCAGATTCAGCCACTGCACGCCCCGGAGAACGGGTATAATCAGGACAATCACACACTGGGGAGGCCGCGGGGCAGGAGGTGGCAGAGCCCCAGCGGACAGCGTGTGGCTGTTTCACGTAAAGTCAACCCTCCATCCGACTAGAAGCCCACAACCCACTCCTGGGCATTTTACACAAAAGAACGGAAAACACGTGCACGCGAGCGCACAGTGGACTGTCCTCGCAAGCTCCATTTACGCCAGTCCCAGGCAGGAAACACACCAAGGTCCACAGTGGGAGAGGGAACCGAGCTCCAGACTCTCGAGGCCGCCACGGCCCACACCGAGAGGCCGAAGCCACCCGCACCGCCTGCTCTGCGGGGGCCACCGGCTTCCTCCATCCACTGGAGCCTCAGGCTCCCCTGCCACTGGGCACCCTGCCGCCTACGCCAACTGTCTTGCTGTATCTCAGTGTTCGCTGAACCCAGGACGGGCAAGGTGTGAGCAGGGAAGCTGGAAGAAAAGTCCAGGAGCGGCAGGAACAAGAGACACGTTTATTCTCTCTGGGCTGGCCTCAGTGCAGACGCAAGGGCTTTTCAGGTGGGGCTTATATATGCTTATAATCCAAAAGGAGCCCGTGGCCAAACGGGTGCATCGTGACACACGTATCGTGACGCGTGTGTGCACCTCCTTACGTGATCCCGGCTGCTGTATAACCACGTATTTACAAAACATGGGGCGAGAGGCTGACCCCACCATCCTGGCTAAGTTTAAGTTGCTCTTTCCCTACACCAGCTAAAATGAGGAGGGGGGGGCGGGTGGAATCTGGGAGGGCCTCCGAGGCGGCAGGTGACCGTCCCTCCCACAGCACAGGGTCACAGACAGGGGCCAGGGGAGGTGGGGCCCGCTGGTGGGACAGCGAGCCCCAGGCCGGGTGGCGCCGCAGCACGGGAAGCAGGTCAGGTGACCTTGACACGCTTTCTCAGCACTGCTGCTGAGAAGCAGACACTTCCATAGAGCAGAATTCCAAGAGCCCCACCACACACACGCTCATCACCCCCCTGCAGGGATGCAGGGATAGGCACGCTCACGCAGACAGGGGGCCCTGGAGGGGAGCAGGCCCAGAGAGCAGGAGGAGGAGCGCGCCTCCCCGCGGAGTCCCGCCCAGGGTGACCTCCCTGGCCCCCAGGCGTCTGCAGACGTGTGCTGGGGAAGGACCGCAGGCCTCGCGGCGCAGCGGCCTCTGCACGGGGCTCCCGGCCGCCCCCAGCGACCCCGCGCCAGCAGCTGCTTTTACCAGGAGTTCCTCTGGACACCACTTCCTGCAGGACACACCTGAGACGGACCCACGCCTTCCCTCGGACCAAAGCCTCTCGTGGGCTCCCGCCCGACTCTACCGTCGCCCCTGGTGGCCTGGCAAGTTCCCAACAGCCCTGAGCTCAGCACCGCCACTGTGACCACCCCACGCAGCCAGGACCCCACAAGTGCTGCCGTGGGGGTCACTACTGTTTTATGCTGGGCACTATCGCCACAATTAAAGGCTGACCTTAAAGCCACCAACATGACAGGGGTAGGGCCAGCTGAGAGGGACACGAGACGGGGGCCACTGCATCCTGAGGGCCACAAGTGGCCGCCTGGGCCCACAGCCCTGCGGTGGAGACCTGGCTGTGTGCTCTGCAAGGTCTAGGGAAGAAACATCCACTTGGAACCCTCCCTGGCAGAGAAGGGTCCCCGCACTCAGGCCTCCAGGTCCAGTGTCAAGGACAAAGACAGAGGGATGACAAGACCCCAGCGTTCAAGCGAGAAGACAAGAGCTACAAGACTGGTGAGCTATGGGGCTCAGGGCTCAGTCACGCTTCCCAAGAGGAAAGGGGGGGTCCACAGGGCCCGCCACGCCCCCCAGGCACCACACGGCAGGGCCCTGCAGAGGGCCAATCCTCTCCATCACACCCAGCTCAGTCCACAGCACACACCACCCCCGTGCCCTCCTGCAGTCAGGACAGGCCCCGTGGATGCCCCTCATCGCTCAGCGGCGCCCGTGACGCCGCGGACGCGCAGGAGTGTGCCTGTGTGTGTGTCAGTCGCTCAGTCGCGTCCGACCCTCTGTGACCCCGTGGACTATAGCTCACCAGGCTCCTCTGTCCACAGAATTCTCCAGGCAAGAACACTGGAGTGGACTGCCATTCCCTCCTCCAGGGGATCTTCCTGACCCAGGGATCGAACCTGGGCCTCCTGCACTGTGAGCAGATTCTTTACGGTCTGAGCCACCAGAAAAGCCCATTTGTTCTTAAAAAGTGAAAATTTAGAACAAACTCTGAAAAGCTATCTAGCTCCACAGTTCTACCCAGCAACCCATTTCAGGCCATCAACTGCAAAAGCTACGAAAACCCATGTTCTCCCTAAATCATTCGAGAGCAAAACCTGATGAGAAACTCAGCTGGGGCAACCCTGACATGAACTGATATGAGGCTATTTGAAGACCTAATTATACATCAGCTTGGCTCAGAGGGTAAAGCGTTTGCCCGCAACACAGGAGACCTGGGTTCGATCCCTGGGTCGAGAAGACATAATGGAGAAGGAAAAGGCAACCCACTCCAGTACTCTTGCCTGGAAAATCATTTGAGAGCAAAACCTGATGAGAAACTCAGCTGGGGCAACCCTGACATGAACTGATATGAGGCTATTTAAAGACCTAATTACCCCACAGTGAGAATACTTACTTAATTACAGGAGTGTTAAACATGAGTACATTTGATGGCGCGATTGTTTCCCAACTCTCAGCGCTGTATCCCAGGACCTACAGGCTACATTCTGCCTTTCTAGAACCTGAAACATTCTGCCACTGTCCACACAGGTGCCCAGGAGTCTTGAGGTGCCCTCTCCGTGTTTATGGAAGAAGCCCACGCCCTCAGGCTGCTATTGTATGTGAAGGACTTCAGACAGGTCTCCTACTGGCCCAGTTCAGAAACAGCTTCACGAGCCTCACAAGCCCTAGGCTACCACTCCAGCTTAAGGGCAGGAAATCCACGGCTCCTGACCTGCTGGGAGAACGAAGCAACAAGTGCTGCACAGCCAGGGCACTCGCTCTCCCAGTTCTTCATCCTGGGGGTCAAGCCACCAGCAGGACTTCCTCTCTCCCTGAGCCACCTCCCCAACCCTCCCCCAGGCCCCCTCCTCCGCCAGCCCTGCACCTGAGCCCACTGTCTACCCACCAGGGTAGACACTTTGTTGACCTCTGGTCATCAGAGCGTGTGTCTCACCCGAACTTCCACAAGGTATAAACCATGTACTGTGCACTGTGAATTTCTTAAAGAATCAAAACACTTGCCTGGTGTTTTCAGAATAAATGAACTGATGGGGGGCGGGGGGGGACACTTCTCATTACTAGATACACTGGCCTCTGCTTCGAAAAGAAGAGCCTGAGGTTTTCTCACCCAGTCACACCCAAAATCTGTTTCTGACAGTGGAGAAGTACTGTGTGGTGGTGCTCTGGCCTTAGTGCCACCTGAGGACTTTAGGAAGGAGGTCCCCAGAACAGTCAGCACTCCCCAGCTCAAACTGAGCACAGGTGGCAGGAAGGCTGCGAAATCAGGGGGGTACCTCCGGCTTCAGCACCGGCCCCAAAGCCACGCGTTCAGCTGCTAAGTGCCACGGCTAAGGGAATCTTCCTGGCCAGACAAAGGAGCAAAATCTGGCCGAGGGAGCAGGGCTGTGCCAACAGGGGTGAGAAACTCTGCGTGAAGTAAAGAGGACATTCAGGAAGCCAGAGAGGGCACGCGGAAGTACCAAAGACGGCCCTGCCCGGCCTGCCAAGCAAGGTCCGCAGCGGTCACACCTGTTGGCTCGTCCTGTGGAAACTCGCCTGGGGTCTCAGACGGAGGTCGGGGAGAGGAACGCTCAGGGGCGAAGAGGCAGCGCGGCTGGCGGACACCGCACAGTGTGTACCCGCACCTGAGGAGGCCAGGACTACAGCCACCCACGCCCGAGCTCCTGGCAGCCAGGGGGCCGGCCCTGCGTCCGCCGACCCACCGTGGCCCTCGGAGCGAGAGGGGCCACGGCTTCGCCTGCCCCCGCCGCACCGCCCGCCTGCAGACTCCAGCCTCCAGCCGCGGGGGTCCCGCCCGCCGGGCCAGCCTCCGCCCGGGCCGGGGGTCGGCCCACACCCGCCGGCGGGACTGCCACGGCCCGGCCCGGCCCGACCCCGAGCCTCCGACACGGAAGTGCCCGACCAGCGGCCGGCCTCCTCCCCCGCAGTCGCCGCCCGACCGGCCGCGGCCGCCCTCACCTTCGGCCAGGACCCGGCGCACCCGCAGCCGCAGCTCGCCCATCTCCACCGTCTGCCCCACGAAGTCCGTCTGGTCGCGGCCGGCCGCGCCCCCCAGGGAGCCCGGGCCCGCCAGGAAGTCGAGCGCGGACTGCAGCAGCGACATGGCGGCGGCCCGCGGCGGGCGCCGGCCCGAGGGCTCGGGGTCCGCGCGCGTCCGGGTCCGCTCGGCAACCGCCGCTCGCGAGCCGCACCAGCTTCCGCCCGACGCCGCGACGCAGGCGCGGGGGGCGCGACCCGCCCGGAAGAGCGCCGGCGCAGCACTTCCGCCGCGCCGGGGCCGCGCGTGCGCGGCGCCGCGGCCTCAGCGGACTTCCGGGTCACGCGCCTGCGGACCTCGGTGGGGCTTCCGGGTCGCGCGCCTGCTGGTTGAGGCGCCCGACCCTCGGAGGTCTCGCCCCCGGCCTGGCGCGCCCAACCGTCCCCGCTTGGCCGTTTCCGCGGAAGCTGGCGCTCGGGAGTTCCCGGGGCCTGGCTGCGCAGCGGGAGCTGCGGGCTGTGTTCGCGGAGCGCCAGGGCGCTGGCAATGTCCATCTTTTTTAGTTGCTCCCACTAAAGACCTGAAAAGCTCAGTTTTAGAAACCGAGATTGGTAGCTTCTGTAGAAAAAAGTCAGATCTGGCGGCACTGGACCCAGACTCCCGGGTGTCACCCACCACCTAGAGCTGCCCCCGCAGGTAAGACAGCATCGCTCGCCTGGCCCCTGGGCCGCTTCCTGGTCCCGGCGCGGGGCCCTGGAGCCGGATCCCCAGACAGCATCGTCACCCGCCCGGAGCTTCACAGAGATCTCTCTCCAGACAGGCTAGTGTGTGTTATCCTTGTAATAAAGCAGGTTAGTGCGTACAGGGCTTTACTGCTTGCCACATCCTTTTATAAGTGTTCGCCTTAGTGACCCTGGAGCATCTCGGAGAACTCCCACCCCACCCCACCCCGCCTTTGAGGTGACAAAACGGGCTCCGCAGTGGCATTACACGGCCAGCTGGCCGGGGTCTGCTGGGTACAGTTAGTGATCCAGCTTGAAGTCCACACAAGTCACACGACTTCTCCAGCCAGTGTTCGCCTGCTAAATGGAATACAAGGGTTGGGGGCTCAGGAAGGAGTCAGGCTGTGTTTGGGTGTCCCTAGCATATAGATGGCAGCTGAAGAGAGCCCTGAGGGGGACACGGTGGTTTTAGAAAGAGGATGCGGTCCTCAGAGGGGAGGAACAGCCAAGGAAGCAGGAATAAAACTAAGAGCATTGCATCCCAGGGCCACAGGAAGACGGGGGGAAGGAAGGGAGGGTAATGAGAAGTGACACATACCCCTTTAAAAGTAGGGAAAAGAGTGAAAGCTGTATGTTGGACTTAGCAACAATGAGATCTTTGGTGACCTTGCCAAGAATAACATTGTTTCATTGCAAAGCTCCCTTTAACCTAAGGAGAGGAGTATAGAAAGGAAGACAGATGGTAAGTGGAGGTAACTCAGTGCCTTGGTGTGGAGAGTTGAAGCTGGAGTGATGGTGGGGACTGGGGCAGCCTCCAGCCGCTAGCAGGGGCGGGGCAGGTGCCCAGGGGTCCCGTAGAAGGTGGGAGGGGATGATGTCCAGAGCATAGGGAAGCATTTGCTTTGGAAAATTGCTTCTCCTCGTAAAAGGAAATGGAGGAAGGTGTAGTACCTTTGTATGTCTGTTGGAATTAAAGTGAAGGAATTCTCTAATGACTTCTCTTCTTACTGTGAATAAGCAGAAGAAAACATCCACTGAAATTGAGAAGGGAGCTAAGATTGAAACAGTGCGAAAAAGATCTAAAGTAGCTTTTGTGGGAGACCTAGTGAATCACAGAGGAAAGCATGATGTTGCCCAGGGTGTGTTTGAGTTCAGAGGATGTGGGTTGTGCTGGTGTAACCTACAACCAGGTGCAGATTTCTAGACAGTGTGACTCCCTTGGGGACGAGAGTTTGTTCAGACTTTGTATTTCATGTTGCTGGAGCGCTTTTGATACTCATGCTGCCTGAGGAGCTGCAGTAGCACCATCTTAATCCAGTTCTGTGTCTCTGGACCACATCCCTCCTGGACTCGTAGCCCTGTGTTCTGAGGCGGCTCACCTCACATATGCACGCCTAAGGCTGCGTGCACAGTCTTTGTCACCAAACCTGTCCCTCTAATAGATTTCATAACAAAGACTACAATCAGAAGTTAGAAAGATTTAATAATGATGAATGGGTAAATTCATCAGAAGATGTAACAATCCTCAACAGTTCTGTCTCTGATAATAAAACTTCAAAATACATGAAGCAAAAACTAGTAGTTCTGCAAGGAGAGAGAGACAAACCCGCAGCTGTAGTTGGAAATTTCAATACTACTTTCTCAGGTAATGACAGAACAAATACCCAGAAAATGACCAAGGATGTGGCAGAGTTGAGTGATACCATCAACCAACTGGATTTAATGGGCATTTGTAGGATACACATTATCAAATATATAAGCAACATTTACCAAGATGTTTCATGTTCTGGGCAAATATGTTCCCTGACTACTATGGAATAAGCTAGAAATTAATAGCATGTATCTGGAAAATCATCCAAATATTTAAAAACCTGTTGACTCACTTGTACATTACCCATATATTAAAGGAGAAATCAAAAGGGAAATTAAAATTGTACACTGAACGGAAAAAATGAAAATGCAGCATTTCAAAAGTTGTCTCAAGTCATTCATCTTAATAAACTAGAGAACTAAGAGTGAATGAAACTCTTAAGTACAAAAAGGGAAATGATAAGTATTAGAGCAGAAATAAAGGACAATAGAGAAAAATCAACGAGACCAAAAGCTAATTCTTTGAGATGATAAATAAAATGAGTAACTTCTGCCAGGTTGAACAAGGGGAAAAAAGACTGACAATGTCATGAGTGAGCACGATGATGTCGTTGCTAAACGGGTAATCAGAGAACACGAACAACTTTCTGCCGATAAATGCAATCACTTGTACCAAGGGAACAAATTCCTTGGAAGACAGTGCTAAAACTCACTCCAGAAGAAATAGAAAAACCAGTATAGCCCTATAACTATTAAAGCATTGAATTTATAGTTTAAAACTTTTCCTCAAAGAAAACTCCATACCTAGATGGCTTTCCTGGGAATTCCACCAAACTAAAGAAGAAATATTACCAATTTTCTAGGGGTTCTTTAAACTGAAGGAAATGTTTGCCATCTCAATCTATAAGGATAGCATTATTCTAATGCCAAAATTTGACACAGACATTACAACAAAAAAAAATTGCAGACTAGTATTCTCATGCCAGAAATAAAAATTTTTATAAAACATTTTTTAGCAAACTGAATGCAACACTATATAAAAAGGATAATACAACGTTGACCAAGTGAAGTTCATCTTAGGAATGCAAAGTTGGCTTAATGTTCAAAAATGGATTAATGTAATTTACACTATTACAATGAAGAAGGAGACCAAATGGGTTTCCAAATCTCATCTCGAGATTTAGGGACTTCTTTCTGGCTATGATGGTAAGGAATCTCTGCAATTCAGGAGACCCTGGTTTGATCCTAGGTCAGGAAGATTCCCCTGGAGAAGGAAATGGCAACCCACTCCAGTATTCTTGCCTGGATAATTCCACGGACAGAGGAGCCTGGCAAGCTACAGTCCATGGGGTTCAAAGAGTCGGACACGACTGAGCAATTAACACACACAAGACACAGGAAAAGCATCTGATGGGGACTTCCCTGGTTATCCAGTGGTTACGACTCCATGCCATCACTGCAGGGGGTGCAGGGTCAATCCCACATGCCGTGTGGCCAAAAAAAAAATTTTTTTTAAGCATTTGACAAAATTCAGCATCCATTCCTGATTTTTTTAAAGAAAAAAACACTGTCGGCAAGCTAGGAGTAAAATGAAGCTTTTTCAGCATGATAAGGACATCTATGAAATATCTATAGCTGACATAATGGAATGATGAAAGACTGAGGAGCAAGTATTCAACATTATACTAGAAACTTTAGCCAGTGTAATGAGACAAGAAATTAAAGCTTCCAGGTTGGAAAGGAATAAGTAAGATGTTTATTTGAAGATAACATGATCGTCCACGTCAGACTTTCCTCACCTTGGGCACGGACATTGTGGACCAGATAGTGGGTTGAGGAGGGATGTTTCCAGCGCACCATAGGGCCTTTGGCAGCACCTCTCTCTCAGCCCCCTGGATACCAGTAACGCACCACTGTCACAGCCAAAATTGTCTCCAGGCACTGCAAATGTCCCTTAAGGGGAAACTGCCCTCAGTTGAGAGTCACTACTCTAGGTGAAAAATATCCATGGAAACTACAAAAAGAGCTACTAGAACTGATGGTTTTAGCAGAGTTATAGAATATAAGGTTAATAAACAAAAAAGTTCTATTTCCAAATAGCTAGCAACAAATACTGGAAGTTGAAATTAGAAAAAACACTATTTACAATAGTGTCAACAGATATTAAATTTTGAAGATAATCTGTAATAGAGATGGAAGATTTATAACTGAAAACTAGGCAACTTTGCTCTGAAAACCCTTAATAAGTGGAAAGTTACACAGTATTCATTAATTTAGAAAATTCAGTATTGTTAGGACATCAAATCAATCTACACATTCAATGTCATCCCAGTTAAAATCCTATCATATGTCTTTAATTGACACATTTTAAAATTCATTTGGAACAGCAGAGAGCTAGAATAGCCAAAGCAAGTTTGAACAAGGACAAATTTTTATGACTTACACTATGTAACTTCAGTTCTTGTAAAAGTACAGTAATCTAAATAGTGTGGTTTTGCTGTAAAGATACATAAGTAGATCAGTGGACCCACAAGTATAAATATAGTCAGTTGATTTTGAATAAAGGTAATTAATTGGAGAAAGGATAGTCTTTTCAACAAATGATGCTGGAAAAATTGGATATCCATGTTTAAAAAAAGACTTAATCCATACCTTGCATCATATACAGAAAAAAACCCATAAAACTTCTAGAAAGCCACCCGTGAGAGTTTCTAATATGGCACCAAAGAACAAGCCGTAAAAAAGTAGATAAACAACAAAAATGAAGAACAAGAGTCGATAAACAGGACTTCACCAGACTTAGGGACCTCACAGTGTATATTGCAGACGTGCTTCAGCAGGTGAGTGCATGAACTGGTACACAGATAAAACAGTATCATGCAAGGATAAAAAGAAAGGAGCCAGAAGCCACAAAAAAGACACAGAGGACCTCAGAAGCACACCACCAGGTGAAAGGAGCCACTCTGAAAGCACCACGTACTGTGGATTCCAGCTCCACAATGTTCTGGAAAAGGCAAGACTGAAGACAAGTGAAGACATCGGTGGTTGCCAGGGTTTTGGGGTGGGGAGGGATGAATAGAGGCAGCACACGGGGGTCTTAGGGCTTGAAGCCCTTTCGTGTGACGCTGTGACAGTGAACACAGGCGTGCACTTGTCAACACCCTTAAAGCTACAACACAATGATGTGTCCATGTTGGCTCATCACCTGAGCCACGCTAACGTCGGATGTTAATGACGGGGACAGTCGGGGAGGGGGACTGGTGACTGAGAGTTCTCTGCACTTTCCCTTCAGTTATTCTGCAGACTCAAAACTGCTTTGAAAAGCAGTCTGTCGACCTGAATGTGTATGTGCGTCCGTGCTCAGTCGTGTTTGACTCTGACCCTGTGGGCTGTAGCCCGCCAGGCTGCTCTGTCCATGGGATTTCCCAGGCAGGAATACCGGAGTGGGTTGCCATTTCCTTCTCCAGGGGATCTTCCTCACCAAGGGATAGAACCTGAATCTCTTGTGTCTCCTGCATTGGCAGTGGATTCTTTACCATTGAGCCACCTGGGAAGCTCTAAATACATACGTATATGTACGTATACACATACATACACATATACATGAGAGAGAGAATGAAAAGGCAGCCCACTCTGGGAGAAAATATCTGATAATGCACTTGTATGTGGAATACAATGTGTATATATATATATATAGAAAAGTACATGAGCCCTGCACACTCTTCACAGCAATTTCCACACTCGTGAAGGAGCTGAAATGCTCTTTGTGACTTAGTCCTGGCTTACTTCAGGTGCACCTCCCAGTCTGAGGAAGTGGAAATCCCAGAAGTGGAATTACTGGATCCTATATTAATCCTCCTGGCATCTGGTCCCATCACTTCATGGCAGATAGATGGGGAAAAAGTGGAAACAGTGACAGATTTTATTTTCTTGGGCTCCAAAATCATTGCAGATGGTGACTGCAGCCATGAAAGTAAAAGATGTTTGCTCCTTGGAAGAAAGGAAAGGAAAGTGAAGTCGCTCAGTCGTGTCCGACGCTTTGCGACTCCATGGGCTGTAGCCTACCATGCTCCTCTGTCCATGGGATTTTCCAGGCAAGAGTACTGGTGTGGGTTGCCATTTCCTTCTCCAGAGGATCTTTCTGATCCAGGGATCAAACCTGGGTCTCCCGCATTGTAGGCAGACGCTTTACTGTCTGAGCCACCAGCTATGACAAATCTAGACAGCGTATTAAAAAGCAGACAACTCACTCCAGTATTCTTGTCTGAGAAATCCATGGACAGAGGAGCCTGGCATGATAATAAATATACATTGTAAGTATTAAAAAAAAAAAAGCAGAGACATCACTTTACCAACAAAGGTCTATATAGTCAAAGCTATGGTTTTTCCAGTAGTATGTATAGATGTGAGAGTTGGACATAAAGAAGACCGAGAGCTGAAAAATTGATGCTTTCGAACTGTGGTGCTGATGAAGACTCTTGAGAGTTCCTTGGACAGCAAGGAGATCCAACCAGTCAATCCTAAAGGAAATCAGCCCTAAATGTTCATTAGAAGGACTGAAGCTGAAGCTCCAGTACTCTGGCCACCTGATGCAAAGAACCAGTTCACAGGAAAAGATCCTGATGTTGGGAAAGATTGAGGGCAAGAAGAGAAAGGGGCGACAGAGGATGAGATGGTTGGATGGCATCACTGACTCAGTGGACGTGAGTTTGAACAAACTTAGAGAATTAGTGAAGAATAGGAGCCTGGCATGCTGCAGTCCATGAGGTTGCAGAGTCAGACATGACTTGGTGACTGAACAACAACAATGTTAATTCTCTGTTTAAAATTTTGAGAAACCTCTGTCCTATTTTCCGCAACAGCTACACTGTGTATGTTCCCACCAGCAGTGCACTAAGCTGCTGTTTTCTCCAAGTTCTCACTAAAAGTCGCTGCTGTCCTTCATTTATCTGTGTGATAGCCATCCTAGGGGTGAATGTCTTGTGGTTTTGATTTGCTTTTCTCAATACAATCAAATGATGTTGAACATCTTTTGATGTGTTTATTGGCCGATGGAATATCTTCTTTGGAGAAATGTCTTGTCACATCCTTTGCCTGTTTTTTGAGTTGGGCTGTCTTTTTACTGCTGTAAACAGAACTCTATTTATATTTTGGATGCTAGAGTCTTACCAGATACATAATATGCACATATTTTCTCCCATTCTGCGGGTTGTCTCTTTCTTCATAGTGGCCTTTAAGCACCAAAGTCGCGATTCTGACGAGCTCCAGTTTATGATTGTTGTTGTTTGTGCTTTCGGTGTTACATTTAAGAATTCTTTGCAGAGTGTGAGGCCATGCAGATGTTCTCCAATGTCTTAGCTCTTACATTTAGGCATTCGATCCACTTTTAGTTAATTTTTGTATGTGGCATGAGGTAATACCCAAATTCATTCTTTTGTGTGTGGATATCCAGTTGTCTCAGCAATATTTGTTTAAAAGACTGTTCTTTCCCCATTGAATGGTCATGACACACTTATTGCAAGTCAGTGGAGTGTGAACATAATGGTTTACCTCTGATCTCTGAGTTCTCGTGCATTGATCTGTACGTCTGTCTTTACACTGTTACTGCACTGACTTGATTACCATAGCTTTGCACTGAGTGCTGAAATTGAGAAGTGTGAGTTCTCAGCGGTGTTCTTCTCAAGACTGTTTTGGCTGCTCCTTAAATACCCAAAGGTTCCTTACATTTCCATATGAATTTTCGGGTCAGCTTGTAAATTTCTAGTCAGCATCACTACCAACAAAGCTAGTGGAGGTGATGGAATTCCAGTTGAGCTATTTCAAATTCTGGAAGATGATGCTGTGAAAGTGCTGGACTCAATATACCAGCAAATTTGGAAAACTCAGCAGTGGCCACAGGACTGGAAAAGGTCAGTTTTCATTCCAATCCCAAAGAAAGGCAATGCCAAAGAATGCTCAAACTACTGCACAATTGCACTCATCTCACACGCTAGCCAAGTAATGCTCAAAATTCTCCAAGCCAGGCTTCAGCAATACGTGAACCGTGAACTTCCAGATGTTCAAGCTAGTTTTAGAAAAGGCAGAGGAACCAGAGATCAAATTGCCAACATCTGCTGGATCATCAAAAAAGCAAGAGAGTTCCAGAAAAACATTTATTTCTGCTTTATTGACTATGCCAAAGCCTTTGACTATGTGGATCACAATAAACTGTGGAAAATTCTGAAAGAGATGGGAAAACCAGACCACCTGACCTGCCTCTTCAGAAACCTATATGCAGGTCAGGAAGCAACAGTTAGAACTGGACATGGAACAACAGACTGGTTCCAAATAGGAAAAGGAGTACGTCAAGGCTGTATATTGTCACCCTGCTTATTTAACTTCTATGCAGAGTATATCATGAGAAACACTGGGCTGGAAGAAGCACAAGCTGGAATCAAGATTGCCAGGAGAAATATCAATAACCTCAGATATACATATGATACCACCCTTATGGCAGAAAGTGAAGAGGAACTAAAAAGCCTCTTGATGAAAGTGAAAGTGGAGAATGAAAAAGTTGGCTTAAAGCTCAACATTCAGAAAACTAAGATCATGGCATCTGGTCCCATTACTTCATGGGAAATAGATGGGGAAACAGTAGAAACAGTGTCAGACTTTATTTTTTGGGCTCCAAAATCACTGGAGATGGTGATTGCAGCCATGAAATTAAAAGACGCTTACTCCTTGGAAGGAAAGTTATGACCAACCTAGATAGCATATTCAAAAGCAGAGACATTACTTTGCCAACAAAGGTCCGTCTAGTCAAGGCTATGGTTTTTCCAGTGGTCATGTATGGATGTGAAAGTTGGAGTGTGAAGAAAGCTGAATGCTGAAGAGTTGATGCTTTTGAACTGTGGTGTTGGAGAAGACTCTTGAGAGTCCCTTGGACTGCAAGGAGATCCAACCAGTCCATCCTAAAGGAGATCAATCTTGGGTGTTCTTTGGAAGGACTGATGCTAAAGCTGAAACTCCAGTACTTTGGCCACCTCACGCGAGGAGTTGACTCATTGGAAAAAACTCTGATCCTGGGAGGGATTGGGGGCAGGAGGAGAAGGGGACGACAGAGGATGAGATGGCTGGATGGCATCACCGACTCGATGGACATGAGTTTGGGTGAACTCCAGGAGTTGGTAATGGACAGGGAGGCCTAGCATGCTGCACTTCATGGGGTTGCAAAGAGTCAGACACGACTGAGCAACTGAACTGAACTGTAAATTTCTACGTGGAAGGCAGATGGAATTTGGAGAGGGATTGCGTTGAACCTGTAAGTAAATTTGGGAAGTATTGCCATCTTAACAATATTAAGTTCTCTAATCCTTCGACAGAGGATGTCTTCCATTTATTGGGGCCTTCTTTAATCTCAACCATGTTTTACATTCATTTAAAAAGTTTATTCCTGGGTATTTTTGATGTATTATAAATGCGGTTGCTTTCTTAAATGTGCTGTGGGTTGGTTATCAGTGGCGAGTGGAAATGCAGCTGCTCCATGCGTTGCCCTTGTTCCTGCAGCCTTGCTGGACTCATTCACTCTAACAGCTTCCTTGTGTGGGTTCCTTAGGGTTCTCTTTGTACAGCATCGCATCGTCTGCAGAGAAAGACGGTTTCTGTGTGCTTCTAGCTCATTCTCCTTGCTCAGCTGCCATGTCTGGAAGTCCCAGCACAACGTCGGGAGTAGAGGCCTTTGTCACGCCTCTGGTCTGAGATGGGACCGTTCCTCAGGGTTCTCACCATTGAGTATGATGTTTGCCCTTTATCAGGTTGATAAAGTTTCCTTACATTCCTATTTTGTCGAATAGTTTTTATCATGAAGAAGTGTTAGATTTTGTCAAATGCTTTTTCTGCATTAAGATGATGGTTTTTGTCTTTTTTTCTATTAATATGGTGTGTTACAGTAATTGATTTTTTAATTTTAAACCAACCTTACATGCCTGGAATGAATCCCACTTGGCATGATATATAATTCTTTCTATATGTTACAGAATTCCATTTGTTAACATTTTGTTGAGAATTTCTGTGTCTATATTTGATCTTTACTGACTTTCTGAATAAAATTTAATTGAAAACAACTTAAACATGCAAAAAGTGCAGGAAGCAATGTAACGGGCATCTGTCCCCAAAGCTGGCCCCAAAGAAGCCTACCACGGCCGGTCCTGCCTGTCAGACGCCCCTCCCTCCCACCTTCCCCTGCTCCGTCGCCCTCCCTTTTGTAAAGTAAAAGGATTCTGTTAGTGCCAGCTCCTCCCGCTGATGACAGGTGAAAACTCTGGGCAAAATATTAGAAGAAAACGTGCACAAAAGGCAACACGTTGAAAAGGGGGCTGGACCTTGAAGAGTGACGCACGCCTGAGGCTTCGGGGTTTCCCAGTCCTCCTTCTCTGGCTTGGACCCCAGGCCAGCTCCAGTAGTGGGCCAGGCAGTGAGGGCCGCTGTAGCCCGTTTTTCTGCCTGTAGGAACTATGGATGGGGCCCCTACAAGCGGGAGACCATGAGGGAGGGGCAAAGAGCGAGAATCATCCAAATGGTCTGGACAGGAACAAAGCTGGAGGACTCGAGCAGACATCAGGACTGACGTGAGGCTGCATGAAGGTAGTGTGATGCCGCAAAGGACGGGCGCCTCATCCCCGGCAGGATGGGCGCTCCCAGAGACACCCCGCGAATGTGTCTGTCAGTGTTTGACCAAGGTGCCTGCAAAGGCAGTTCAGTGGAGCAGGGACAGTCGTTTAAACAAAAAGTGTTGGCATAATCAGACATCCATCTGCAGGAAAGGGAAACTTGACTGTACTTTGCATGTTATATAAAACTCAAAATTGATCATCAGACCTCAAACTTTAAAACTTCTAGAAGAAAACAGAAAATCTCTGTGATCTTGGGTTCAGCATATCTAAAAATTGTTAGATATGACACCAAAAGAATAATCCATAAAAGAAAAAGTGGTAAGTTAGAGTTCATCAAAATTTAAAACTTATATTCTTCTAGGGACTTCCCTGATGGATAGGAATCCTCCTTGCAGCGCAGGGGACACAGGTTCAATCCCTGGTTTTGGATGATGCAATGAAGACTCGAGGCAGTCAAATAAATAAATATTTTAAAAAAGAAACTTACATCCTCCTGAAGATTGGTAAGAGAAGGAAAGGCAAGTCACAGATTTGGAGAAAATGTCTGCAAATTACACTTCTAACAAAGGACTTCTAACCACAATGTGGAAAGAATTGTCAAAATTCAACACGAATACAAATAATCCCCCAAAAAAGTGAACTGAAGACTCTAGCAGGCACAGAAGGTGCACGGGTGAAAAGTGGGAACGTGGGGACACTCAGCTGGTCAGTGTGAAGCACAGGTCGGACCACAGTGAATGGCATGTCTGTCAGCACAGCTAAGATTGAAAAGTCATCAAACTTATAAAGAGCCTCCAAACCCGGAGGGGAGCAGCTGCAGCGCTCACTGCGGTGGGCGTGCAAACCCCGTCAATGGTTTGGCAGTTTCCTGTAAAGCTGACGTAGCGGAGGGCGCAGCAGACCCCTCTGAGGCACCCGCCCCAGGAACACCGCGCCGGCTCAGACCCGTGCTTCTTTCAGGCTCCACCATGTCTGGGCCCCAGGCTCCGGAGCCGACGCTCGAGGGGCAGGCAGACGCCTCCGCGGGCTCTCCAGACGAGGACGCGGCCGAGGGGATCCAGCACTCGCATCGTATGCTCAGCTTCAGCGACGCACTGCTGTCCATCATCGCCACCGTGATGGTCCGTGGGGGCCCCAGGCTGCTGAGGGGTGGGAGGGGCGGCCGGGCCAGCCCGAGTGCCAACACGGGCACCCAGGGAGCGGTTGGTGCACAGGGAGCATCCCTGGACCCGCGCTGTGTCTGTTGTAGATCCTGCCCGTGACCCACACAGAGATCTCCCCAGAGCAGGTACTTGGGAACGGTCTGCAGTGACAGCATGCAGGCGGGGCCCAGGAGGCTCAGCCCATGGGCTCAAGGCTGGGCTCCTGGCTGGGGGCACCTGGTTGGGGGGCTGGGGCCAGGCTGTCCGCCACCTCTCCCCCAGAGCCTGTCAGCCCCATCCTGGCTTGTGAATGAAGGCGGTGCCCTCGGGCTGAGCCCTGAGGAGACCTGAGAAGGGTGGGGGCACCTGGTGGTTGGCATGCACACTCCCCCCGCTCTGTGCCATGGCCCCTGGGGTGGCCCACCAAGCAGGTGCTGGGGAGCAGAGGGGCCAGCGTGTGAGCAGGGAGGAGAGTGGGAAAGCAGGTAAGGCCACGTTCGCATTGCTAGTCAGCTTGGAGCGTCTCCACCTGGTAAGTGAGACAGCGACATGTCCAGCCCCTCCAAGGCCAGCCCTGACCCGGGAGGGGACAAGTCCCTGGGCGTGTGCATGCCCAGGGCCGCACTCAGCCCCTCGTGGCCACTCTGGCGCTGGTCTGTGCAGGGCCAGCGTGGGGCCGCGGTCTGGCTCCAGCTTGGATGCTGCTGGGAATCTTCTCAGAGAGGTGGTGTCGTTGCTTCTCACGGAGTTTGAACGAGACCGAGATGCGGGTTGAGCCCGATGGCCTTGGCAAAGGGCCATGCGGCCTTCTCTGCTCCAGGGAGCCGCCTCCCCACAGGGGCCCGCGGGCTGCGCTCAGGAAAGCCATGTGCCGCGGGGCCTGGGCGCTCTTGCTGCTCTGGAACCTTCCGGGGACTCCAGTGCCCCCGCTTTCAGAACAGGGAGGCAGGTGTTTATGGGAGATGCCGAAGGTGACGGGGACCTGTGGGCCTGGAGCGCCTTGCTGCTGACCGCCACGGGGAAGTCCCCAGTCTGCGTGCCGACTGGCCCGGAAGGGCTCTGAGCCAGACTGTGGCTGGGACAGTCCTTCAGGGCGGGTGCCGTGGGCTGGGGCGGGCTCCCTGTGGCTGGCAACCGGCGCCAAGGAGAAGGCTCATTGAGACCACAGGACCCGGGGATCCAGAAACTAGGACTGCTCACATGGGCTCAGAGGACCTGCGGACAGGACGAGGCGTTGGTTTTGCGTCTGGATTTTCCAATGATGGTGATGCGTGAGCCCTCTCCTGTGCTGCCTGGCGTGCGGTCACACAGCCTCTCGCCAGGCCTCACACAGCCCCGGGACCACTCATCTGGCAATGCCATAACTCTCTGTGGCTGCCAGGCTCGTGGTCACGCTGCCAAGGTCCTGGGAGAGGCCTGAGGCCTTTCTGCCTCCAGAGCAGGCATTCCAGGGGGCTGCATGTCAGGAGGGGCCCCAGGGCCAGCCTGGACGAGGCTAAGCCTGGGTGTGTCCCAGGGCGCAGCGCTGTCCCAGGCAAATGGGGTCAGTGGGAGGCACTTCTGTTGCAGGAGTTTGACAAGAGTGTCCAGAGGCTCCTCGCCACCAGGATTGCCGTCTACCTGATGACCTTCCTCATTGTGACTGTGGCCTGGGCGGCCCACACGAGGTACAGTGGGCTGGGGCCTGTGCTCGGGAGGCAGCCAGTGGGATGTGCGCCCAGCGGGTGTGGCCTCGCCTGGCCCAGGGTCAGGCTGGGGGCGGGTGTGCACGGGTGGATGGCCGCCCCTACCCACTCCCCACGGAGGCCTCTCGCACACCACTGCTTTCATGGGCACATTGCCACGGCAGCACACCCCAGGCCTGGATGATGACAGGGTGCTGGGCACAGCACTGAGGAAAAGCATCCTCAGGACCCCAGGGGAACTGGGCCCCGGAGCTGTGGTGATGAGCCCCACAGGCGGGGGGTCCAGGAGGCCCCCACACCCCAGGGGAGCAGGATCCCAGAGCTGTGGTGACGAGCCTCCATGGGCGGGGGGTGCAGGAGGCCCCCAGACCCCAGGGAAGCAGAATCCCAGAGCTGTGGTGACGAGCCCTCATGGGCGGGGGGTCCAGGAGGCCCAAGACCCCAGGGGAACTGGGCCCTAGAGCTGTGGTGATGAGCCCCCACAGGCAGGGTGTCCAGGAGGCCCCCAGACCGCAGGGGAACTGGGCCCTAGAGCTGTGATGATGAGCCCCCATGGGCAGAGTGTCCAGGAGGCCCCCAGACCCCAGGGGAGCAGGATCCCAGAGCTGTGGTGACAAGCCCTCATGGGCGGGGGGTCCAGGAGGCCCCAGACCCCAGGGGAACTGGGCCCTGGAGCTGTGGTGATGAGCCCCCACAGGCAAAGGGTCCAGGAGGCCCCCAGACCACAGGGGAACTGGGCCCCAGAGTTGTGGTGATGAGCCCCCATGGGCAGGGGGTCCAGGAGGCCCCCAGACCCCAGGGGAGCAGGGTCCCAGAGCTGTGGTGACGAGCCCCACAGGTGGGGTGTCCAGGAGGCCCCCAGACCCCAGGGGAACCGGGCCCCAGAGCTGTGGTGATGAGCCCCCATGGATAGGGGGTCCAGGAGGCCCCCAGACCCCAGGGGAGCAGGGTCCCAGAGCTGTGGTGACGAGCCCCACAGGTGGGGGGTCCAGAAGGCCCCCAGACCCCAGGGGAACCAGGCCCCGGGGCTGTGGTGATGAGCCCTACAGGCTGGGGGTCCAGGAGGCCCCCGGGGTGGAGACACCCCCCGCTGGGATGCTGGGGGCTCAAGAAGGTGAGCCTGCGAGGCAGCGGCATGCAGATTGCGAGTTTCTCGCGACACTGTCCTGCATGTGTGTCTCCAGCAGAGTGGGCATCTCTGGTGGGCACAGGTGACTCCTGTCAAGGCTTCGAGGGATCCCTCCCTGCCTCCTTATTCACAGAAAGTGAGGCAGCCCAGGGGCTGCCCGTCCCAGTCCTGCCGGGAGCCGCGCAGGCCGTGGGCACGGCCGGTGCCAGTCAGCCCAGCAGCGGCCTGTCTGGGGTTCAGCAGCGCCCCCACTCTCTGACGCAGGGGCCGCGGCCTGGGCTTCTGACTGAAAGAAGCACCTGGGCCCTCGGGCGCCCTGGGCCCTGGCCCAGCAGAGACCTCCCTGAGGGGAGCAGGCCGCATCCTCGGGGCTCTTCCCATCTCAGTGTGAAGCCATCAGGAGAGTGTCTGTGTCTCACGCCATCAGAGCCACATTTATTCACAGTGACTTCTGTTCTTTTCCTTGAATTGTTCAGGTTGTTCCAAGTTGTTGGGAAAATAGACGACACGCTTGCCCTGCTCAACCTGGTGAGTCTTTCCTTCGGTTCCTGGGTTAGAGCTCCACGCTCCAGGAGCCAGGGCCGGTGGTCAGCCCTGGGTGTGCAGGGCTGGCCCCACGGCCGCCCTCAGCCACACCCACTCCCTCCCAGGCCTGCATGATGACCATCACCTTCCTGCCGTTCACCGTGAGTCACAGGGGCTTCCGGCCCCACTTCCACCCCGGGCCCAGCCGCCCTCCACTGACCCCAGAACACGCCCTCCTAAAGCTCTCAGACTCGTGGGCAGTCGGCCTGGACCATGTGGTTGCAGAGGTTTCCGGGAGCCGGCCAGTTCCCGTCACGGGGCGTGGGTTGGGGTGGGGGTGGGGAGACGCCTGCCCAGCCCCCGGAGCCCCCGGCCTCCTGGCCAAGCTGGGCTCATCCCTGCAGGTGACCCACCATCTGCTCACCCAGCAGCTCCTGGATTCGGAGGGAGGGCCATGCTCTGAGCGCAGTGCGTCACAGAGGGTTGGGGTCTGGGGAGCCTTTATGAGCCTGAAAACCTTCAGCTTTAAAGGCTTCAAGCTTCGGCCCAAGGGCTCCTGTAGCAGAGACGCTCCCTTCCCTGATGGCTCCGCAGTGGCCCAGGCATGGCCCAGCGGACTCGCGGGGGCCCTGATATGGGTTTTTCTGGCTGCAGTTTTCCTTGATGGTGACCTTCCCCGAGGTGCCTCTGGGCATCTTCCTGTTCTGCATGTGTGTGATCGCCATTGGGGCCGTGCAGGTAGGATGCGTGCCTTCTGTGTCTCAGGGCACAGCTGTGGCATGGGCTCAGGCCCCACTGAGGGGCCTGTGCAGACCGTGGGCTCGGGCCCCACTGAGGGGCCTGTGCAGACCGTGGGCTCGGGCCCCGCTGAGGGGCCGTGCAGACCGTGGGCTCGGGCCCCGCTGAGGGGCCGTGCACACTGTGGGCTCGGGCCCCGCTGAGGGGCTGTGCAGACCGTGTGCTCGAGCCGCCCGCTGAGGGGCCTGTGCAGACCACGGGCTCGGGCCACCTGCTGAGGGGCTGTGCAGACCGTACCTGCCAGGGCGCGCCTGCCCCAGGCACCCGCTTGGGGCCCGAGCCCCCATCCTGATGTGGACAGAGAATGAGATGGGGCCCGGCGCCCTCAGGCTGGGCTGAGACCCCACGCCCGCCCAAGCAGCGCGAGGGTCCCACTGCCCTCACCCCCGGCCCTCCTGTGGCGCCCGCGTGAGCCCACCTGTAGCTGCAGCATTTCCCACAGGCGCTGATCGTGCTCTACGCCTTCCACTTCCCGCACCTCCTAAGCCCCCAGATCGAGCGCTCTGCCCACCGCGGCCTCTACCGGCAGCGCGTCCTGGGCATCATCGTGCGGGGCCCCGCGCTCTGCCTGGCCGCCGCCGGCTTCTCCCTCTTCTTCTACCCCGCGGTGAGTCCAGCGCCTGCCCAGCGCCACCACAGCGCAAACCAGCGGGCCCGGGATGGTGGCCCTCTACACGCGTGTGGGGCTGTGACCCACTGAGAGAGGAAGTGTGGAAAGACCTTCCCGAGCCAGGAAGGACAGAAGTGGAGGAAAGGGAGCTGCAGGCACGGTGGGCTGGCCCCACAGAGTGCCGGGAGACGGAGCGTAGGGAGACGCCTGATTCTGTCCTGGCTGAGCTGCAGCTGGAGACGCTTCACTTACACGGGTGGGAATATAAGCCCCACCAGCGGCAACTCAGGGCAGCTCCTGCCTTTACCTGCTCTCTGGTGAAGCAGAGTGAACCCTTAAACCCAAGCATCACAAGAAGTGTGAAGGAGTGCATTTTAACTGTCTAGTAAATGTTTCAAGAGAATTCCAAATTTAAAATAGACTAAAAATAAAATAAAATAGACTGGCAAGGGCCGCAGAGCCACAGCCTGGAGGGTGGAGCTGGGGGCTGGGCCCAGGGTCCAGGGTCCCCGGCTCAGGCCACGGGTGGGGCAGGGGAGATGACGTGTCCCCTCACCATGTGGGGGCTGCACCTCCCAGTGGCCCCCACTCCTGCTGGTCAGGGGCCAGGCGCAGTGACCCTGACCGTGGCCTTTAGTGGGCGCTCCCCATGGACAGGGCAGGCCAGCAGGGGTGAAGCTCAGAGACAGAGGGCAGGACTGGGGTTTGCAGTTTCCGCGCTGCAGGTCAGTCAGCCCCCGGCTTGGCTGGGCTCAGGCAGTGGAGGTTGTCGTGTGGAGGACAGAGGGCCCAGCCGGTGTGGAATGAGCAGCCTGGGTGAGGATCAGGCAGAGCGGAGGCCCCTGGGCGGGCACTGTGGGTGCCATGAGGCGCCTGGGCAGGGAGGTGACTGGACCCTTGCGTGGTAACAGCAAGGGGGGGTGGGCACTGGGCTGCCACAAAGCGGGGAGGGTCTTCGTGGGGCTGGGGCCCAGGTCACCCCTCCGCCATGTCCCACCTTCCTGCAGCGGGGGTCTGGCCCCTCATCCCCTCACCCGCCTGCCTGGGGCGCCTGCCCGTCACCACCTGGGAGAGCCCCCTGCCCAGCGCCCCCACAGCTCCCAGGAGCCCTCGGCCATCCTCCAGGCGTGCTCACCGCCCCCCGCCCCAATCCAGGATGCTGTCCTGGGCCCACCTTCTGGTCCCCACAGCTCCCCAGGAGCCCTCGGCCATCCTCCAGGCGTGCTCACCGCCCCCCGCCCCAATCCAGGATGCTGTCCTGGGGCCACCTTCTGGTCCCCACAGCTCCCCAGGAGCCCTCGGCCATCCTCCAGGTGTGCTCACCGCCCCCCACCCCGATCCGGGATGCTGTCCTGGGCCCACCTTCCAGTCCCCACCACGGTCGCTGTGAGCCCTCGGCCATCCTCCCAGGCACTCACCGCACCACCCCCCCACCCCGATCCAGGATGCTGTCCTGGGCCCACCTTCCAGTTCCCAGCACGGTCACTTCCCTGGCCCATCATCCCCACCTCCGTCTGGCCCGTCTCCCCCAGTGCTGACGCTCGGGCCCAGGGCCTGCTCCTCCCATGGGCTAACACCCCTTGGCCCTGGGCAGCCCCCACCCCACACCCAGCTCAGGTTCCGCTCGGCCTGCTGTTTCACGCACACACACACACGCGCCCTGATCCTGCCGTGGTCGTGCTCCCCCGGGCCCCAGCACTCCCCTGAAGCGCTCTCTCCGCACAGTCATACCTGCTGATGGCCATGGTCATTGTCCTGCCCCACGTGAGCAAGGCCGCTGGCTGGTGCAGAGCCCAGCTTGTGGGTAGGTGCCTGGTGGGACTGTCCCGGGGGGGTTCGGGGCTGCTGCCAGGGCCCGCGGAGCATGGGCCGGGCGTCCCTGCAGGGCCCCCTGCTGGCCCAAATCGCTGAGGGCTTGGCCACCCCTCCCCGGCCCGCCACAGGCCCCAGAGAGCCCCCGGCTCACAGCGTGGAGGTCTTCACCTTTGACCTGCACGAGCCGCTCAGCAAGGAGCGGGTGGAGGCCTTCAGTGACGGGGTCTACGCCATCGTGGCCACTCTGCTTATCCTGGACATCTGGTGAGAGCCGTGGGCCACCCTCCCAAGGGGCTCCCACCCGAGGGCCCCAGACAGGGCCGGTTACCCCCCGGAGCTGCGGGCGGCGGGCAACTGCGGCGGGCGGCGGGCAGCGGGCGGGCGGCCCCCAGCTTTCTGTCCCCTGCTCTGCCGCTTGGCCAGGCAGCCTCTGTGTCTGTCAGAGTTCCAGCCTCGGTTGTCGTATCTTCGTTTCTAAGTGTTTTATCTACTCCTTTTTGAAATCTTCCATCCTTTTTAAAGCCTTTTTTTGTTCCTTGGCCATATTTCAGTACATTCATATTTTATTAACATTTAAACACTCTGATTTTATGTTCTGTATCTGATCATGTGAAGTCTTGATGCTCCTAAGCTTCTCTGACTAGATTTTTCTTACTGTGACTTGTGAATTTTTAAAAATTAGGAGCAAATGTCCATGGGCACAAATCTCTGAGGCTCAGACTGAGGTTCTGCCCTGAGCCAGAGCCCTGCCCGCCTCGTCCCTGCTGGGTGGCAGTGAGGGGCAGCTATGGCTGGGCGCCCCATGGGTCAGGGTTCCTTTCTCCCCCTAGAGGCACAGCCTGAGAACCCAGACGGGGGTCCCCGGGAGCCCCCAGGCTCTGTCTCCTGCCCCCACCCACACCAGCGTGCATGTGGCCGCTGGGTTTGTCCAGGCTGTGGCTGTTGTCCACGACCTCCTGTGTGCCTGACTCTTCTTATAGTCAAGTTGGGCCCGGGCAAAGCCCCTAAGGCCTGCGGGGCCACGCCCCACGGATGGGTCCCTGCAGGGGGGTGGAGACCTCACAGCACCACCCTTGCATGCCAGAGGGGCTGCGGGCTTGGGGCCTGGTGGGCAGGGCTGCGGTCAGCCTAGACAACAAAGGCTGCGGCTGAACTTGAACTTCAGGTGAACAGCACTGCGTGTGTCAACACAGATCCGCAGAAGCTCCGCACGTGCTGTTCATTCCTCTAAAGTTCGAGTGTGCGGGGGCGGCCGCGCTGACCGGATGCCGGAGGCGGGGCGCCCACAGATTGGTGTGTCTCTCCCCTCAGCGAGGACAACGTCCCGGACGCCAAGGACGTGAAGGAGAAGTTCCAGGGTAGCCTGGTGGCCGCGCTGGGCGAGTCTGGACCGCACTTCCTGGCCTACTTCGGCTCCTTCGCCACGGTGGGCCTGCTCTGGTTCGCCCACCACTCACTGTTCCTGCACATCCGCAGGGCCACGCAGCCCATGGGGCTGCTCAACACACTCTCGCTGGCCTTCGTGGGCGGCCTGCCCCTGGCCTACCAGCAGACGTCGGCCTTCACAAAGCAGCCCCGCGATGAGCTGGAGAGCGTGCGCATCAGCTGCGCCATCATCTTCCTGGCCAGCATCTTCCAGTTCGCCATCTGGACCACGGCGCTGCTGCAGGAGGGGGAGACGCTGCAGCCCTCGGCGCGCTTTGGGGGCCGTGAGCACGCGTTCATGTTCGCCAAGCTCGCCCTGTACCCCTGCGCCAGCCTGCTGGCCTTCGCCTGCACCTGCGTGCTGAGCAGCTTCAGCACGGCCATCTTCCACGCCATGCAGATCGCGGTGCCCTTCGCCTTCCTGCTGCTGCGGCTCCTGGTGCGCCTGGCGCTGGCCGGCCTGAGGGCCCTGCGGGGCCTGGTGGGGCCCGTGCTGGCGCGGCCGGCACCTGGGGCCGCAGACGAGGCCCAGTCCCCACTGCTCCCTGCCCCCTGCTAGCGCCGCCCCACCCCGCCCCGCCTCGAGGGCCTCGTGAAGATTCATGTTCTGCCTCGGACCCTCGGATTACTTCCACTTTGCAGAGAAGAGTCTCACGGCAGCTTCACTGTGTTGCCTGTGCCTGTTGTCTGCTCGAGCCAGCAGAGATGAGCCCCAGAGGGCTGGCAGGAGGCGGGGGCCCTGGGGCAGCGGGCCCAGGCCCTCCCAGGACTCAGTCCACACCCCAGTGCAAAGGCCCCAGCAGGCTGCCAGGGCACCCCCACGACTCGCCCCGGGCACAGCGACGCAGGAGACGGACAGCAGCAGGGCTGGATGCCCAGACTCTATTTGTCCAAAATATAAATTACAGTCACCTTCAAGGGGTAGATTACACACGAACGGGTGCAGAGCTCACACAGACTCATCGTTTACACGCAGAGCACTCGTCCACCCGAACGACAGTGACAGTTCCCATCAGTCGGTGCGGCTGCAAAGCAAAAGCTGATCCCACCCCCGGACGCAGGCCTGAGGGACGCACGCCGGGCACTGGAGGCCCGCAGATCCTCGTGGTGCCCGTGTCCGGGTAGCTTTGGCACGAGCTTGGCGGGTATAGGGCTGGGCGGGGCCGTGTCTGAGGTCGAGGCCAGTGTCAGGGCAAGGCTGCCACCCAGGGTGAAGGCCTGGCAGAGCCAGTGCCAAGGCAGAGGGACCGAACAGTCAGAAGAGGGGCCTCCAGACCCTCCTTCACAGCCTCGGGGTCCCCAGGCAGCTGGGCCAGGCTCCTCCAGGGCCGAGACAGGGCTCGGAGCCGCTGAAGTCTGGGGCTCTGAGTGACCCGCCTGGCAGCCCATCTGCGTCCCCTGTCTCCATGTGGAGAAGCACAGAGATGAGTCTGCTCGGTGGACACAAAACCCGCGTGCTGACTGCTAACACGTGGGGGGCGAGGCGCTTTCCCCAGCCGATTAAAACTCTCCCGCCGCATACTCGCCTCACTTCCTCAGGGGTCCCGGCCAGGCCAGCTCCTGTTGCCTCCCGGGCACCACACACCTCCTGGGGGCCTGGCCCACCCAGCTTCCTCAGGGCCTGCCTCTCCCAGCCCAGTCATGCCAGGGTCCCCGCAGAACTCCAGACTGGGCCAGCCAGACACCACATGGCCAGGGAAGCCAGTGGCTGGGGTGTCCCGTGACTGCGCTGGGCACCCCCAAGGCCCAGAGAGCCAGCTGCCCTGCAGGGGTGTCTCGGGTCACTGCTGAGGTCTGGTGCTGCCCAGATCAGGGGCCCAGAGGTGGCAGAGGGGCCCCAGGGGGTGCGTGTCCTCCAAGACAGCGACTTGGGCCCCAGGGAGCCCCGCACCACCCACCCAGCAGTCTCCACGTGGCATGGGGAAGAGACAGGAAGGCCAGAGGCTAGGGCTGTGGGCACATCTGTCCGCCGCTGACCACTGCTCCAGGACACACCTCTACTTGGGGTCCCCCTCAGGGGCCGGCGCCCCATCTGCTCGTGCATCCTTGGCGGGCCCCGCCTTCCTGGGCTTCTGCTTCGCCTTCCTGAGCATGTGGACCTGTCCCAGGGCACACAGGGGCTGTCACAACCCAGGCCACCTGGCCACAGGTCCCAGAGCTGCCACCACCGTCTCAGCCAGTTTTACAGAAGGGGACAGAGTGGTGGCTAAGGGCTGGCTGCCTTATCCGGCCCCGTGACCTCTCAGGGTCAGAGAAGAACCAGCCATGGCTGGACTGCCCACCAGCCACAAGCCCTGTTCCCAACCCACCCTGATGTACCTTAGGGCCTGCAGCTGAGATGATCAGGTGCCCGGGAGCCTGGACCCAGGGTTCACCATCCACCTGCACGGGCGTGGCCTTGAGGAGAGTGACGCGGAAGTAGGACCCCTGGGCAATGCGGATGCCCGAGCGCAGGCCGCTCTGGACCTGGCCCTGGTGGAGGGGGACCAGGCTCAGCGGGCCGCAGGCAGCACCGAGGGCCTGGTCTCCAGCCCCCACACTCCCCATGTGCACCTCCCGGGCCTGGTCTCCCGGTCCCTACGCTCCCAGGGTGCACACCCCAGGCCACTGTCTCCACGCCCCCACGCTCCCCGTGTACACACCCCGGGACCCGGTCTCCCGGTCCCCATGCTCCCTGTGCGCACACCCCGGGACCCGGTCTCAACCCCACACTCACCATGTGCACAACGCCCGTCACCCCCACCACCTCCAGCAGCCCGTCGTCCATGCGCGGCTTCTCGAACCTCGAGTCGCTGTCGGAACCCCACAGGTCGGCCCCTGAGCCCCAGCTGCATGAGAGGCAGGGGCACAGAGGTCAGAGGGAGGCTGGACAGGAGGGCGGGGGCCAGAGCCTGGGAGCCCTATGTGTGGGGGGCATGCAGGTCAGAAGGAGGTTGGGCAGGAGGGCAGGGGCCGCGTGGGCACCTGGGGATGTTGATGAAGATGAGCCCCTCGATGCTGGGCAGCTCCACCTCCTGCTGCTCCACCTGGAGCCGCAGGGCCCTGTGCAGGCTGCGGGAGTGGCTGATCTTCTGCAGCCCGACCCGCACATACACGCCCTTGTTGTGGAACCTGGCAGGGGACTCAGCGTCACAAGGGGCCCCAGCCCCCGGTCATAGCTGCTGAGCCCCCAGGAAGTTCCGGGCAGCCCGCACTGCCCTTGCACTAACCTGCTTGTGAACTTGCCGGGCTCCTCCTCCCGCGCCTGGTGGAAGTCCAGGCTCAGCTCTGCGTCGATGCCGATCCCACAGTAGTTACTCATCTGCACGATCTGAGGCCAGGACGTGTCTCCCTTGGCCCCTGTCGACCCCCAGGGGCTCCCAGCTTCCCGCAAGTCCAGCACCCATGACCCTGCTCTCAGCTGCCCATCCTGGGAACCGCACTCGCAGCGACACTGGGGCGTGGCCCGGATGAGGACAGACTGCCTCCCACAGGGCACCGCGCCCTCGCCCGGGGCATGCCGCTACCTTGGGGGGCTCTGCGTCCGCCTCGCTGTCCTCCCCACAGGCAGACTCGTGAGCGTCCAGCAGGATGGTCCAGCGGTCCACGAGCACAGCGTCCGCCTCGTCCACTGACAGCAGCACGGACAACGGGTCCTCCCCGCTGTAGCCCGCGCCCCAGCGCAGGACCCGGCCCAGGTCGTTCCCTGGGAACCACAGGACAGGCTGCCTCCACACCAGCCCCGCGCGCCGGGCCCCCCGCCCCCGGCAGGCCGGCGACCCCACCTGTGCCCAGGGGCAGGATGGCTACAGCAGGCTCCGGGCAGGCCAGGTGGTGCCGCAGGTCCTCCAGGGCGGCGAGTACCCAGCCCACAGTGCCGTCCCCGCCGCACACCAGCACCCGGAAGCAGGGCACTCGGGAGAACACGTGGAACCTGGCGGCAGGGAGACAGGGCATGTCCGCCACCGCCACACACCAGTGGGGCGCGGCCACCCCGGGGCAGGGGGGTGCCCACGAGGGTCCTGCCCCGCGCCTCCAGGTGTGCTCACCCAGGCAGCGGCCCCCCGTTGGTCAGCTCAAAGACCTGGTGGGGGTTGAGCAGCTTCCGGAAACTGCAGAGCAGGTCGCGGCCCTTGAGTCCTCCACTCCTGGGGTTCACAAACACGAGCAGGGGGCGGCAGTCTGGGGCCAGCTTCGTGTGCTGACAGATGCGGGCTGTGTCAGGGGCTGCGGGACAGCCCCTGGGGGAAGCCGGGCCTCCCCCAACCCACAGCCCACCCCCCACGCCTGTCTGGGGCCAGCCTTCCTTGGGAGGGAGGCCATGCGGCCACCCCCGGCAGTAGAGAGAACACCCACAGACCACTGGCCAACGGGCAGGGAAGGTGCCTGGAGCCCTGAACCGATGGCCATGGCGCCCCCTGCCATGTGTCTTCAGGCCCCACCCCCGCCTGGCCCACGGGCCCATGAGTCCAGGCAGGAAGCCCACCAGGACCCACCCGACAGTCAGGAGGGGCACATGGGCACAAAGGGCCACCCCACACCTCACCCCAGCGACAGGTGAAGGCCCTCCCCACACACGGCAGAAACAGCACTTGAGAGCACGGGTCCCCAGCTGGTGAGGGTGGGAGACTAGGGGCTCCACACGGTGGGGGAGGGGGGCTGGGGTCTCCACACGGTGGGGGAGGGGGGCTGGGGTCTCCACACGGTGGGGGAGGGGGGCTGGGGGTCTCCACAAGGTGGGGGAGGGGGGCTGGGGTCTCCACACGGTGGGGGAGGGGGGCTGGGGGTCTCCACAAGGTGGGGGAGGGGGGCTGGGGTCTCCACACGGTGGGGGAGGGGGGCTGAGGTCTCCACAAGGTGGGGGAGGGGGCCTGGGGTCTCCACACGGTGGGGGAGGGGGGCTGGGGTCTCCACACGGTGGGGGAGGGGGCCTGGGGTCTCCACACGGTGGGGGAGGGGGGCTGGGGTCTCCACACGGTGGGGGAGGGGGGCTGGGGTCTCCACACGGTGGGGGAGGGGGGCTGGGGTCTCCACACGGTGCGGGTGCGGGGCTGGGGCCCCCGCCACAGGGGCTGCTGGGTGACGAGGGACAGACAAGCACAGACACCGTGGGCAGTGAGGGCACTCGGCTCTGCCGTGGCTCGAGGCTGTGGGTGCACTGAGAGCACGTGTGAGCCCCTGGACAGGGCGGCCTGCGGGCAGCACTCACCTGCTCGCCGGGGCAGGCAGCTGCCAGGGGAGAGGGCCAGCAGGACCCACCTGTCTCTGGCCACAGTGCAGGCGGAGGATCCCCAGGAGGGCCTGCGATCTCCACGCCCTTGTCTGGACGGTTGGCCAGGGCAGCAGAGACCAAAAGGTGTGGCCCCCCAGCCACAGCCTGAACTCTTTGTGCTGTAATTCTGCCTGACCTGAGCTAGGTCGGGGGCCACAGACACCCTTGGTGATGGGAGGTGCCCCTGGCAGCCAGCAGGGCTGAGGACCAGAGGTGGACCAGGGCACAGGGCAGAGGGCAGGGTCCGGGGCCCTGCTGGGACTTCAGGACAGCACCACCTACTGAGAAGGCCCAGGGTTCGAGCAGGGTCCGGGGGCCTCCAGGGCAGGGCGAGCGGGGCCAGGGCCCACGACCGCACCAGGGCTGCCCGCTCAGTCACACACGTGACAGCCTGAGAATATGCGCCCTGCAGGGCCGGCCAGCCGGGGTCAGGTCAGACCTCAGCCCCTCCAGAGGAGTGAGCTGGCCTTGCAGCAGACATTTGGACTTTGCTCCAACGGCCCAAGATAAAGACAAACCACATGGGAGCCACACCCCCAGGCCCGCCTTGGCGCCACTCACCAGCACCTCCGGGAGCACCAGGGCAGTCAGTGGCCGGCCACGCACAGCTGTGTCCCTGATCAGCATGTACAGCCGCTCGGCCTCTGCAAAGCATGCCACGTCCAGCACCACGGCACCTGTGGCGGGTGGGCGGTGAGCTCGGGTGCCTGTCTGAAGGTCCCGGCCCCCACAGTGTCTTGGGCCAGGGCCCCAGCTGCGGGGGAGTGACCCCAGTTCTGACCACGCCTACTTTGGGCCAGCGTGTCCCAAGGCACACATGACTCCTTCCCCTGGGGGAGGCCTTCAAGGATGGCTAGGCTCAGAGACGGGAGATGCTGGGTGGACGGAGCAAGGCTACTGGAGGTGGGGTGGGGCAGACACACCTCAGGGCCCACGGAGCCATGGAGGGTGCTGGGAGCTGCTGTTGGCCCCCAGGAGGGGAAACATGCCCCACGACACTGTCCTGCTGGGGAGATCTAAAGTTTCCCAGGATAAACGCTGGAACCCGAGCAAGACAGGCTGTGGCAAGAATGTTCTCCGCACCTCAGTCACGTTTTAGCAAAAGCCTCACAGCTGGGAGCCAGGAAACAAACACCAAGGTTCCCCTACCCCGGGGCCCCCAACAAGGTGCAGCCAGAGGGCGGGTCTGCCCCCGCCTGCTCTGGGGGTGACCTTGACCAGACCTGGCCTCGGTCTGCATCCGCGGTGGCTCACCTTGGGCGGAATACACGTGGCTCACGGTCACCAGGGCAGCTGCAAAGATGGGGGGACTGTGACTGGACGCCGGAGACCCGCCCCCAGGGCCTGCGGCCACCCAGCCTCCCAGACCAGAGAGAAGCTCTCTCTCCCAGAAGTGCCGCCTACTTCAGGCACCGGGCAGCCCCAGGGCCCAGATCAGGAGGCTCAGAAACCCTCCAGGGGAAGTAACAGGCCCTGGGCCTCAGACGTGAGGACAGAGATCCTCTTGTCAGGAACCATTCTGGCACGTGACTGGGGGAGCGGGGAGCAGGAGGGCCCCCCTCAGGGCTCCTGGCCTGCCCCCAGGGAGACAGTCCAGGCAGGCGCACCTTTGCTGGTAACGGCCTCATCCAGCAACCTGCGGTACTCCTGGGGGGACAGGCCTGGCGGCAGACCGCCCACAAACAGAGAGACGCGCGGGGCCGGCACTCTGCTCTCAGCCACGTAGAACCGCGTCTGGCTCATCTGCCGCAGGGACGTCTGCAGGGAGGGGACGCTGAGCGGAGCACCAGGGACACCCCCCACTTCTCCCACAGGGGCCAAAGGGGAGACGTCCTGGGCCAAGAGCCCCCAGAACAGGGGAGGACAGGAGAGGAGGGACACACGGGGACGTCGGGAGGGGAGGCACTGTGGGCCAGGATGGCCAGCTGCCGGCCAGCGCGGACTTGGTGTCCTCAGGGCAGGCTCCCCCTCTACAAGGGACAGGCCATGCCCCAAGGCTAGCGGCTCCCCGGGAGCCAGTGGCCGCACCCACTGACCTGCCGGATCTCACGAAGCCGGTCAAGCAAGGGCTCCTCGTCCGCCAGCACCGTGCGCTGGACTGCGGGGTTGAGACGCCACCGTTAGCCCCAGGCACCCAGGTGTCCTGGAGCCCCTGGGCAGACGCGGTCAGGGCGTGGGCTACAGGCTCCCCCCTCACCTTGTCTGCTGCCCATGAGCACCTCCACCAGCTGGAAGCCCTCGGCCCCCTCGGCCTGCGGGGGTACATTTCAGGGTATCAGGCCTGGATGGGACCCTGCCACCCCAAGACTTTGGCAGGGAGGGCACATGGGTGGGGCGGGGCGGGCACACACCTGCCGTCCGAGCAGCGGGAGGACCTCCAGCACCACGCTGCGGGCAGTGCTCTGCGGGGTCACACGGATGGACACGTAGGCCACACCCACCCTGCAGGGGACACGCTCAGGAGCTGCGGAGGCAAAGCCCGCACTCCTTCCCCCCTACCCGCCACGGCCCTGCTGGGACCTGGTCTCACTTGAGCCAGGCCGGGTAGATCTTCAGGATCTCCTGGGTGCGGGGCAGAGCACGGAGGACCCAGGCCTCGGGAGCCGCTCTGCCGCCCTCCTCCTCAGCAGGCCCAGCGCTCCAGACCCTTCCCGCGGCCGCGGTGTCGCCAAGCTGCACAGGCGTGGGGAGTGCCTGCAGCTGGAAGCCCTGAGGGTCCTCGGAGATGTAGTAAGCCCGCAGAGCCGCCTCCTGTGAGAGGGGAGCAAAGGTAGGGCCTGCTGGGGCCAGGCCTGTGGGTGCCCGCGGTCCCCCACAGCCGGGCGCCCTCTTACCAGCACCTCCTGGCTCCGGGCCAGGCGCGGGACCGTGACTGCACGGAAGTGGTTTCGCTGCATCGCGTCGCTGCCGTCAAAGATCTTCAGAGTCTGCTTGCCTGGGCCGCAGGGGAGTGCGTGCAAGTCCGTGGAGTGAGGGCCGGTCGGGGGAGTCGGGCTCGGGGTGTGGGAGCGGGGGCAGCCAAGGGGCACTTACCGGACTCAGGCGTCCCCACCTCTCGGCCCGGGCCAGCGGGGACGCTGCCGTCGGCGCTGTCCTCCCCGTCCCCTGCGGGAAGGTCACAGCCGGCCTCAGTCAGGGCCCGGCCCCGCGCCGGCCACCCCTCCCCGCCGCCCCACTCACCGGGCTCCGGCGCCGCGCTCTCGGGGATCCGAAAGCAGTGCATCTTGCTAAAGTTTCGGGACAGGAGGCGCACGCAGGCGGGGGGCAAGACCAGGGTGCGCAGGCGCCCGAAAGTGCACTCGGGGGCGAGCGCCGCGGAGCAGACCGAGTGGGCCTGCAGGGAAGCGGGTGCGGCTCGAGCGCGGGGCTCCGACGCAGAAGGCCAGGCGGACCCACACCGAGTGCCCCCAACCAGAGACCTGAGTCTACCCTGTACCCTCAAAGGCCGGAAGGCAGCGCGATCCAGACGAGCTGTGCCCAAGACCCAGACCCCCGCGCGCCAGCCCCGCCCCGCAGAGGCCACGCCCCGCGCGCCCACCTGGATGCCGCACCACTCGCAGCGCACGCCGGCCGGCACGTCCGAGGAGCCGCAAGTCTTCCGACAGAGCTCGCAACGCGCGCCGGACGGCAAGGTCCCCTCCCGCCAGTGGTGGAGGTGCGCGTCCTACGGAGAGCGCCGTCAGCGGCTCCTCAGGCCGCGCTCCCCGGCCTCCCCCAGGCCCCGCGCACTCACGTGATCGCGGTGCCCGTCCTGGTGGCACTGGCGGCAGTCGCTGCAGGCGAAGGGCACACAGTCGGGGTGAACGTGCAGCTCACACACTGGGGGGCGGGCAGGGTTAGGGGGCCTCTGGTCGCTGCCCACCGACCCTGCCCGCCCCCTGCTCGGGCCCGGGTCTGCCCCTCCCCGGACCTCACTTTCCTGAATGTTTGGGGGCCCGTGATGAGAGACACGAACCACCCCCCAACCCCCACCCGCGGCAGGATGGGAACCAGCTTCTCTGCGTCTCTCCCGCCCAGCCCACCTCTGCACGCAGGGGGCGGCCCTGCGATGCCACGCACCCACCTCCCCGCCCCCCACCCCAGACCTGCGGCCCCACCGCATGGGGGCGGGGCCGCCCGGGCCGCAGAGCCCAGGCCCCTGGAGCGGGGCCAAGCGGGAGGCTGGCGGTACCTTCGCAGCGGAGGCCCGGCGCCTCCAGGCCCTTCCGGCACACGGAGCAGAACCTGCGCTTGTAGAGCCCCCGGGGGCCGAAGCAGTGGGCCACCGGGACCTGGGAGGGACAGAGCTTGGCCTCAGCCTGGGTCCCCAGGCCCCCCTTCCTCTGCCCAGGGAGCTGCCATCACCAGCCCTGGCCCCTCAGTCCTCCCGAGCCCTGCTGACGGGGTGCTGTGTGTGCCTCTGGGCCCCTCTATGCTCCCAGGGGATCCTGCTGGGGACCACCCGGCATGCCGACTCCTCCGTTCCTTGTGCGGGACTGACTGGGGCAGCCCCAGGGTGTGACCTCAGACAGCCCCTTCTGCAGCTCAGGCCCAGCTGTTCTGGCCCAGGCCTGACCCAGCTGCACAGGTGCTGGCCACCCCCAGGCCTGTTCCCCTTGCTGATACATTTGGGGCCAGCTGGATGGAGTACAGGCCGAGGGAAGCCCAGCCACAGGCTGCTGGGTACCAAGAACCCGGGAGAAGACAGGGTCAGAGCCCTGGGGAAGGGAGGCCCCCTGCTGCCCTGGGAGGGGCTGGGGACAGGGATGCAGTGCGAGGGGGCACTCCCAGCCCAGCCCCCACCACAGGAGCTGGGCCCCCAGACCCTCTGCGCCCTCCCCCCAAAGGTGCGGCTGCTGAGCTCCATACGCACGCGGACCAGGCTGGGAGCCACGCTCGTGCAGGGGGTCTTCACGTGCTTCAGGCACTTCTCATGGGACATGAAGTTGCAAACTGTGGGAACGAGAGCCCTGTGAGTTGGCCCCTGTCCTGCCCAGGAATCAAGAGACTCCAGGGCTTGGCATGCGGGAGGGAGGCCGCGCCAGGGCAGACAGCTTATCACAGTGGGCCCACCCTCGCACCTTCCCAGACCTTCCTGAGCCTAAGCCCTGGCCATCAGGGTAGGGAGAGAGCGTGGAAACAGCCTGGTCCTCGGCCCCACCCCCGAGAGCTGAGTGAGGAGCAGCTTGGTGGCTCTGGCCATCTGGGATGACCATGTGCTCTCGTGTCCTGAGCGGGCCCTGTCCACCCCCCACCCCCACCCCCGACTCACAGAGGCCCAGGTCCTTCCAGTCTCTACTGGCAGTGGGTAGACAGGCAGGGACTTGGCCAGCTCCTGCATCTCTGCCTGCCCCTAGACCAGCTTCTCCAGGGACACCCTTCTCTCGCTCCCCACAACTGCATACACCCCTAATTACCCCTCCCACACACGAGGTGCCTGCCCAGACCAGAGCTAGTCTGACGGACCAGGATGCCCTGCCCAGAGAGGTAGATGGCCCAGAGGCTCCAGGGCGTGAGCTGTGCTCACAAGGCCCACAGAGGCAGCAAAGGGGCACCCTCCCTCCTGGGGAGGCATGCAGCAGGGTGAGGGCCCGCCTGGCACAGCCTCGGAAGGCGGCAGCTCTGGACAGGTGGCGCTCAGCTTCCTCCTCTGGCCTACAGAGAGAGCCCCTGCCCCTCACACATCCTGGGTGCTCCCTGGCAGGGGAAGGTGCTCTTCCTCCCACACCCTTGCCAGGCCTCTCTGCGTGCCGAGGTCACCAGCTCACCCTCTGGAGCTGGGGAGAGTGTCTGCACATCACCCCCATTTCCCTTACGTAAGCTCCTTCACGCCTCAGACCTAGCACCCACTGGCAGGAGGTCCTACCTCTGAGGGGGACCGGCTACTTCCCTGGCAGGTCCTCCACCCAGACCCAGCCTAGCCTCCTCAGCACACCAGGCCCCAGGCCCCTCAGTCCCCAGAGCCACGGGCCTGTCTCCCTGGGCAGGGCAGAGGCGCCCCGCCCCGTCCCGTCCCCTGCTGAGACGCGTGTGTCAGCCGCCCAGGAGCCGGGAGGACGGAGCGCCTCCCCGCCCGACCAGGCTCGCTTGGCGGCTGGGCTGGGGCCCTGTCGGGGCACGTCACACTCGGGGTGGCAGGCCTGGCCCAGCTCCCTGGGAGTCTGAACCCGGGCAGCCCTGTGGGCAGCAGCACACACCCAGGAGAGAGCAGACCAGCAGCAGCCCTGGGGAGCCAGTGGCCCAGGCCAGACCTGCTTGGCCACGCTGCTGGCCCTTGCACCTGCCCAGGGTTGGCTGGCCTCCTCCCCAGTCACTGCACCGGCCCTGCGCGGCTGCCGCGCTCTTCCCTCACCAGGTTACAACCCAGGTGAGGACGCCCAGGGAGCGGTTCTTTCCCTCATCGTCCTGGGGAGGGGCCGCGGCCGCTTGACGCCCCCAGACCCCGCAAGGAGCTGGTCTTCATAGCCTCTGCAGGGAGGTCTGGGCCTGGCAAGCTCCTGCCCCGAGGGCAAGGGGCTCTGTCCCGGGGAGGCCCCTGCTGGAAGTGCAGAGAGCAGGGGGTGGGGTCCGCGGTGGGGTCTCGGGCGCTCACCGTCACACAGGATGCCGGCAAGCCCCCAGATGAAATCGGAGCAGAGGTGGCAGAAGGTGGGCTTGGTAAGCGTCACCTTCCTGAAGCTGTGACTCGGCGCGGCGGGCCCTGGGGGCCTGGAGCCCGACCGCTCCGGCCCCGACCCCGGCCCGGACCCCGGCCCCGATCTCGAGCGGCTTCCGGCGCCCAGCTCCGGGCTGGAGGTCGGGCTGCCAGGGCGCGGGGAGCCGCCGCCAAGCCAGCCTCGGGCCCCGGGCTCGGCCGCCGCCGCCATCCCCAGCCAGGGCGGCCCGAGCCCCGGCGGCGGACGACTGCGGGCTGCGCGCTGTGGGCAACCGGGGCTGCCGTCCCCGCGGTCCCCGCGGTCCCCGCGGTCCGCGCCGGGCTTCCGACTGCGCCCGTGCTCACTGCGCAGGCGCGCGCCCGTGGGGCGGAGCCGGCCCGGGGAAGGGGCCGGACGGGGTGGGGCCTGCTGAGTGGGCGGGACCTAAGCGGGGCTGACCCGGGGAAGGGGCCGGATGGGGGTGGGGGAGCCTGCGGGGTGGGCGGGTCCTTGGAAGGGGCCGGCCCTGGGAAGGGGCCGGTTGGGGTGGGGCCTGACGGACGGGGGTGGGCCCTGTGGGTGGGCGGGGGGGTAGGCGGGGCCGACCTGCGGAGCCGGGGAGCCGGTTCACGACCTGGGTCCGGCCGGCGGGTGGATGGGTCGGGTGGTCCGACGAAGCAAGCACAAGACCTCCACACCACCGACGCAAGGTGTCTGCACCTGAGGGGCTCAGGCGCGTGCCTGTGCAGACGGACTCCTCCCACCGGCCCTGGGATCTTGCCCGTTGTTCCGTGCGACCCGGCAAGCGTGCGGCACAGCCCCAAGTACTCAGAGTAGAGCCTGGAAGGGACCCCATGTGGAGTCAGAGGGGCGGGGAAGGTGTTGGTGTCTCGGGGTGGAGGTTGTTCCCAGGGTGAGGTCCTGGGCCCCAGTCTGGGTGTGCATGGCGGAGGATATGGCCGTGGGTCTGGGCGGGCCGGCCTCCCGCGTGCTCCCACCAGCTGTGCGTGGGCGGCTCTGTCTGCAGGGTCTTCGGAGACGCGGACGCCGGCCCCCGTCCTTATCACCACAGGTCTCCCAGCCAGCGCTGGCCAGGGCCTTCAACCCACGGGGACTCTGCTGCCCCGCCCGTTCGCGTGTTCTCCTTGCAGGAGGAGCCCCCTCCTCATCTTCCCCTTGCGGAGCCCAAGGGTTTTGCCTCCTTCCATCCGGGCGACCCAACAGGTGACCCTACCCCAGGCCTCCTGGAGACCAGCCCCCCACCGCACTCCCAGTTAGGGCAGTGAATCCCAGCCCTCACCCTGCCCCCAGCGTGGTCTCTGGGATGTGTGGGGGTGGTGTCCACAGAGGCCACCCGCGCTCCAGAGTTCCTGCCCCTGTGGGCCTGACGGGGGATTGTCACCCAAGTTGCCAAGATGGGCGTCTTGGGCCAAGGGGCTTCCCTGGGACCCGCCTGGCTGCCCTCCATCAAGCCAGACCCCTGCCTGGCAGGGTGAGCAAGGGTTGCAGGAGGAAAACGGGCACGGAAGCAGCCAGGGGAGCAATGTCCCGGGAGAGGGCGCAGTAGGGAGGAAATGCCCGGAAGAGTGCTGGGCCAGCTGGGAGGGGCTACCGGGGCAGGAGACTGGGGAGGGGCGGGGGAGGGGCGGGGGCGGGGGCGGGGCAGGGGCGGGGCGGGGACCGGCCCAAAGAGGGGCACACTCCTGGGTTGCTGGGGCACTGCTATCCTGTTAGAGCACTGGGCGCCAGGCTGGCATCCCTGCCCACCTTGGGCAGAGTTCTGGGGCAGACAGACAACAACAAACTGAAAAATGGGCCGGGAAATGCCACTTAGTGGTGCCTGGCCACGGATGGAAGGAGCCAGGACTGAGCTACCCGGACAGACATCCAAAGGGGCAAAGAGGGGCAAAGCCCTGGGTGGTGACGTTGCAAAGGCAAGGACACCCCGCCCCAGGGCTCCGCAGACCGCCCCCCCCTCCCCACAACCTGAAGCCTTGCCTGCCCCCTCCTCCTGTCCTCAGCACCCCTCAACCTATGAGAAGCAGAGGTTTTTACTGAAGCCCACCCCCCGTAATCCAAACCAGCTGACTCCCAAGGACACAGAATTTCAGGAGGTAGCTTTTCTATTTGTGAGAAAGTGGGGAAAGCAGGGAAAACATCTTGAAAAGAAAAATTCACATCCAACCATTTCTGCAGATTTCAACTGCTTTCTGATCCAGCATATTAAATAACATGGCAAACACACTTCTGTCACACCGTCCTACGACCTTCTTAGAGTACCTTCCAAAATAATTAGCAGCTTCTAGTTGAAGTTTCCCCTGGAGAAGGGAATGGCAACCCACTCCAGTATTCTTGCCTGGAGAATCCCATGAACAGAGCAGCCTGAGGGCTACAGTCCATGCGGCTGCAAAGAGTCAGAGAGTCAGACACAACTGAACAACAAATACTTCACTACTTAGACAAAACTTAAATCTAAACCTTTGGTACTTTTAAAATTCTGGACAGGCAGCTTCAGCAACAGATACTTACTTGTCTTGGTTCTAGAGGCTAGAACTCAGAGATCAGGGAGCTGGCGTGGTGGGTTCACGTGAGTGAGTGTCTGGCCTGTAGACACCATCTTCTGGCTGACTTGGGGAGCAGAGGGGACACTAATCCTGTCGTGGTTCAGTCCGTTCAGTCGCTCAGTCATGTCTGACTCTTTGCGACCCCATGGACTGCAGCATTCTAGGCTTCCCTGTCCATCACCAGCTCCCGGAGCTTGCTCAAACTCATGTCTGTTGAGTCGATGATGCGATCCAACCATCTCATCCTCTGTTGTCCCCTTCTCCTCCTGCCTTCAATCTTTCCCAGCACCAGGGTCTTTTCAAATGAGTCAGTTCTTCTCATCAGGTGGCCAAAGTATTGGAGTTTCAGCTTTAGCATCAGTCCTTCCAATGAATATTCAGGACTGATTTCCTTTAGGATGGACTGGTTGGATCTCCTTGCAGTCCAAGGGACTCTCAAGAGTCTTCTCCAACACCACAGTTCAAAAGCATCAATTCTTTGGCACTCAGCTTTCTTTATAGTCCAACTCTCACATCCATACATGACTATACTGGAAAAATCATAGCTTTGGCTAGATGAAACTTTGTCAGCAAAGTAATATCTCTGCTTTTCAATATGCTGTCTAGGTTGGTCATAGTTTTTCTTCCAAGGAGTAAGTTCTTTTAATTTCATGGCTGCAGTCACCATCTGCAGTGATTTTGGAGCCCCCCAAAATAAAGTCTGCCACTGTTTGCATTGTTTCTCCATCTATTTGCCAAGAAGCAATGGGACCGGATGCCATGATCTTAGTTTTCTGAATGTTGAGTTTTAAGCCAACTTTTTCACTCTCCTCTTTCACTTTCATCAAGAGGCTCTTTAGTTCTTCTTCACTTTCTGCCATAAGAGTGGTGTCATCTGCACATCTGAGGTTATTGATATTTCTCCTGACAGTTTAGATTCCAGTTTGTGCTTCATCCAGCCTGGCATTTCACATGATGTACCCTGCATTTAAGTTAAATAAGCTAGGTGACAATATACAACCTTGACGTACTTCTTTCCCTATTTGGAACCAGTCTGTTGTTCCATGTCCAGTTCTAACTGTTGCTTCTTGACCTGCATACAGATTTCTTAGGAGGCAAGTCTGGTATTCCCTTCTCTTCAAGAATTTTCCACAGTTTGTTGTGATCCACACAGTCAAAGGCTTTGGCATAGTCAGTAAAGCAGATACTTGCTTTTTTGATGATCCAGCAGATGTTGGCAATTTGATCTCTGCTTCCTCTGCCTTTTCTAAAACCAGCTTGAACATCTGGAAGTTCACTGTTCATGTACTGTTGAAACCTGGCTTGGAGAATTTTGAGCATTACTTTGTTAGAGTGTGAGATGAGTGCAATTGTGCAGTGCTTTGAGCATTCTCTGGCATTGCCTTTCTTTGATATCGGAATGAAAACTGGCCTCTTCCAGTCCTGTGGCCACTGCTGAGTTTTCCAAATTTGCTGGCATATTGAGTGCAGCACTTTCACAGCATCATCTTTCAGGATTTGAAATAGCTCAGCTGGAATTCCATCACCTCCACTAGCTTTGTTCGTAGTGATGGTTTCTAAGGCCCTCTTGACTTCACATTCCAGGATGTCTGGCTCTAGGTGAGTGATCACACCATGGTGGTTATCTGGGACGTGAAGATCTTTTTTGTACAATTCTTCTGTGTATTCTTGCCACCTCTGCTTAACATCTTCTGCTTCTGTTAGGTCCATACCATTTCTGTCCTTTATTAAGCCCATCTTTGTATGAAATGGTCTCTTGGTATCTGTAACTTTCTTGAAGAGATCTCTAGTGTTTCCCATTCTACTGATTTCCTCTGTTTCTGTGCAATGATCACCGAGGAAGGCTTTCTTATCTCTCCTTGCTATTCTTTGGAACTCTGCATTCAAATGGGAATATCTTTCCTTTTCTCCTTTGCCTTTCGTGTCTTTTGTTTTCTCAGCTATTTGTAAGGCCTCCTGGGACAACCTGTCGTGGGGCCCCACCCTAATGACCTCCAACCCTGACTATCCCCAAGGGCCCAGCCCCAGATACCATTCCATGGAGGCTAGAGTTTAATCAGTGGGGAGTCAGTGTTGTTTAAGCCAGCTTGTGGCGCTTTGTGCGGGAACCTAGGCAAGCGACAGAATACAGAGACCTGCCAGGTGTCCCAACAATTCTTTTTCTAATTTTATTTATGTTATTTATTTTTGACCGCACTGGATCTTCATTGCTCTGCACAGGCTTTCTCCACTTGCAGTGCACAGGCTCCTCATTGCGGTGGCTTCTCTCGCTGCGGAGCACGGGCTCCAGGTGCGTGGGCCGCAGTAGTCGCAGCACACCGGCTTAGTCGCCCCAGAGCATGTGGTTCCCAGACCAGGGATGGAGCCCATGTTCCCTGCGTTGGCAGGCAGGTTCCCATCCTCTGCTCCGCCAGGACGTCCTCTCCCAATGCCTTGTCTTGAGTCCCACTGCAGGCCTTTCTGTTGCTGCTCACGCTTGGGGGCATGTGGGGGTCTGCTCTGCGTCTCTGTGCTATCACTCAGACCCATGCCAGCAAGCCTGAGTGTTGGCCCCAGACTTTGGCTGTTATGGAAAATACTTCTGGAAACATCCTCATCTGCGTGTTTGGATACACACATACACATGCCCACCTGTCTGTTGAAGTAGAACATGCCATATTCACTTCTAGAAGAAAATCCCAAACAGCTTTCCAAAACTTCACACAAAAATAAAGGTTCATACTCCTACCAGCAGTGCAGGAGCCTTACCAAGCCTGGACAGCGTCAGCCTTTCTGGCAAGGGTGCAGAGTGTCCACGTGGCTCTGGCTCTTGCCCTGCGGCATGGCAAGGGAGGCCTGCACCTCATAGGACTTCTGTGCCATCTGCAGCACTTCCTGTGAGGCATGGTTAGATGTCTTGGTCACTTTCTATTAAGACTCCTTTTCTTATTGATTTGCAGGAGTTCTTTATATATTCTGGAGATGGCTCTTCTGTTGGTTACAGTCAGGTCTCAATATTCTCAAAGTCATGCTCTATGTGGTCTCCAGGAACTCTGACTCAACTTTCCTGGATCATAGTGTTTTCCCCAACGCGAGCGCACTGTTGCTGGCTTGGCCACACTGACCCCGCGGGCAGCACTATCGTGTGGCCTGGACAGAGCCCGCCTGGCACAGGGGCTCCGCAATGGGGCCCGTCTGGCCTCCTGCATGCAGGTCACTGGGTGCAACAAGCTCTCGGCCGGGGCCACGAAAACCGCAAAGTCACCCCCAGAAGCACGAGAGCGGAGACACGCACCACAGGGGCAGGAAGACGGCTCCTCTGGAAGTGGGGGGAGCACTGCTCCCGAGGTGCCCTCGCTGGCCCCCCAGTGCCGATGGCGCGGACAAGCGGGGCCTTGCGAGCAGGCGGGCTCGCAGAGACAGGACCTGGGAATGTTGGGAGGGGCCCCGTCTGCACCCTCCCCTCACCTGGCTGGCCCTCCAGCCACTCGGTGGTGAGCGATCTTCTGTGTTTCCCTCTCGGCCAGTCATCAGCCTCTGCCTTCTGGGGAGGGCCTCTGCATCCTGCTTGAGCACTGCCCACACCGAGGCCGAGAAGTGCCCAAGACCCAGGAAGAGGGCAGTGGGCGGGAGGCACGGTGCATATCGCCAGATGGCCGACACGTGACCGGGTCAGTGTGGGGCTGGGCCTGCACAGGTTCGGGGTAATCTGAAGTCGATGGGACCCTAACTCAAAAAAGGCAAAATCAATTTGATAACATTAGAAACATACTTATTTAGAATGTGAAGAAAAAATCACAAGAAATTAAACATGAAAAAAATCAAGAAATGGCACAAAACATCACAAAATCTAGAGAAAGACAACTGTTACTCATAACTGCCTGCTACCCCACTGTGATTCTTCTCTCATCCATGGTTTAAAAGTGTTTGGGGCTGCACTGACAGCTTACAGGATCTCAGTTGTCCAACCAGGGATTGAGCCCAGGCCCTGGGCAGTGAAAGCTCTGGATCCTAACCACTGGACCACCAGGGAATTCCGTCAGCTGCATTTTCTTATTGTCTCTTTATAACAGTATCATAGTCCAGGGAGAAAAGAGAGAGATAATTTCGTCCCTCTGGCATAACTGATCAGAAAACAGTGAGGGCCACTTTGGGGGCTTATTTGCATATTTATTTTTGGTTGTGCTGTGCTCTGGCTTTCCTGGTTTTGAGGAGCAGGGGACACTCTCTAGCCACAGCTCGTGGCTTCTCACAGCGGGGGATCAGTTGTTGTGGAGTAGGGCTCTAGCAGTTCTGGAGCTCTGGGTTAGGAGTCGCGGCCCACAGGCTTCAGTCGCTCCGAGGCACGCGCGACATCCAGACAAGGGCTCGAACCCGGATCCCTGCATTGGCAGGTGGATCCTTATCCACCGTACCACCAGGGGAGTCCTGTGGCTGCTATTTCACAAGACTTTTCCTTGACGAGTCATTACTGATTGTATCATGTGAACAGTTAAGACTGCTGAAACACCTGGAGAGAACTTTGTCAACTTCTCTCATCTGTAAGCTGGGAAGCCTCAGGGCTGTGTCCTTTCTTGGGTTGTGACTAATCTAAATGCCCCCGCAGACCTGACGGAGCTCCTTACGTTATGTCCTTGTCGTTGGCAGGCAGGGGCCTCGGTATCTTGTGGATGTCAGTATTTCCTGTTAAGTCAGCTGATGTTTAATCCTCTCCCAAAGCTGGTGTGATTCACGCCTTCCTGCTGGGCAGCTGCGATAGGAGGTCCTGGAAGCTGTTTTCTACTCCAGGATGTCTGGCCGTGACTTCCCAAGCAAGTGGCTTCCCCACTGACCCCCAACTGATGTTCCCACAACCCATTTCCCCTTGGCCAGACCCCCAGAGTGCCCCCCAGGACCACTCCAGCCAGAGGACAGTGTGACGGGGCACCCGAGAGAGTGTGGGAACCACCGTGGTCACGTTGTCTTCATTTAGCAAGTTTTAAAAAAATTTTTTTATTGAAGGATAATTGCTTTACAGAATTTTGTTTTCTGTCAAACCTCAGCATGAATCAGCCATAGGTGTACATAGATCCCCTCCCTCTTGAACCTCCCTCCCATTTCCCTCTCCATCCCACCCCCTCTGGGTTGATACAGAGCCCCTGTTTGAGTTTCCTGAGCCATACAGCAAATTCCCATCGGCTGTCTACTTTACATATGGCATTTAGCGAATTTTACAAAGCCTCGTGGGCATGTGGCTGAGGCCCTGTGTGAACCCAGGCTGCTGCGTGGACCTTCCCTGGTGCCTCTGTGCCTCCTTGCCCAGTGCCACGCAGTCCCATTGCTCCGGTGTCACGGTCCAGTCTCGTCCAGCAGGAGCCCCTGTGTGTGTTCAGGCTGTGGGCAGGTCCGCGTTCCCGCCCAGTGACCGAGCCCTGTTCTCAGCATTCTGGAGCCCGAGGCCCCCTCCTCCACCGTCAGAGCCTCAGCACGACATCTCTGTTCGAATATTGTGCCCAGGGTTTGTTTTAATCACATGTGGTAAAGTGAGGGAGACACTGCCTCTGGACGAAGAATTTATTATTCACACTGCTTGAGAGAAGGGGCAGCCCGTCCAGAGTAGAGGTTTGGGTCAGGAGGCAGAAGCGAAGAAAGCGTGGCCCAGCGCCTTCGCAGGGGGTTGCAGGAAGGAGAGGCGAGCAGCACGGACCACGGAGGAAACTCAGGGCTGGGCAGCGTGAATGGCTCAGGCCGGCCTGAGCGCGGGCAGCCCCTGGCTGTCCACTGCCAGCCTGGGGGCGACTGGGGGCACAATGAGGCACCGCATGAGTGCAGGTGAAGGGCCCACTGGGGTGAGGGCTCTGGACCCGTCTGGGACTGGGGTGCAGTCCTGGGGGGTAGCCTCTCCAGGATCAAGGCCCCAGAGGCCAGAGCACCAAGAACACAGCGAAAGTGAGACAAAGTCGCTCAGTGCGGCCGACTCTGCGACCCGTGGGGGTTCTCCAGGCCAGAACCCTGGTTCCCTTCTCCAGGAAAGAACACGTGAAATGAGCGAAAATCGTCAATACAGTCAGAGATTAATGGAGGCAGATGAAAGCAAACCGTTCTTAGCTGCTTGAGACAGAGGCCGGGCTCATTTAAGAGGGAAAACAGACTTCTGTTTAAGAGAAAGAAGAAGCGGAAAGGCTGCTGGTGCCGCTTCCAGGGCCCCTGGCCCTCTCGCCAGCCAGAGGCAGGGACAAGAATCCCAGCAGAAAAACGAATGAATAAATAAATGAAGAAGGCGAAAAGACTGAAAGGAAAAAACCAACCTAAGGGCATCGAGGGGAGAATGCAGCCTAATTCAGCCTGTTCTTTTCCCAGGAAAACTTCAGGTGGAAAAAGCACGCCACGCCGCGGTGGTCCTGCTGCCGGGCCCCACACCCGAAATTCTACAGCGTCAGCGCCGAGGCTCAGCCGCCAGCAACCAGAATGGTTTCCTCTCCCACCACTGGCTCCACTCCCAGGGACAGTGCCACTGCTCCAGGCTGCCCAGGACCAGAGCAGCGCCCTCCTCCAAGCACAGGTGAGGCCTCACCATGGCAACGCCCTCCTCCAAGGACGAGGAGGGACACACAGATCCAGCGTCTTTCAGTCTCTGTTGGGTCTGGGGGCAACGCATTCCCCCCCGGACCTCCCAGCCACCTGGGGGACGACCGGAGTCTCAGTGTGGGCATCCCCGGACTTGCGAAGGGAGCTTCCAGCCACACCACCCGTCCCACCCTGTGACAGGGCTCCACGCAGCCCCGCTGCCCTTGGCCCTCAGCCCTGGTGACGGAACGAATCCAAGCTCAACCCACCAGCAGCGGGCCCCCCCGAGTGGCCTGTTCCCACGCAATCACACTGTCCAAGCATCGCCTAAAACCCCCGCTTAGGAGTGAAGGACTTTAGGACTCTCTGGTCTCACACGAATACACTGAAATCCTGCACGTCTCCAGGCGCACGAAGGCCACGCACGGGGTCAGGGAGAGCTGGTTCTTTCGGGCTGACACACACAAGGGTCAGTCTCACAGCCTGGCCCTGAGGGCGCCCAGAGGGCTGAGCTGAGACACAGACGGGCCTCCTCGGGCAGCCTTCTCCAAACTCCAGTCCAGCAAGTGGGCCTCCAGGCGGGTCTCTGTCTCGTTCCAGGCCTGAATCTCCCTTTATTCAAGCACCTTGGCCAACTCACCCCCATGCCAGCTTCTAAAGCTTTCCACTGCCCTTTCCTCTGTTAAAGGGGACGCGTGCTGCTGCTGGGCACTCGAGATGCCCTGCACATGGGATCCTTTAATAATGCTCCTCTGCTCTTGGCCTCCCCGTGTGGGCCTGCCTCTTTTCTCTGGGGTCTGTGTCCTTTGATCTAACCACGCCTGATTGAAACAAGTCCCGAGGACAGAGTTTAGGGCAGTCTTCAGGAGGCTTTCTCTTCTGAAGTCCCCACGGGGCCTCTGTCATGTCAAATCTCCCCCCGACAAGGACATTAGGGCCCAGTCAGATAATCCAGGATCATCTCCTCACTGTAAGACCCTTAACTCAATCGCAGCTGCGAAGTCCCTTCGGGCAGCAGCTCCACTCAGGGCACAGGGCAGCCAGCCACCCGCACACCGCTGTGCCCCTCGCAACTCCTGGCAACTGTGTTTAGGGGCTTCCGTCTCAGGACCTGTCTCAAGCCTCAAGAGCGCTCTTGTGTGTGGGGGTCGCTCTCCATCGGGTTTGCGGACGACAGACACTTCTGCCACACGTTCTTCCTTCCCATGAGGATCCCTGACCCCCTGGAAGGACACCAGTTACCATCAAGGAGGGTCGGTGGTGACGAATGTCCTCGGAGCTGGACCCTGGGAAGTGTCTCTTTTGATCTCGTCTCAAAGCACACTTTTTGCTGGGTTTAGACGACCTGGCTGACAGCAATCGACTTTGTTTTCCTTTCCCTTCCTCTGGCTCTGGTAGCTTCTGATGGAAGCTCGGTGCTCTTCTCGCTGTCTGGCTCTTTGAGGTAAGGGGTCCTTTTCTCCTCCAGCTGCGTTAAGGCTCCCCCTCTGGCTTTGCCATCTGCACTTCACCTGGACGCTTCTGGGTTCTGCTGTCTTTGTCCTTCTCCGGCTGCGCAGCTCGGGTCCATGCAGTGGCTGGATGGCGTCGGTCACTCTTGGAAAGTGATCAGCTCCTCTATGTCTTCACCCCAGGGGACAGCAGACAAGGGTGGACTCCGGGCGGGCTCTGCTGTCCAAGGAGGTCAATGTGGGGGCCGGAGGCCCCTCCCTGAGCCCCGAGGTGTCTGGTGGAGGAAGTGAAGTGGCACAGAAACTCGCAGTGTGCGTGTGCGATTCGAAGCTGAAACACTTACACTGCTGACCCCACCTCGCCCAACACACAGGCCAGGCTGCCCAGCCGTCCACAGAGATGTCCGCTGCACTTCTCAAAAGCAGCGTAGACCCCGGACCACCCCGGTTGCTTTACAACAGCTCCTCTCTCAGAAAAACCGCAGGTCCCCACGCAGCTCTGGCCAAATTCCTAAGAGCCACTAGCCCACCTTCCAAACGGGTCCACATCTGGTCACCTCCCTGCACCGTCCAGTCGTCGCCGTTTCAGCCATGGAGCAGCTACCCGGCCGGAGCGTTAGGCTACTTCCCGGCCAGCGGGAGGACCTTCTGAAGCCTTGACACGACCCCCCAAGCGCTTTCCAAGAGCCGCCCAGTGCCCGCCGCGCGGGAAGGGACGCAGGGGCTCGGTTCCCGCCGCCGGAGGAGAAGGAGGGGCGCACACGGCCGGGAGGGGCTCCAGACGGGGGAGCAGGGCACAGCCCTCGGCCTAGAGACGCGCTCTAGCTTCCGACTGCGGGCGCCCACCGCCCGGGACCAGGACTGGGACCGTCCCCACCCGCCCCTCCGGCCGCGCTCCGGCCCCGCCCCGGCCACCACGCCAGCCCCGCAGCTGACCCGCCTGCCGGGGTCCTGCCGAGCTCCCTCCCCGCGCCGGCGGTCACGTGGCGCGCGACCCGGAGGCGGAACCGGACGGCGGGGCGTGGACCTCGGCTCTCGGAGCGCAGAGCGCCGGGGGCGCCTGCGGAGATTGGGGTGCGCCCGCGCCCCCGCCATGCGTCCCCCGCGCCCTTCCGCCGCGCTGCTCGCCGTCCTGGGCGCGCTTTGGGTGGCGGCGCTCGTGGCCGCCGAGGCCCCGCACCTGGTGCGCGTGGACGCGGCCCGCGCGCTGCGGCCCCTACGGCCCTTCTGGAGGAGCACCGGCTTCTGGTGAGCTCCGCGCGGGGACGCCGAGGTCGCGGCGGCCCGGCCAGCCAGCGCCTGCCCGCCGCGCTCTCCTCCCAAATGGCCCGCGGCCTCGCGCCCCGCCCTGGGCCTCCGGGGCCCCTAGTCGCAGCTGGAGCAGGCGCCCCGAGTGAGGGGGGCGGCGGCTCCCTCCTTCCTTTCGGGCCGCCGTCAGGGTGGGGCGCGCCTTTCTGTCTGCTGGCCCTGTGCCAGGCTTCCACAGGTGCCGCAGGTTTGCCAGCTGAGCAGCTGCCCCTGCGGTCAGGGCCTGGGGGCGGGTCCCAGGGATGCCTGGTCACCCTCAGGAGTCTGAAGAGCCTGGTGGCCGCCCGGGACACCCCAGGCTGCAGGAGGGGCTGTGACCTAGGACGGTCTCAAGGGGGCAACCTCAGCGTGTCCCACGACTCCACAGTGGGACCCGTTCCCGTGCCCGGTGCCCCTGGTGGCCTCTGTCAGGCTTGGCGCTGACGGTGGGGATATGGTCTCCCCGGGAGCCCTTGACCCCATAAACCTGAGGCTTCACCCAGTCCTGGCATTAGGGACCGATTTATTATGTCAGGGACAGTAAAATTCACGGGCAGAAAGGCACACCCCACGCCCTCCCTGGGTTTGTGGGTGGGGGGTGTGCGGAGGCTGTTCCCCGAGCCCCTCCCCTGGGGACTGATGGCTCCACTCCCCCTCGCTTTGTGCCCAGCCCCCCACTGCCGCACGGCCAGGCTGACCGCTATGACCTCAGCTGGGATCAGCAGCTCAACCTGGCCTACGTGGGCGCGGTCCCTCACGGAGGCATTGAGCAGGTTCGGACCCACTGGCTGCTGGACCTCATTACGGCCAGGTGGGTGACGGAGGGGCTGGGCCGCTGGGCGGAGTCCGGACGAGACTGACAGGAGGTGGCGTCTGGGCTGGAGGACAGTGCAGCACCGGCCCTGGTGGGCGCACAGGGAGGGGGAGTCCTGCACCCGGGAGCCACTGCCCTCTGCTTCTTGGCAAAGACCCCGTGGGGCGGGACTGCAGGGCCTCCTCCCGGCGGCCCCTGCCTCGGGCACAGCGGGCTTCCTGCTGAAGGGCACCCTGGAGGCACAGCTGGACCCCGCGGTGGCGAGTGGGCACGCTTGCTCTGCTCGGGCTGTGCGGGGTTGCCCATCAGGCCCAGGCTGCAGTCATGTTGGCCCCATCTGCCTTGGCCCCGCGAGGCCCAGCGCGGCTGAGGTACACGGTGTGAGACACTTGGGTGTATGCAGTGTGGGGTTTCCTAGACGCAGAGACCCTCACGTCCTGGCCAGAGCTGCAGGCACTCACCGGGGGGTGGGGGCTGGCGGCTCAAGGGACCGATGTCCTTTGGCACCTTGGACTCCAGGTACTGCCTCAGGGTCCTCCAAGTAAGACAGGACGCCAGGGTGAGACTGGCTCCGTGGACCGTGGGCACACAGCACCGTGCCCAGCGTGACACTGGGGCAGCGTCTGTCTCGGGGTGCAGGATGCGTCCTTGTGTGTGCCCAGTGCGGCCCTCCGTCCCGTTTGGGGTTCCCCGGCTTCTCTGGGTCGGAGGAACCAGGCGATGGAGGGGGGCCGTGACGGGTGTGGGCGTGGGGGCTGGCCGCGGGCGCTGGCTCCGCTAGAGGATGGAGTTGGAGGCTGCCAGCTCCTGGTGGCGGGCGTGGGCCGCCTGCACCGCACAGTGCACGCTGGGGAACAGCTGCCCGTCCTCGGCCACATCCCCCTGGTCCTCCCCGAGGAAGCCGCCTCTTCTCAGCGTGTCCGTCACTGAGGGGTTGCAGCAGGCCAGGAGCAGGCTGATGCCCAAGGCCCCATAGTCTCGATGCAGCTCCTGCAGCGTGGCCAGGCCGGCCACGTCCAGGAACAGCAGCGGGGCACAGTCGATGACCACCGCATGGAAGTGGGTCACCGCGGGCACCAGCGAGGCCGTACCACTCCCGGAGCCCGGGTCCCTGCCCCCCACAGGGTCTCCCTCACCGGCCCCCTCCCCAGGGCCCCTCTCTTTCCTCCTGGCGACCGCGTAGCCCACGTCCAGCCCCGTGAGGCTGTACAGCGACTGTAGGAAGAAGTCTTTGTTGGCGTAGTAGAGCGGCCCTGTGAAGCGGAACACCTGCACGCCGGGCTCAGGGGCCAGGCCCTCGAATTCTGCCGGGTCCCCGTAGAAGCTGGAGCCCCCAGCGCGGGCGAGCAGGGCAGTGCGTGGGTGGCGGGTGCGGCCGGCCAGGCTGAGCAGCGAGAACAGGACGCCGGCCAGGAGCCCGGCCTCGGTGCTGACCAGCACGCAGGTGGCCGCCGTGGCCACCCAGACCAGCGCGTCGGCAGGGCTGAGCCGCCACAGGCGTGGGACGTCCCGCACCTTGCGCAGGGCCCCACGCAGGCTGACCACGATGACACAGGCCAGCACGCTCCGCTGCAAGTCCCGGAACAGCGGCGCCAGCACCAGGAGCACCATCAGCACCACGGCGGCGCTGACCACGCTGGACAGCTGCGTGTGGCAGCCCGTGGCCGTCTTCACCAGGCTCTTGGCCAGGGCGGCGCTCGTGGCGAAGCAGTGGAAGAAGGCGGGCAGCACGTTGCAGCAGCCCACGGCCAGGAGCTCCTGGTTGGCACGCACAGCGTAGCCGTGGCTGCGGGCGAACATCTCCGCCAGCGAGATGGAGAAAGCGGAGCCCACTAGGGCCAGGGAGGCGGCGTCCAGCGCCACCCGCCACATCAGCCCTGCGTCTGGCACCCGCGGGGCCATGAAGCCGGTGGGGATGTCGCCCGCCACGCTAGAGCCAAAGCGCTCATGGAACTGCCCGAGGTGGGACACGATCGTGGCCACCACGATGACCAGCAGCTCGGCGGGCAGGGGCACCCTCAGGCGGTGCCGGAAGCGGTCCGAGAGCTCCTTGGCGGCCAGCAGCACGGCCAGGCACACGGCGCTGGTGAGCACGTCACACAGGTTGGCCTGCCCGGCGCTGCGCAGCAGGCTCAGCCACGTACTGACCACCAGGCCTGGCCCCTGGTGCCGCGGGACCCGCACGCCCAGCAGGTGCCGGAGCTGGGAGGTCAGGATGGTCACTGAGGCCCCCATGGCGAAGCCATCCAGCAGCGGCTGCGAGAGGTAGGCGGACACGAAGCCCAGCCCGAGGATGCCCATGAGAACCTGTGGACGAGCCGCGGCTGCAGGTGGACAGCCCCACCCCGCCCTCACACTGCCTGTCTCCCTGGGGCCCACGCGAGGCGGCCTGCGCACGTGTGTGCGCACACAGGCCCAGCAGACGCTGGAGCACACGCCGTGGCCGCGGGGCGCAGCAGGGCCTCACGCACGGGGACTCCATGCGTTGGAAGGCATGCCACTCCCCTCCCAGGAGAGCTGAGGGCAGGGACTGGGGTGACCTTTGGGAAGAGGTAGGTGCCCTGGTGCGGGGAGGCCTCGGGAAGGCAGGTGGGCCCCAGGGTCCCACTTGGGACAGGAAGCCAGGGGGGACTTGGGGCCAGGTGGGGCAGTGGGGCATGCCTGGGCCCGGGGCCACAGCCCACGGCTGCCCGGACAGGCTCCCCATGTGGGCGCAGGTGCAGCCCCTCACCTGGTAAAGCCCAGCCACCAGCGTGAGGGCGGTGGCCACGCGGATGGCGTAGCAGTCCCGCGCGCAGTCCTGCAGCCCAAGCACCAGCGCGGCGGCTGAGCCGTTGAGGCTGCTGCGGTTGGCCCCAGGCTCCAGGCCATCCTGGGCGGGGTCGAAGCCAGCCAGCAGGAGTTCGCGGTCCACCACCTGGCCCACCATGAGGCAGAGCAGGCTGAAGATGCCCACGGAGACGTGGCGTGAGGTGCCCATGAGGAAGTAGATGAGGTTTGCGAAGAAGGACGTGTAGAGGCTGTAGATGGGCTGCAGCCCGGCCAGCAGCGAGTAGGCGATGGCCTGTGGCACCAGGATGATGCCGATGACCAGCCCAGACATGACGTCGCCCACCAGCGCTTCCCGGGGCCGGTACTGGCGGAGCCAGTGGACTGCAGGGAACAGGGCCTGCAGCTGCGCCCAGGTGCCCTGCAGGCTGCAGGCGCAGCTCCGCCGCAGCCCAGCCTTCAGGGCCTCACCCAGGCCTGGGGGCGGCGGGGGGCGCCGTCGGACCAGCACCAGCTGCCCGCCCCACTCCGTGTACTCGGGGGACGCTTCCATCGTGGGGCAGTGGGCCCCCTGGGAGAACCTGCAAAGCGGGCGGAGGTGGGTGTCGCCGTCGGGGTGGCCAAGCTGTCAGGGTCAGGGGGCCTCGTGGGAGCCAGACGCACGGCCGGACCGGGCTCCCGTGCACACACAGCCCCAGCGGCCCGCGCCCACAGCAGAGGCCGCTCCACCCGATATGCGGACACCTGGCCCAGGCCAAGAGGAGGGGCCCTGCAGAGGCCGGAGCCCCGAGTCCACGCTGCAGCAGCGCCTGCCGTGGCCGCTCCTCGGGCAGACCTCCTGCGTGTGTGGTGCAGCTGCGGGGGCAGTGAGGCTACACGCCTGTTGCCTGCCAGGGGGTCCTGGATGGCAGGCCCCCTTTCCCAGCGCGAGTTAACGCAGCTGGGTTCTGGCTCAGACCCCACGGGCACCTTGGGAAGCGTGTGCCAACTGTCCTCACCGTCCAGAGGGCAGCCTGCCGCGCGGGCCCAGCCCGACCTGCCGCCTGCTCAGCGAGCACCGGGGCACTGTTCCCAGCTGTCCTGAGGGCCCTCCGGCCTTCTGCTCTTGATGCCCCCCTCGTGATGGTCTCTGCCCGCTCAGAGCCTGGTCACCCCGGCAGGTGCACGTGGGGCTGGGCCCTGGGGCCTGGGGCGGCCCTGTGTGAGGAGGGTGGGTTCAGGTCCGGCCCTGCATGAGGCGGGCGCTGCCCCTGGGGGCTCTGTTGGGTGAGCACACCACATGGGGTCCCCTGAGCTCAGCCAGAATTCCGGGGTCCAGAGGCATCGGTTGAGGACTGTTTGAACGCCTGGGAGTCCACAGAGGAAACCTTGGGGTCGGGCCTTGCCACTCTGCAGACGGGGGCGCTGACCTCTGCTGTGGCTAGGTAGTCCAGAGCCCCGCTGTCCTGCAGCGGGCCCTGGGGGACTCTTACCTGAGGGACCCCCTCCCAGGCTCGGCGGGTAGTTCAGGCCTGGCGCGTCTGTCCCGGGGACCCTCTGGCTCAGTCTGCAGGTGGGGCGTGCAGCGGTGGGCTCAGGCTGAGCTGGCCCGCGCTGGCCAGCAGGCAGTGGTCTGTGCTCAGCATCTGACTGCCCAGCTTGCTTGGCTTGCAGTTAAATCATTTACTTCAGAGACTGCTGAGTCACAGGTTTCCCCAAGATGAGCGTTACCTGAGCAGCTAATCCGGGGAGTTCTGTAATCAGAGGCTCAGAGAGTGACGATTGTGTGGGCCTTTCCTAAGCTTCCAGCCTCCCAGGAGCGGGGCTCCAGGTGCGGACAGGGCGGCTGGGGTAGGGGCGGGGGGCAGCCAGCAGGGTGAGCCCTCAGCTCGGAGCATGGGCAAGGGTGGGGGTCTGCAGGGAGGACGCGTCTCCCAGCGCCATCCCTGGACGTCCCATCTTCCAAGAGGTGGGTCTGGTCCGTGCCGGAGCTGGCTGGGCCCCAGGCAGACACGGCCCGGCTCCTGCCCTGGGTCTGTGTGGAGTGCAGGCCCTCGGACTCCAGGGTTGCCGGTATTGAGATCCAATGACCAGCCGAGCGTGTCCTTTCTGCTGGGGGGGCGGGGGCCTTGGGTCTGCCCTCTGGAGCCCAACCGGCTGGCTCTCAGCCAGGTGCTGACCCTGAGGGCGGGTGTCTGGCCCCACCACACCTCTGTCCGCTCCTCCAGGGTGGTGGGACCTGCCTCTCGAGGCCAGTGGGAAGGTAAACAGTCACTTTAGAGGACTACCCTCACGTCCCACACACAGTGAACTGTGGGTGTTGCTGCCCTAAAGGTCACTCGGAACGTCAGTTCTCCCACCTTGAAAAGGAACAGGTGGGTGTCTGAGGAGCAATGTGGGGAGAGGAGCCCATCTCCTGGGCCGTGAGTGTCCTCCACCCTGGGCGCCGGGCCAGGGTTGCTATGATGGGGCTGCAAGGCAGAGCTGGCCTGGGCCTGCTGTCCTCCAAGGCCCGGGTGATGGGGGGCGGGCAGAGATCTCTCCAGGTTCCTAACACTCACTCTGGGACCTTCCCCCAGAGCCCCCTGAAAGGTGTGCCGTGTTCTCACATCCACAGCCTGGCTGGGGAAGCCCGGGGCCCCATTTGGGGGCAAAGATGGGGGTGGAACCCCAGGATGGGCGGGGGAACGCCCGAGAGTGGGAGGTCTCCCCACACCTGCAGAAGCGGGCAGTGTGGTCAGCGCCCAGGCCCCACTGCTCAGCTCAACAGAATCCTTGCCCTTGAGGACTCCGCCAGAGCCTGGGCCACCCCAGCGCACCCCCCCCACCCCTCAGTGTGCCCCCTCCCACCCCAGTATGCCCCCCCCACACTGCCCAGAGTCCTGCCCAGGGCCCACTTGGCCCTAGCAGGGAGCTGTTTGCCCAAGGATGTGGTTTATTTACAGGAGCCACTGGCCAACAAGCAGGCAGGATGAGTCACAGCTGCCCAGGGGCAGATAAGAGTCCTCTCTGGGCTGGAGAGAGTGCAGCCTCCGGGTCACAGCGCTTATCTTCCAACCCTGCTACCAGCAGTGCGGGAACTGCCACGTGGGCAGAGGTGGAACTGGGGGCCTCAGCCTGGGGAAGGGGTGCTTTGCCCACCCTGGTAGTCTCCTTGGGTGGGTAAGGCCCAGGCTGTGCACATGGGGGTTCCTGAGTGCGTGGAGTGGCAGTGGTGGGATGTGATGGGCCCGGGAGCTGGTGTGGGGAGGGGAGGGGAGCCTGGAGGCGGGCGGGCCGGCGTTCTGGGGACCGACCACGTGCGGAGCACCGTGCTGGGGGCTGGGTGGGTGGAGACGCTCCGGGAGGGCTGTCCTCCAGGCTGGCCTGGCTGTCGTGGTGGTGGGGTTGGGCCTTCTACTCCCCCAGCCCCTGCTTCTAAGCAAGTGAGGAGATACAGCTGAGGCTTCGCTCCTGTCCTTGGCGAGACCAGCAGGACCCCCCGGGCCTGAGCCAAGCCCGTCTGCCCCCTGTGCTTTGAGGCCCGTGTTCTTCACTGTGGTCTAAGCAGGAATACAGGCACTGCCTTGGGGCCCGGGGCCTTGCTGGCTGAAGCCCACTGCAGACTTTTCTCCGTGGGCAGGAGACAGCAGGGCCCTGGCGCGTGGCTGGACCACAGAGGGCACGGGGAGGGCGGGGGTCGGGGGGTGGACCGCCCTTCGTTTGCCTCCTCCAATCCTGTGCACAGTTGTTTAATACTGGTCCTTAAATCACCGTCTGCATAGCTGAGTTCACGTATTTGGAAAGGAGCTTTGTATCCCCACGGCACGTGAGAAGAGCCAGCCCATCCTCATCTCCAGGGCGCAGCTCGCGGTTCCTCTCCCCACTGCCCAGTCGCACGCAGGCCCGGCCGTAGGGCGCGCCCCGACCGGAGGGCGCTTCGGCGCTCTCGGCCCCGCCCTGCGCACTCGCCCATGCCGGCTCCGCGCGTCCCACCCGCACCAAGCAGGAGCAGCCCGGGCTCCCGCCGCGTGCATTTCCACACATGGTCTGCCCGTCGCCCCCCTCACGAGTGCGCCCCCCACTCCGCACCGCCCCCCAAGCCGAGCAACCCCGGCCCCACCCTGCGCCCCCGCCTGCCCGCGCATCCCTTCCCGCGCCAGCCGGGGGCGGGGGGCGGGGGGCATCCCCACCCGGCGTCCCCACTCTTCCACAAGAGGGGCCTGGGCCCCGCCCGGCGGACGCGAGCACTCACCTGCGCGCCGCCCGCCGGGTCCTCGCGGCGCACGCGCTCGGGCAGAGGGGCGGGGGTGGGCTCGGCGCCGTCCCGCTGGCCGCCTGCGCGATGAATGAAGCTGTTGTGCAGCCGCCGCTGTGCGCCCGCCGCGGCCCGGCCCCCTTGCAGGAGCGGAAGGCGACCCCGCCTGTGCCTCCCACCCAGGATTGGCCCCTGCGGGGCGGCAGGGTGGAGAGGAGCTGGGGCGACTGCGTCGGTGACCCCGGCCCCTGCAGGGGGTCGCTGGGCTGGGCCGCGCACTGCAGCGCTGGCTCAGCCCTCTCGCTGGCTTTGATCGCTCCCATTCCTTCCCCAGTGGGGGCTGAGACGGATGGAGACCTGGGCACCAACAGTGGGGCCCAAGGGCCACCCCTCCGGGATTCTGGGCCCGGGATCCCCCAATGTTGGGTCTTCTGGTCCCCGAGGAGCAAGTGTCCCGACCCCCAGGGCATTTCCGGGGGCCGACGCCGGACGGGTCAGCGGACTCTCAGGTCCGCTCGGAGTGACGGGCTGGCATCGGCCCTGCGGCTGGGGCTCCCCTAGCGGCACCCTGCTGGCCCGGGATCAGAACGCGGGAACAGCATTTACCCGAGGCCTGCCTCGCTCGCGGGATCCGCAGAGAGAGCCTGGCACCCGCTCCTCAGAGTCACCCACCCCCACCTGCGGGACTTTGGAACCTGCCCCCTGCCGCGCATTTAATTTTTACCCTATTGCTTAAGGTTTTTTCCGTTTGCTGCTGATTGTGACCTTTGGAGGGGGGAGGGGGCGGATCACCGCTGCGCACGTGCCGTGGGTCTGGCCCCCCGGAGGCGGGAAGACCGAGCCTGAGCCAGAGGCACCTGGGTGCGTGGTGGCTTGGCCTTGACTTTGTGTAGAGAAGAGTGGGGGGCCGGAGGCCCGGGAGGGAGGTGCTGACTTGCCCAAGCTCTCGCTCTCCGTCCGGGGCTCAGCGCTGGTCAGCCCAGACCGGTGTGAGACAGAACAGAGCAGGGCAGGGCAGGATTTCCCAGGACTTCATCCTCAGCCCGCCGCCGCCGCCGCCGCCGCGCGCGGGAGGGAGCCGCTGGGGGCGCAGCTGCACCTCCCGCTACGATCTGGACCGGCGGGCCTCAGACCCTCTCTGCTCCGCCCGCCCTGCACGCCTCGGCGTGACCAGCGGGCACCGGCTCCCTTTGCCAGCCCCCGAGCCGGGTTCCCCTCGGATGCTCACCGCCGCGCCACACCAGCATGGCCAAGGCCCATCTTACTCAGCTTCCCCCTTCCTGCCCCTGCCTGCTGCAGCCGCCCCCCACCCAGGTCCTCAAGCAAAACCCCGGTGGCTGGACTCCCCTCCTAGCTCGCCCTCAGTCAGAGCGTGCTGCCCCTCCTCCTCCTAAATCCATCCGCTCGGCTCCCTCGCGTTACCTCCACACCACCACCCAGAACTGTGGTTTTGGGGTGATTATGTCAGTGTGGGTTCAAAAATGGTAACAAATGTCCCACTCTGGGAGTTGATTATGGGGGCGGGGCTTTGCCTGTAGGGTGGCAAGGGCAAATGGGAAAGTCTCTACTTCCCTCTCATTTTGCTGTGAATCCAAAGTGCGCTAAAAAAATTAAGCCTCAAAAACATATGAAGGAAAAAAAGGGGCTCACATTGCTTCTCAGAGTAGGAAGAGGCAGGGGTGCTGTCCACAGTGCCTCTCAGAGGGGGGAGGATGCTGGGGTACTGTCCATGGTGCCTGGAAGAGTGGGGAGGGGGCAGGTATACTATCCAGGGTGCCTGGCAGAGGGGGATGGGGCTGGGGTGCTGTGGCCAGGTTGTCTCTCAGAATGGGGAAAGGGCAGGGGTGCTGTGTCCACAGTACCTCTCCAAGTAGAAGCAGGCAGGGGACCTGTCCATGGTACCTCTCAGAGTGGGAGGGCATGGGGTACTGTGTCCACAGTACCTCTCACAGTGGGAGGGGGTGGGGGTACCGTGTCCATAGTACCTCTCACAGTGGGAGGAGTGAGATACTGTGTTCACAGTACCTCACAGTGGGAGGGTTCAGGGGTGCTGTGTCCACAGTACTTCTCAGTGGGAGGGGGTGGTGGTACTGTGTCCACAGTACTTCTCAGTGGGAGGGGGTGGTGGTACTGTGTCCACAGTACCTCTCACAGTGGGAGGGGTGGGGTACTGTGTCCACAGTACCTCCCACAGTGGGAGGGGTGGGGTACTGTGTCCACAGTACCTCTCACAGTTGGGGGGGGTGCTGTGTCCACAGTATCGCTCAGAGCGGGAGGGCGCAGGGGTGCTGTGTCCACAGTATCTCACAGTAGGGGGGTGCAGGGGTCTTGTGGAGCCAGATCCAGGCCCCTGGCCCCAGGAGGTGCAGGATCTGGTGGTGCAGTGTCCTGCCAGGCCCACCACACAGCCTCCCCCTTCGCTGTGAGCTGTCTTGCTCTCCCCGCCTCCATCCTCTGGCACCTTTTCCAAAAGACATGCCTGCTCCCTCCTACTCCGAGCCCCAGGCTGTTCTGAGTTCCTGAAGGCTTGAGGGTGGGCTTCCAGTACAGACATACCCGTGCGTACTAGGCTGTGAGTGACCACTAGGCTCACACGGTTACCTTCTCAGAGGAGAAAGGCCAGCTGCGTCTGGAGCCTAGTCCTGCAGGGCGCTCTGCTGGTTCCCAAGCTGCTTGAGTGTGGCTGCGGTCTCAGCCCCCGGCCCACCTCCCCACCCTGACACTGAGCATCATTCCACAGGGGGCTGGTCGGGCAGGGCCTGCGCTACAACTTCACCCACCTGGATCGGTACCTGGACCTTCTCAGGGAGAACCAGCTCGTCCCAGGTAAGCTGCCACATCGCCCTGGTGCCACTGGCCTCCCCATCTCTCCTTGGCCGGGTTCTTCTGGGTCCTCCTGGCTGCCCACTTGGGGCTGCCTCTGTGCCCGCCTGGCTGCACCAGGCAGGTGAGCGGTGGGACGCCACCCTCGTTGCTGCAGGCTTCGAGCTGATGGGCAGCCCCTCTGGACGCTTCACCAACTTTGAGGACAAGCAGCAGGTGTTCGAGTGGAGGAACCTGGTCTCTCTCCTCGCCAGGAGATACATCGGTGGGCAGGGCGCATGCCCTGCGGGGACGGGGCGGGCACTCCTGGGCAGGCTGCCCTCCGTCCCACCCCCTCACCTGGTTTTCTCATGAAGTCACCAAGCCAAGGCCTCCTGATGGGCGAGGGACAGGGCAGGGGGGTCCAGCTCCCGGGAACCCAGACCATCCCATCACATCCAAACCTCCCAGCCATGGTTGCCCCTCCCTGGAGGGCTCCATGAGCTGGTGACACCGCCCCAGAGGAGGGGTCCTCTTGCCACAGCGAGGACCCTCTACAGGTAGGTATGGCCTCGAGCATGTTTCCAAGTGGAATTTTGAGACGTGGAACGAGCCAGACCACCACGACTTTGACAACGTGTCCATGACCTTGCAAGGTGGGTGAGCCGGCCTCTTGGGGTCCTGTGGATCTGCGAGGGGGTTGGCAGCGGGCCCCTCTGGCCCCGCGGTATGGACTCTGTGTCCTTCCCAACCAGGCTTCTTGAACTACTACGACGCCTGCTCCGAGGGTCTGAGAGCAGCCAGCCCGGCTCTGCGCCTGGGCGGCCCTGGAGACGCCTTCCACGCGCCGCCCCGCTCGCCGCTCTGCTGGGGCCTCCTGGGGCACTGTAACAACGGCAGCAACTTCTTTACCGGGGAGGTGGGCGTGCGGCTGGACTACATCGCTCTGCACAAGAAGGTAGGCTGGGGACCCCGCCCTTCCGCCACCACCCCCCCCCACCGCCGCCCCGCGCCCCGCCGGAGGCCCCTCGGCGGCCCTCCCGAGGTGCTCAAGCGGCCGCTCGCAGGGCGCGGGCAGCTCTATCTTCATCCTAGAGCAGGAGGCGGCGGTCGTACAGCAGATACAGCGGCTCTTCCCCAAGTTCGCTGACACCCCCATTTACAACGACGAGGCCGACCCGCTGGTGGGTTGGTCCCTGCCGCAGCCCTGGAGGGCCGACGTGACCTACGCGGCCATGGTCGTGAAGGTGGGCCCGCCCCCGGGAGCCCCGGGTGGGAGGGGCGGGCGCCCCACCGGCGCGGTCCCAGACGCCCGACGTCCGCAGGTCGTCGCGCAGCACCAGAACCTGCTGCTGGCGAACGCCAGCTCGGCCGTCCGCTATGCGCTCCTGAGCAACGACAACGCCTTCCTGAGCTACCACCCGCACCAGTTCTCCCAGCGCACGCTCACCGCGCGCTTCCAGGTCAACGACACGCGGCCGCCGCACGTGCAGCTGCTGCGCAAGCCGGTGCTCACCGCCATGGCGCTGCTGGCCCTGCTGGGTGAGCGGCGGGCCGCTCTCTCTAGGCCAGGAGTAGCCTGTGCAAAGGCCCGAGGGCCGACGGACCCTGCTGCGGAGCGGGGAGCTCTTCTCTCGCCCCTCCGCGCCCTGTTCCTAGCTCACGGGGCCAAGGAGGTTGTGGCGTGGCCGGGGACCTCCCGCGGAGGGCGAACGGTGGGAAGCCCGGCCCGGGAGGGCAGAGCGGCCAAGACCCCCGTGTTGACCGCCCCCGCGTGCCTGCAGACGGCGAGCAGCTCTGGGCCGAGGTGTCGCGGGGCGGCACGGTGCTGGACAGCAACCACACGGTGGGCGTCCTGGCCAGCGTTCACCGCCCCACTGGCCCGGCCGACGCCTGGCGCGCCACGGTGCTGGTCTACGGAAGCGATGACACCCGCGCCCACGCCAACCGCACGGTCCCCTTGATTCTCAGCCTGCAGGGGGTGCCCCCGGGCCCCGGTGAGTAGGGGTCGCGGGGAGGAGACCCCGGCCCTGGGGCGGGCGGGGCCTGGAGGAGGCGAGGCGCGGCCCCAGCATCTGGCTCCGCAGAGGTCGTCTTCGTCGAGCTTTACGTGGACAACTGGCTCTGCAACCCCTACGGCGAGTGGCGGCGCCTGGGCATGCCGGTCTTCCCCTCTGCAGCGCAGTTCCGGCGCATGCGCGCGGCCGAGGTCCGCGGGGAGGGGGCGGGGCGGGGCCGGGGCGCCTCCTGAGGTCCCAGGGTCCCGAGCGTCCGACTCTGTCCCCAGGACCCTGCGGCCGTGAAACCGCGCTCCTTCCCCAGCAGCGGCCGCCTGACGCTGCGCCCTCCGCTCGCTCTGCCCTCGCTGCTGCTGGTGCACGTGTGCGCGCGCCCCGAGGAGCCGCCGGGCCAGGCAAGCGGCCGCTCCCCTCCACCCGACCCCGCCGCACGCCCCGGGCGCCCCGCTCCGCCAACCCTGTGCTTCGCTCCCCCAGGTGACTCGGCTCCGTGCTCTGCCCCTGACCCGCGGGCAGCTGCTTTTGGTCTGGTCGGATGAGCGTGTGGGTTCCAAGTGCGTGAGTGCGGTCACCGCCCCTACCTCTGCCCTCCACCCCGCCTCAGCCCCCAAGTCCTCCCCGCTGCAGGGCCCCAGCGCCCCTCGGACTGCTCCCGGCAGGATATGCCCCTGTCCCCCACACTCACCTGCCTCCACTGTTGGCACCAAGGCCCATGGCTCTGCGCCTGTCTGATGTCGTAGGGTAGGGGCGCCTTCAGGGGACCAGCCTGGGACACTTGTGTTCCAGCTCTCTGCTCCCAGCCAGGGTGGCCGTCGTCACTGCAGGGAGAGTGTTCAGAGCCTGGGAGGGGGAGGGAAGGGCTCTGGGCCTGCCCTTTCTGCAGCCCCCTGGACCCCAGCCCTGGTCTGACCTCCCCAGGTGCCTGTGGACCTACGAGATCCAGTTCTGCCCGGAGGGTGGGGTGTTCGCTCCCATCAGCAGGAAGCCTTCGACTTTTAACCTGTTCGTGTTCAGCCCAGGTGTGCCCACCACCTCAGCACAATCCCTGGGGGGAGTGGGGTGGTCCAGGGCCTTTTGACACCTGGAGTTTGGGGGGATAAGGGGTTCAGGCTACAGACAGGCATGTACCTCTGTCCGCAGACACAGCTGTGGTCTCCGGCTCCTATCGGGTTTGTGCTGTGGACTACTGGGCCCGGCCAGGCCCCTTCTCCAGCCCCGTGCGGTACCTGGAGGCCCCTGCCTCTTGAGGGCCTCTGCTGCCCAGCGACTGGGCCTGTGCTGACCGTGAGCCTGGGCGGCCAGGAGCCAGGCTGGGCCCAACTGCCAACAGCCTGCCAGCCAGTCCTCCCTTCTGTTGGTCTCCTCCCACCCCTCACTCACCCCTTAAAGTGCTTTACGACTCACAGTCTCGGGGACAGCCTTCACGGTGGGCACTGGGGACGCGCGGCCTGGCTGGAGCACGGCCATCCCCGCCGGCCCACCCGAGGCCTCTGCCCACCCGTGGGAGCAGGACTCCGCTCGGCTGGGATGCAGACAAGTGTTGAGTTGGAGTGCCCGCCCTGCCTGTCTGGGGTCTCCGCTGTCACCACTGGCTGTAGTGAGCCCACCGTGTCCCCTGGAGGGCGGGACCTGAGGCTCTGCCGGAGGGGGTGGCCTGGGGCAGACAGAGCCCAGAAGAGTCACTCTTCCTGAGGCCCAGCCAGACTGCCCCCTGGACCCGCCGGCGGGGCTTTCCAGGCTGCCTGGGCCAGACTGTCCAGCGGAGAGAGGCTGACAGCGTCCACTCCACGGCCATCTGGGCTGCTTATCTGGCCCCGAGAGGAAACAGATGGCATGTCCAGACGAGGACACCCTAGGGGCCGTGGACGGACGTGTGGGCAGAGGGCAGGGAAGCCACAGGGGTGGTGCAGAACCCTGGGGCTCCTCCCCACCTCACCTGCATCCCAGGACAGATGGAGCCCGCAGGGCAAGGTGTGGAGAGGCCCCCGGTGAGGAGAGGAGCGCCCCCAGCAGAAGTGGGCCCGACCCCTGCCCCCGCCATCTGCTGCCCTCCCAGAGCCGCCTCGGCTCGGGGGGCGGGGGGCAGTGCAGGCCTGGCTGAGCAGATGGAAGGCAAGGTCTGGTCGTCCCCCGAACCGCTCTGAACCTGCTGCCCCGTCCACACGAAGCACACGGGTATCCGGGCCCACCAGTTGCCTTATCCTGGGCAAGGGTTTTGGTTTGGCCATTCTCCATGTGAACCCCAAGATCAGCGCCCATCCCCCTGCCTCAGGGCTTGGTGCCCAGGGCCCCACTGTTACCAGTCGCCTTTTTAAAGGCTCCCACTCCAAACAGCACTCACATTCCAAGGTCCTGGGGGTAAGGATGTCAGTGTTTGAACTGGGGGAGGCAGTTTACCTGCAGCAAGCCCTGACCCTGTTCTCTGTGGTGGGAACACCTAACCCCAGCATTAAAGCAGCCTCTTCTCCACTTGCTGGCTCGGTGGCCTGAGCACCCCAACCGTCAGGGGCCATCTCAGCTCTCAGCATCCTGGGAGGGGTACCGGGCTCCCGGGTTCCTTTCTCAGACACCGTGCGCCCCACCTAGCCTCCAGGGAGCAGAGATCACCCCCTGCCTGTCCTTCTAGGCCCAGAGCAATGGCCCAGGCTCCTCCTCAGTCTCCCGGCAGGAGCCCGCTGCCGCCTGGCTGCCGGGAAGAGGGCACCTCCTTCGGAGACAGTTGTGGCTCCGCAGCCATCAGTGGGGATTTGGCCCTGGCCCCTGGGTCTCATTGGGACGGTCAAGCCCTGGCTGTCTCCAGGGGCAAGTCACCATCTCCACTTGGACCGTGGCTGGGGTGCCATCAAACAGCCCCAAGCTGCGGGCATGTCCTTACTCTCTGACCATGTTTTGGTCCTTGCTGGTTCGGGGTTGGGCTGGGAGCCAGGCTGGGAGTTCTGGAAGGCCACGTCCTGGGCCCCTGCACAGTCTTCATCATCCTTGCTGCCATGGCCGTCGCGCACGTGTGCCGTGGAACGGCCCGCGACGGCAAGAGGCTGCCCTGTCCGGCGGCAGGGGTCCCTCCCTGGACCCGTGCGGCCTTCCTGCAGGACGCAGAGCCCTCTCTGCCCCCCTCCCCAGGCGTTTGTCCCCAGGTGTCTCGTCTTCGTCATCCTGAGTCTGGCCCGCTGGGCGTGGCCTGCTGGAGCCAGACTTGCGCCTCGGTCCTGCTGCTGGTGGGCGTGCCCTCGGACCACCCTCCAGGGCCGCTGGAGGCTCCCAGAGCGGGCCCACGTGGCGGGCAGCCTCCGGGTCACACTTCCTGCTTCCAGACACACGGGGCCCAGGCTCTGGACGCATGCTGCGGGCACTGGCTTCTCACTGGCCTTGGGGTCGTGCTCCTCTGTAAATGCGGCTGGAACCGCCCCGGAGCGGCTTCTCGAGAGCAGAGTCGGTCCTGACCGATGAGGAGGCAGCTGTGTTCCGGGATGCTGGGTCCTGGACGAGAGCACTTGCGGGGGGTCAGCCTCAGATGCTCCTGCCAGCAGGGCCCTTGCGGGCCATCCACCCACAGGCGGGACCTGTGTCGTCCCTGGCCAGCAGGCTTGTGGGCCAGGGGACGGGTCAGAACGGCACGTGTACATGCAGTATCTGCTGCACCCCACCCCGAGCCCCAGCAAGTGCTGGGCTCCCAGAAGTGGTGCTAGAGCAGGAGAGCACCCCCACTTACACAGGACACCCCGGCACGGCCAGTACCCCACATTCAGGGACACTGCAACACTGACAGTACCCCACCTTCATGGACACCCCAACCCTTCCAGTACTCCACCTTCAGGGACACCCCAACACTGCCAGTACCCCACCTTCACGGACACCCCAACACTGCCAGTACACCACCTTCAAGGACACCCCAACACTGCCAGTACCCCACCTTCAGGGACACCCCAACACTGCCAGCACCCCACCTTCACGGACACCCCAACACTGCCAGTACCCCACCTTCACGGACACCCCAACACTGCCAGTACCCCACCTTCACGGACACCCCAACACTGCCAGTACCCCACCTTCACGGACACCCCAACACTGCCAGTACACCACCTTCAAGGACACCCCAACACTGCCAGTACCCCACCTTCACGGACACCCCAACACTGCCAGTACCCCACCTTCACGGACACCCCAACACTGCCAGTACCCCACCTTCAGGGACACCCCAACACTGCCAGCACCCCACCTTCACAGACACCCCAGCACTGCCAGCACCCCTGCCTCTACAGGATGCCCCAACACTGCCAGTACCCCACCTTCAAGGACACCCCAACACTGCCAGTACCTCCACCTTCAAGGACACCCCAACCCTTCCAGTACCCCACCTTCACGGACACCCCAACACTGCCAGTACCTCCACCTTCAAGGACACCCCAACCCTTCCAGTACCCCACCTTCATGGACACCCCAACACTGCCAGTACCCCGCCTTCACGGACACCCCAACCCTTCCAGTACCCCGCCTCCACAGGACACCCCAACACTGCCAGTACCCCACCTTCAGGACACCCCAACACTGCCAGTACCTCCACCTTCAAGGACACCCCAACACTGCCAGTACCTCCACCTTCACGGACACCCCAACACTGCCAGTACCCCACCTTCACGGACACCCCAACACTGCCAGCACCCCCGCCTCTACAGGACACCCCAACACTGCCAGTACTCCACCTTCAAGGACATCCCAACACTGCCAGTACCCCACCTTACGGACACCCCAACACTCCCAGTACCCTGCCTCCACAGGACACCCCAACACTGCCAGTACCCCACCTTCAAGGACACCCCGGCACGGCCAGCCCTCGGACTGCAGACTCCCCTGGAGTCACCCGGACTCTCACGGGGCTCACTTACCTCCACCTCCCTCGGGAGGACCGGCCTCCAGGGTGCGTATCATCGCTCCGCCGCCCTGATGGGCATAATGCCATTGAGATCCCTGGACTGAATGAATGAAGACATCGGGAGAGGTGGTGCCAGCAGGTAAGCTCTGATGGTGAGTTACCATGCTGGCCACCTGAGGGCTTTGCTGGTCTCGTCACGAGGGCTGAGAAGCAAGCACTTGCCAGTCAGCTGCATATCAGTGCCACGGGCTGTGAGTTAGTCCAGTAAAGGTGCATGTCCAGGTGTCAGCTGATGGGTGTTGCCACGGGTTACACTGTGATCATGGGTTACCCACACCTGTCTGGCAAGTGACACGGGGACCAGAGGAGTCCCTCAGTCACATGTCCTCAGTTTCTAATGTGGCACCTAATCACTGTTCCCAACGTGGCTGGCAGGCCTGGGGGCTTCCACGGTACACCCCCTCCTCCAGCCAGGGGGCCATGGGGGAACTGCCGCTGGCTGAGTATGGACACCCCAGCCTATGTTCTGGGGAGACAGGGATGCCCAAGGGAAGGGCTGCACCCCATGGGCTCAGAGATTCAGGCCAGAGCCCCGTCTGACCGGCACCGGCGGTTTTCAGGAATGTGGCTTTGCCTCTAGTCAGAGCCGTCGTCCGGGAGCCCCCAGGATGTCTGAGGGTTCCCCTCCGTTGGACGGTCACTGGGTGCCTCGGGTGCCCCTCCCACAGCTGGGGGCGCAGGCTCCTGACTGCATGGGCACCCAGCCTTCCCTCCATAGAGGCTCTGGGTCCCGGATGCAGTTTCAGAGCCCCGCCCACAGACCTACAGCCTCCTGCTGCCTGTGCCTTAAGCAGCACCTCAGAAGGTGCCCGTGTGTCTCTTTGCTCAGGGCTCTGCATGTAATCGGCCTTCTCACCTTTGCCAAGGGCCCCAGGAGCCCACGGCCTCACACGCTCACATGTGTGAGTCACCTGGGGGCTTGGCAAAGGTGGTCTGACTCTGGTCTGTCTGGGATGGGGTCCCAGACTGCATTTCCAACCACCCTGGGTGCTCTTCGTCCTGGGGAGCAGGAGACCCCAGAGGGTCCCCTGCAGAGGTGGGCACTACCCCCCCAGGCAGGAAAGAGGAAGAATGGGCTGCCCACGGACCTGTGACCTCGGACCCCAGCCTTAGGCACCTTCCTGGTGTGCCACCAGACACCCAGGGGTGACCTGGGCCCAGCACAGGAAGGGGGGCAGTGGGCCCCCTGCGAGCAGGGGTCGGGGCCCTTCTTGGGGCCTCTGGGGATGAGGGGCTGTAGGGGAGGCAGCCTGGTGCCCTCGCCCATGACCCTGAGAGGGCCCCGGGCTGTGTGGGCAGCGGGGTGCATAGATGAGGTCCAGCCCTTTGCTGTGATGGGACCTCCCCAGAATGAGAGTCCTGAGCGCAGCGGCTGGGGTTCATGTGCCTACCTCCGCCTACACATTACCGTGCAGGAGACCAGCTGTCTTCTGGGCACTGGGGCAGAATCCCCCTGCAGCCTCCTGGTCAAGGGGCCCCACCTGGGTCGGCACAGGATGCTGGGAGCAGCCCCTCCTTGCCCAAGGTAAAGTGAGTGGCGGGCACCCCTGCTGCAAGAAGAGGCCATGGATGCCAGCATTGACTCAGCCCTCGCCCCCAGACTGCCACATGGCAGGCTAGTGATGGTGGCCGGCCAGGCTTCCCCACCAGGGAGGCTGCTCCACCCAACAGAGCTGGCAGGACGGGCTGGCATGACCAGTGTCCTGCTCTGACTTTGGGGGTTCGGAGGTGCCCATCTGCAGGAGTGGGGCCCAATCTTGGCAGGGGCGCTGGTCAGCCCGGCTGGCGGGACTCGCTTGGCCTGCAGTCCTGCCCAGCAGCCACATCCAGCAACTCCAGTCCCGTCCTATAACCACCCGCTGTGAAGCAGGCCTGGGTCATGTCAACACCCCGTGAGCTCCTGTGGGGCAGCTCACCCTCTGGGCGGACCTTAGGTCAAAGCTTCGACCAGGGGCCACCCTTCCAAGCTCGCCCACGCCTACGGTGTCCGTCTGAGTCACCAGCAACACACCGGTGTCCCCCAGGATGGAGGGTCCCTCCCACGAGGGTCTCAGTAGAGAAGGTGAAGCCAAAAAGAGGTCTTTGGAGCCTTTCAAAGTCTAGCTGATGTCACCCCATTTGGGTGTGATGCTCACTCCGCAGTTGCAGTCAGAGGGGCCACGCGTGTTGACTCCTGTGGCCTCGGCCACCCCCCAGGGCCCTCCATGGAGGGCTCTAGTCTGTCCAGCAGGTCAACCTGTTTGTTTTTTTTTTAATACCTTTATTATGGTAAAGTTGACACTATTTAAAGCATATGATTTGATAACTTTTGACCTATGTCCTTGACACTATGACCACAATCTGGACACTGGATGTTTCCCTCACCCCCAGGGGTCATCTCAGGCCCCCTCCCAGCACCCACACAGGCAGCCCCAACATCTGCCTCGATCGCTGCGGACCCCTGCCTCTTTCTAGAATGTGGTACAGACGCCACTGCATGGTACCCACATCTTTCCCACCAGCATGACTGCCTTGAGACTCACCTGCGTTGTGTCGACAGATGGTTCATGTTTTTATTGCTGTGTCTCTCCTCGTAGGGACCTGGAATGGTTGGCCCTGTGGCCTGTTGATGGACATTTGGGTGGTTCCCAGTCTGGGGGTATTACCAATAAAGCTGCCGTGAACATTTGCATGCAAATATTTGAGTGGACACGTATTAATACGTCCTTTCCTGTTGGGTAAATACCTATGAGTGGGAAGCAGGCCTGTCTACAGTTCATCAGGCATTCTGTCTAGCAGATCTAGCTCCTTAAATCTATTTCTCACTTCCACTGTATAATCATAAGGGATTTGATTTAGGTCATACCTGAATGGCCTAGTGGTTTTCCCCACTTTCTTCATTTTAAGTCTGAATTTGGCAATAAGGAGTTCATGATCTGAGCTACAGTCAGCTCCCGGTCTTGTTTTTGCTGACTGTATAGAGCTTCTCCATCTTTGGCTGCAAAGGATATAATCAATCTGATTTAGGTGTTGGCCATCTGGTGATGTCCATGTGTAGAGTCTTCTCTTGTGTTGTTGGAAGAGGGTGTTTGCTATGACCAGTGTGTTCTCATGGCAAAACTCTGTAGCGTTTGCCCTGCTTCATTCTGTACTCCAAGGCCAAATTTGCCTGTTACTCCAGGTGTTTCTTGACTTCCTACTTTTGCATTCCAGTCCCCTATAATGAAAAGGACATCTTTTTTGGGTGTTAGTTCTGAAAGGTCTTGTAGGTCTTCATAGAACCGTTCAACTTCAGCTTCTTCAGCATTACTGGTCGGGGCATAGACTTGGATTACTGTGATATTGAATGGTTTGCCTTGGAACCGAACAGAGATCATTCTGTCATTTTTGAGATTGCATCCTTGTACTGCATTTTGGACTCTTTTGTTGACCATGACGGCCACTCCATTTCTTCTGAGGGATTCCTGCCCGCAGTAGTAGATACAATGGTCATCTGAGTTAAATTCACCCATTCCAGTCCATCTTAGTTCACTGGTTCCTAGAATGTCGATGTTCATTCTTGCCATCTCCTGTTTGACCACTTCCAATTTCCCTTGATTCATGGACCTGACATTCCAGGTTCCTATGCAATACTGCTCTTTATAGCATCAGACTTTGCTTCTATCACCAGTCTCATCCACAACTGGGTGTTGTTTTCACTTTCGCTCCGTCCCTTCATTCTTTCTGGAGTTACTTTCCACTGATCTCCAGTAGCATATTGGGCACCTACCGAGCTGGGGAGGTCATCTCTCAGTGTCCTGTCTTTTTGCCTTTTCATATTGTTCATGGGGTGCTCAAGGCAAGAATGCTGAAGTGGTTTGCCATTGCCTTCTCCAGTGGACCATGTTTTGTCAGAACTCTCCATGACCAGTCTTGGGTGGCCCTACACGCATGGCTTAGTTTCATTGTGTTAGACAAGGCTGTGGTCCATGTGATTCGATTGGTTAGTTTTCTGTGATTGTGGTTTCAGTCTGCCCTCTGATGCCCTCTCTCAACGCCTACCGTCTTAGTGGGGTTTCTCTTACCTTGGACCTGGGGTAAAAAGAAATGAAAAAAAAAAAGAAAAAGAAATGCAAAAAAGCAAAATGGCTGCCTGAGGAGGCCCTACAGATAGCTGTGAAAAGAAGAGAAGCGAAAAGCAAAGGAGAAAAGGAAAGATATACCCATTTGAATGCAGAATTCCAAAGAATAGCAAGGAGAAGAAAGCCTTCCTAAGTGATCTGTGCAAATAAATAGAGGAAAATAATAGAATGGGAAAGACTAGAGATCTCTTCAAGAAAATTAGAGATACCAAGGGAACATTTCATGCAAAGATGGTCTCAATAAAGGACAGAAATGGTATGGACCTAACAGAAGCAGAAGATGTTAAGAAGAGGTGGCAAGAATACACAGAAGAACCATACAAAAAAGATCTTCATGACCCAGATAACCACGATGGTGTGATCACTCACCTCGAGCCAGACATCCTGGAATGTGAAGTCAAGTGGGCCTTAAGAAGCATCGCTACGAACAAAGCTAGTGGAGGTGATGGAATTCCAGTTGAGCTATTTCAAATCCTAAAAGATGATGCTCTGAAAGTGCTGCACTCAACATGTCAGCAAATTTGGAAAGCTCAGCAGTGACCACAGGACTGGAAAAGGTCAGTTTTCATTCCAGTCCCAAAGAAAGGCAATGCCAGAGAATGCTCAAACTACTGCACAATTGCACTCATCTCACACACTAGCAAAGTAATGCTCAAAATTCTCCAAGCCAGGATTCAGCAATACGTGAACCATGAACTTCCAAATGTTCAAGCTGGTTTTAGAAAAGGCAGAGGAACTGGAGATCAAATTGCCAACATCCACTGGACCATCAAAAAAATGAGAGAGTTCCAGAAAAACATATTTCTGCTTTATTGACTATGCCAAAGCCTTTGACTATGTGGATCACAATAATCTGTGGAAAACTCTGAGAAAGATGGGAATACCAGACCATCTGACCTGCCTCTTGAGAAATCTGTATGCAGGTCAGGAAGCAGCAATTAGAACTGGACATGGAACAACAGACTGGTTCCAAATCAGGAAAGGAGTATGTCAAGGCTGTATATTGTCACCCTGCTTATTTAACTTATATGCAGAGTACATCATGAGTAACACTGGGCTGGATAAAGCACAAGCTGGAATCAAGATTGCCAGGAGAAGTATCAATAACCTCAGATATGCAGATGACACCACCCTTATGGCAGAAAGTGAAGAGGAACTAAAAAGCCTCTTGATGAAAGTGAAAGAGGAGAGTGAAAAAGTTGGCTTAAAGTTCAACATTCAGAAAACTAAGATCATGGCATCTGGTCCCATCACTTCATGGGAAATAGATGGGGAAACAGTGGCTGACTTTATTTTTGGGGGCTCCAAAATCACTGGAGATGGTGATTGCAGCCATGAAATTAAAAGACACTTATTCCTTGGAAGGAAAGTTATGACCAACCTAGACAGCATATTAAAAAGCAGAGACATTATTTTGCTGACAAAGGTCTGTCTAGTCAAGGCTATGGTTTTTCCAGTGGTCATGTATGGATGTGAGAGTTGGACTGTAAAGAAAGCTGCGTGCCAAAGAGTTGATGCTTTTGAACTGTAGTGTTGGAGAAGACTCTTAAGAGTCCCTTGGACTACAAGGAGATCCAACCTAAAGTTTAAGAGTCCATCCTAAAAAAAAGAAAAAGAGTCCATCCTAAAGGAGATCAATCCTGAGTGTTCATTAGAAGGACTGATGCTGAAGCTGAAACACCAATATTTTGGCCACCTGATGAGAAGAACTGACTCATTTGAAAAGACCCTGATGCTGGGAAAGATTGAGGGCAGGAAGAGAAGGGGACGACAGAGGATGAGATGGTTGGATGGCATCACCGACTCAATGGACATGATTTTGGGTAAACTCCAGGAGTTGATGATGGACAGGGAGGCCTGGCGTGCTGCAGTCCGTGGGGTCGCAGAGAGTAGGACACGACTGAGCAACTGAACTGAACTGGGAAGCGGGCCATACGACTGATTAGATGTGTGCTCGGCTCTTTAAAACCTTGCTGATCCAGCTGTGTGTGTGCAGCTCACTGCTCCAAGGCCAATGGTGTTGAGTGCTGGGATGTCTCACCACCTTGCTATGTTCACCAATACTGTTCATCTTGGTGACTTTTTCTTGTCAATTCCATAGACTTGTTCCCATAGGTGATTGTGTCATTTACAGATCAAGACTTTACTTCTTTCTTCCCAGTCTGAACTGACTTGACCCTCTAGCATGATGCTGAGTGCCAGGGAAAGAGAAAACCCCAGGTCTGGCTCTGACATAAGTGGGGAACATCACTCTTTAACAGTCAAGTGTGATGGTAGCTGGAATGTTTCCGCAGATGCCTTTTGTGAGGTGGAGGAAGGCCTTGTCTTTGCCAGTTTGCTGAGAGGTTTTTTTTTTAAAATAACATCAGGACCAGGTGCTGGATTCCATCCAGAGCTTTTTCTGCATCTCTTGAGATAATCATGTTTTTTTTTCTGTTGATATGGTATGTTACAGTGACTGATTTTCAAATGTTAAACCAACTTTGCATCCTTGGATAAATCCCACCTGATCATCATATATTATCCTTTTTTTATATATATTGTTGGATTTGATTAAGCAACATTTAAGATGTTTTGCATCCGTGTTCATGCCTGATGGTGTTCTGTGGATTTCTGGATTTAGCATCATGGACGGAGTTGGGAGGTAGCCCCTCGTCTCCCCTTTTGGGAGTGTTTTCATAGAATGGGTGTTATTTCCTTCTTAAATGTTTTGTAGAATTTCTTGGTGAAGCCATGTGGGCCTGGTGTTTTCCTTGTGGGAAGGGTTCCAACTAAAAATTCAAATTATTTAATAAATATATTCAGATTTTCTATTTCTCCTAGAGTGAGCGGGGGTCTCTGCTCTGGCTGCTGGATGCAGGCGCTGTTCCTGCCTGCGGGCTCCCAGCCTTCAGGGAGGCTCTTCCCCAGCCTCCAATGCTTCCTGTCCACTCCTGGGCTGATCGGTCCTCAGCTGCAGCCTCCAGGCAGCCCTCTGTGGGCCCCTGGGGCACTGTCTGCACGGCTCTCTCCTCTCCATGACTCTGGCCCTTGAATGCCAGCCATCACGTTCTCCGGAACCGCCCTCCCTCTGGGCTCTGCCTGGGCCCCCTGGCCTGCTCTGGAAACCGCAGGGAGGGAGGGAGCGGTGACCCGTGACCCAGCTCTCGAGGATGGCCATCTCCTGTTGTCTGCTCCCGTCTTGGCTGCCGTCCCCAGCCAAGAGAGATCCAGGCTCGCTCTCTCTTTCTCTCTCACACATATATATATCTGAATTTTTAAAAATTATTTCTTTTTGGCCGCACTGGGTCTTTGTTGAGTCCCACGGGCCTTCTCTAGCTGTGGCAAGCGGGCTTCTCCCTGTGGTGGCTCTCCTGCTGTGGAGCACAGGCTCCGGGCTCCAGCAGCTGTGGTGTGGGGAGTCAGCAGCTGCAGCTCGCAGGCCCTAGAGGGCTCAGTGGTTGCGGTGCCCGGGCCTAGCTGCTCCAGCCCGTGGAATCTTCCGGGACCAGGGATTGAACCCGAGTCCCCTGCATTGGCAGGCGGGTTCTCATCCACTGCGCCACCAGGGGAGTATTCTGAATTTTTAAAGTTTAAATATTTTTTAACGTGCAGAGAGCATGTAACTCTGGTCCCTGTTGCTTCATGGGGAGCAGAAGCTCGTGTCAGGGCCCTCAGCTCCCTGGTGAGCACTTCCCATCCTCAGAGGTGATTCTCGGCCTCTACACCTGCTCCTGAGATGCCATTTCTCCAGGCTGTGGACCTGCCCTGTCTGCCCACCCTCACCTGTCCCAGCCTCTGGCACACAGCCAGGGCTCAGCTTGTCCTGGTGGAAAGAGGATGGTAAGAAGAGCAGCAGATTAATACCTCCTGGGGCTCGCTGTGTCCAGCAGGTGGGATATGGAAACTTGCAGTCCCCAAGATCATTCGACGAGGTCGGATTGCAGATGAGACGACTGAGACCAGGAGCTTAGCTAATTGCCCAGATCTCAGTTTTAAAAGTGTTCATATTCCGGGGCCAGTCTCACGGAGGGGGAGCGGGGGCCGCTGGTGGGAGGCCTCGGTGGAGGCGGCAGCTCGGGCAGCGCGCGCAGGCCGGTCTGGCGCCGCGTGGGGAGCGCCGCCTCCCAGGCGGAGAGGGAGGCCAAGGTCCGGGGTGGGGAGGGACTCGGGCGACCTCGCGGCCCACCGCGCCCCGAGCCTCCGCCAGGGGGCAGCGCCTCCCCGCGCAGAAGCCCTACCCGGCCGGGACCCTCGACCGCACCTGCGGCCGCTCCCCCGGCGAGACCCTTTCCCCCCGTCCACCTTATCCCCTCCGCGCACGGGGCCGCCTCGGCCACTTCCTGCTTCCGACACCCACCTCCCCACACCTGCTGCAGGCAGCCTCCCCGCTGTGTCAGCTCTGCACACCCTGTGACGTCTCCCCACAAACCTCCCCGCGCGGCCCTGCGTGGCGCCCCCAGGGCCCACCTGCCCGCTTTGTCCCAGGGCTCCTTTCTGCGATCCACCGCGCTGCCGCACCATCCTCGGGTAGGCGCTGAAAGCCCGCTCCTGGCTTCCTGCCCGCTGCTGCGGAGCCTGAGTCCCAGTTCAGCTGAGTTCAGTCGCTTGGTCGTGTCCAAAGTTCTGTGACACCATGGACTCCATGGACTGCAGCATGCCAGGCCTCCCTGTCCATCACCAACTCCCGGAGATTACCCAAACTCATATCCATTGAGTCGGTGATGCCGTCCAACCATCTCATCCTCTGTCGTCCCCCTCTCCTCCCACCTTCAGTCTTTCCCAGCATCAGGGTCTTTTCCAATGAGTCAGTTCTTCACATTGGGTGGCCAAAGTATTGGAGTTTCAGCTTCAGCATCAGCCCTTCCAATGAATACTCAGGACTGATTTCCTTTAGGATGGACTGGTTGGATCTCCTTGCAGTCCAAAGGACTCTCAAGAGTCTTCTCCAACACCACAGTTCAAAAGCATCAATTATTTGGTGCTCAGCTTTCTTGACAGTCCAACTCTCACATCCATATATGACTACTGGAAAAACCATAGCTTTGACTAGATGGGTCTTTGCAGGAGGACTACTCGGGTCTGCATCTGGGCCTCCACTCAGCATACAGGCAGGATGGTGAGCACCCAGCTCACCACCACCACCACCCCCCCACAAGGTGGGTGCCCTACAGGCCCAGAGACAGGATTGAGGAACCGCCTATCGCTGGCTTGGAAGGAGTGGGCAGCCTGGGTCTCCACAGGCTAAAACCCTGATGGCTCATACCCCCTCATCCAGCTCTCCTCTGCCCTGGGGATGCTGACCTGCAAGACCTCTCCAGTTCCAGTTTTCCCTGGAAGGCTTCCTGGAAGAGGGAACCCTAAGAGGAGAGCGCTTGTTCCGGAAAGGGTTCTCAGAGGAATAGCAGGAGCAGAGGTCCAGAGGGGCTTCGGGGAGTGCTACGGGGGAGTGGGGGTGGGACTGGGCAGGGCCCAGGCATCCAGGGCCTCCGGGCTGGTAGGGTTTGTGTTGAGGGCACTGGGGAGCCAGAGATGCATCAGGATTGTGTTTTTAAGTGATGAGTCTGGGACGTCCCTGGAGTCCAGTGGTTGAAAATCTGCCTGCCAATGTAGGGTGCGTGGATCACTGATCTGGGAAGACCCCACATGCTGTGGAGCAACTAAGCCCACGTGCCCCAAGTACTGAGCCCATGTGCCGCGATTACCGAAGCCTGCACACCTAGAGCCTGTGCTCCCGAGAGAAGCCGCCACAGTAAGTCTGCACACCCCCAGAAGAGTAGCCCCCACCAGCCACGGCTAGAAAAGCCCTCGCACAGCAATGAAGACCCAGCACAGCCAAAAAGGAAATTAATAAATTTAAAATATGTTTTTTAAAAATGATGATTCTCAATTTCAGTGACGGGACAGTGAAGGGGAAGCCAGGGGAGACTGGCCCAGTGATTCAGGCCAGTGAGCCTGGGTGTGGTCAGGTGATGGACGGAAGGGGGGCAGTCATGGGGGCCAGTGTATGTCGGTTGCTGAATAGGAAAGGGAAGGGCAGTGGGGCAAGGTGGAGAAGAGCCACAGGGCAGGGGCACGCTGCAGTGCGTGGTCCAGTCCCGGGCATCCCAAGTGCCGGGGAATCTTGGGTAAACTACTTGCTTTCTCCATGCCTGCATGTCTTCATCTGCACGGTGACAGCAAGACGTTTGACTGATTATGAGGATTAAAGGTGGTGCTGAGTTATTAATATCCTTGTGTTACCCTCACTGGGCTTCCCACCTGGTGCTAGAGGTAAAGAATCCACCTGCCAACGCAGGAGACCCAAGAGAGGCAGGTTTGATCCTTAGGTGGGGAAGATCCCCTGCAGTATGAAGGGCAACCCACTCCTGTCCTCTTGCCTGGGAAATCCCATGGACAGAAAAGTCTGGCGGGCTACAATCCAGACTCGGACACGACTGAGCGCACACGCACACCATCGCTAGCGGATAGGAGGCCGCAAACCGCCAGGTGGGCGGTGGGAACACGTCTGCTCTCCGTCAAGCCGATCTATGAGCCGAGGCGCCAGGGCGGGATCTCTGTACCCCACGTCATGCCCGACTTGGCTCTCCCTGGAGTCGCCTGGGGTCAGAGCGGGGTCTTGGATCTCCCCTCCGTTCCCGACGACCACCGGGGGGCTCAGATATCGGGACTCGGACTGCCCAACTGGAGCTCGATCAGGGACGACTCTAGAGGCGCGCGGGGGGCTGTTGGCCTGAGGTTGGGGGCTCGGATGCAGGCGCCAACGGGTGCAGGTGCGAGGTGGACGGTGCGGGACCAGGAGGTACGCGAGGCGGGGCTGGGCCGGGGCTGGGTGGGGGCGCAGTGTGCTGCCCCGGCCGCCAGCGGGTGGAAACAAGCCGGGGGTGAAGCCAGGGGCCTGAGGGGGAGAGGCGGACGGGCTGGGGCGTGGCCGCGCTCCGGGGAGCCGCCCCGCCCGCGGGCGTCCCGTACTGCTAGGGTTAAGGCCGCGAGCCAGGCGGTGGCGGGGCGGGCGCGCTCGCCGATTGGCAGAAAGTTCGGGCGCGGGGCGGGGCTCGGGGCGGGGAGCGGGGGCGGGGCGCGGCGGCCAGGACGAGCCGATTGGCGGGAAGTTCGAGCGCGGGGCGGGGCGCAAGGCGGGGCGCGGGGGCGGGTCGTGGGGGGCGGGGCGCGGGGGCCACGGCGCGCCGATTGGCGGGAAGTTGTGTCGGGGCGGGGCGCGCGGCGGGCTCGGCGCTCGCTCCGGGAGAGTTGACAAAGCCCCGCAGGGAAGGACGCCTCGCGGCGTGGCGCCCCGGGCCCCTCGCCCCGCCGCCCCGGGATCGCGGCCCCGGCCCGCGGACCGCCCTCGCCGCCCTCCTCGCCCCTCGCCCCGGCCCCGGCCCCCGATCCCCGCCCCGGCCCCAGCCCGAGCCGCCAGCGCGCAGGTAGCGCCGCCCCGTCCCGAGGCCGGGCCCGGGGGCGCGGGGCGGCGGGGTGCGGCGCCCGGGGCGGCAATGACCGCGCAGCGCGCCCCGCGGGCCCGGCCCTGAGCCCCGCCGCCCGCGAGCCCCGGCGAGGTGAGCCCCTCCGCGCGCCTCCGATTCCCGGGGCGGACTGGGAGGGCCGATTCCGAAGGGCCGGGGGCCGGGGCCGCGGGCGGGGGCGGGGGCCGAGCGTCCGGGTCCCCGCTCGGCGGCGAGGGGCCGCAGGCACCGGCACGCGCCGCCGCGGCTCCCGCCCGGCCCGAGGTCCTGCCCGCGCCCCGCCCCCGCCCCTGCACCCCACGTGGGCCCCCCCAACGCAAATTTGTCCGCTAATGGCGCAGGCGATTATCTGCGGGGCCGCCGGTGTTGTGTGTCCCGCGGGCAGGGCCCGAGTTACAAGCGCCAGGAATCCAGACGGTGTTTGGAGGGGGGGCGGGGGAGGTCGGTAATTAGTGTAAACCCTTTGTCTGCCTTTGATACCCACGGTTACCCTGCCGCCGCTTCCTCCGCCCGGAGCGCGCCAGGGAAGGCGGGGCGGCCCGCACCTCAGTTCCCCTCGTCCAGGGCCGGGGTGCTGGCGGCTCCGGGGCCCTCGGCCCAGGGGAGGGGGAGCGGGGCGGAAAACCAGCCCCCCCACCCGCACGCAAGTGCCCAGCCTTTGAATAACCCCCAGGTCCGCACTGGCCGAGATGACGCCGAGCCCCGCGTTAGTGCTGCCGCTGCTGCTGCTGCTGGGGGCCCTCCCGCCGGCCGCCGCCGCCCGAGGTGAGTGCTGGCGCCCAGCCCGGCGCCCCGGCCTCCGCCAGCGCCGCCCCTTTCCCTCAGGCCCTGAACTCTGCCACAGTGCCCGCCTGGCGCGCGTGCCTGCGCCCCGCCCCTGCTGGCCGCGCGCAGCCCGGCCCCTCACCCACTGGGCCCCCAGCTCACCCACGGGCCAGTGCAGCTCACGCGTCGGCCCCACACCCAAGGGGCTCCTCAGCTATCTGTGGGGCCTCCCCTCTCATCATGAGGTCCCCCAGATCACCCACAGGGTGATCTCACTGTGTGGGCTCCCCTAGCTCTGGCACGGGGTCCCACACTGGCTGGCAGGTTGGGCTCTGGCCCCAGTTCCCCTCAGAACACACACATCCACCCGCCGCTGCAGTTGAGGGCAGCCACTGATGGAGGATCCCTGGGCACTGGGCAATTTGGCCACAGTGGACCCAGTTAGGCCCCTGAAAACCTACAGAAACCCCCCGGTGGCCAGGGTCGGGTGTGGGGACAGTGGGGACCTTCTTGGTATGTGGGACTAACGACCCAGACCAGTGCGCTAGGCCTGCCCGTCTCCAAGAAGGTGCAGGGTTGGGGCCAGGGGACAGGACCCAGCACACGGGGTGGGAGTAAGGGCCTGTCTTAAGGCAGATGCTGAGACCACCTGCTTCAGGCACACAGTGCGTCCCTCAGCACGGCATGTGCCACAGTGGGGCCTGGACGCGGGCAAGAGGGCAGCCTCAGATGCCCCTGGAGGGACCCCTCCCCCAGCAAGTGGCGCCCTTGGCTGACGGGCGATGGGTGATGCGTGCCCATGGACTCCCACTGCCGTGTTCTGTGCTGGACTCCTTCAGCGAGGCGGGACCTGTGGCCAGGCCAGCCCTGTGGGTGTGTTGACCACTCAGGATTGTCCTTGCCCTGTCCACCAGTCCTCTGAGGCGTCGCACCCCGCCCCCGCCGCTGCCCCGCAGGCGCACCGAGCCCAAGCTGGCCTTATATGGCCACATTCGGGTGTGGGGTGGCGGGCGGCGGCCCAGGTGGGCCTCATGCCACGGTACCCCCCCGCCTGCCCTGCCGGGGACTGGCTGGCTCGCTTGAGGGTGGGGGCTGCCCAGGCGTGGCCGGGATGGCAGTGTGCAGGGTGCTGCGGACACTCGGGTCATGCCCAGCAAGGCTCCCCACCCCCGGGGCCAGCAGCTCGGCCTCCGATTGCTCTTTCGTCTGCTTGGACTCCCCCATCCCCGAACCTGCCTGTCCTCTGGCCACTTGGCCAGAGAGGCTTGGGAGGCCACTGGCCTGACCTGGCCACTGGCTGGAGCCTGAAGTGGAGGGGCGGGTGGCAGTGGGCCGTGGACGGCTGTGGGCAGCAGGGCCTGCCTTGGCACCGAGAGGTCCCCCAGGGGCTACACCCCTCTTGGTGCCCTTTGGCTGAGGCCTTGGGCTGCGTGCTGAGGGCCCTGGCGGCCGTGGGGAGGTGGGATCCGCTTTCCAAGGGCCAGGGCCTCTGTGGTTTCTGGTGGGGGGTGCTCTTCCTGAATCGTGTTGGCTTCTCCTCCAGGCCTGGACTGGAGGGCAGAGCCGTCTCAGGCCCTTCCCACTTGGCGCGTGAACAGGCTGAGTGTGGACCTTCTTCAGGCAGGCAAACCAGCGCAGAGAGAGTTTGGGTGGTTTTTTGAAGCCGCTTTCCCCGTGGTGTCACAATTTCTGGAATCAGTACATTTCTAGACTCAATATTTTTAAGGTTCCCCTTTTCCCAAAGTTTCACAATCTTGGTGGGTTAGTCTTAAGCTTTTTTTTTTTTTTCAAATTTGAAAAAAGACTTTGGCTTTCTCCGTTTCCACTTTACTTCTCAGTGTGAATTCGAGAGGCTCCGAATGAAGTGCCTTTTACAATTTACTTTGAAAGAAGTCATTTCAGGGTTTTCTGAGGAGTGCCACGTGTGGACTTTTCTGAGGATGGTGCAGTGGACGGTCTCTGAGCAGCTGGCCCTGAAGGCCCCTCTCCCTCCCCTGGACCTGGCCAGCGTGCCGGCCACCTTCCGCCTGTGGGATAGTGCAGACTTCAGGCCGACTTGCCTGGGGGCTGTGGTGGAAGGCTCTGCCAGGGCCTGTGAGTCCACAGGGAGGCGTTTGGCCGTCAGAAAGGCTGTGATATGTGTGCTGGTAGACCTCAGCGTCTGACCAGGCTGCGAGGGGCCTCCTCCTCGCCCCCCAGGCCCCTGCAGGTGGCACTGGCCAGTGTGCAGCCGGGCCAAGGTGGACTCACGGGAGCCCGGCCCCGGCTCTGCGAGGTGGACCTGGGCCAGCGGCCCACTTATGTCTTGTCTTCGGCCCCACTCCTGGAAAGAAAAATAAACCATTGCCCCCTCTGCAGGGAGGAGGGAGCGAAGAAAGTCGCCCTTGGCTGGGCCTGGAAGTGCTGCCTACCAGGCTCCGTCTCCAGTGCGCCAGGATCAATGGGCCCCCGAGTCCTCCTGGCTCTGCGGCGGCCCTAACGAGGGAGTTGCTGGTTTTCTCCAGCAGCAGCCCCAGCCTCTGGATCGGCTGGGCAGCCCAGGCCCCACAGACGTGCGGGGGAGGCGGGCGGAGGCCTCCCATCGTGGCCTGCTTTGCCCCATTCTGTGCCTCCATGGGTGACCGCAGCCTGGTGTGTCCGGGGGACAGCCTCAGTGAGCAGGTCAGCACGCAGAAGGAAGGGGTGCCCACCCCATGGACACTCTGTCCATTGCGGCCCCCCACTCTTCCTAGCGGTGGTCACGGGTGCTCCAGTAAGTACAGTCTGCCTTCTCTCAGGGCCCAAGGCGAGCAGGGGCCGCCGTCCTGTGGGTTTCACAGCCCAGGTCCCCTGGAGAGGCTCAGGTGTAACAGGGCCAGGTGGGATGGGCCTGGAAGGAGAGGTGGTCCTGGTCAGGTGAGGCGAGGAAGTCCTCCAGCGGTGGGAGTGTCGTGGGCAGAGGTGGGCAGCTCACCAGGGCCGGGGTGGGCATGGCGCCTTGGCCTAGCAGGGCAGGGCCCTTGGGTGGGGAAGGGCTGGGCTGGTCGGCTGAGGGGGGCGTCTGGGGGGTGGCCCACTGAGGCTTTGTGTGCTGGGGCCTCCATTCCCACCCTGTGCCCCGCCGAGTGGCTGGGGCAGGGCCTGGAGGCGGCATGCTGGGGTGGGGGGGCGCATGTCCGCACCGAGCACAGACTGGCCTGGGGGGGGGACTGGCCCAGGGTGGGGGTGCTTCTGGAGCTGTCCCCGAGCTGGAGCCAGGGCAGGGAGTTGCCCTAGCCTCGGGGCTGCCGAACCCCAGGGTTTCCCATCTTGGCAGGAAACACAAGTCCTCTTCTTCCTGCCGGGGAGTTTATTTTGTGTGAGATTTTCACAAGCTGTGTGCTGGATAACGGGGCCTGGGGAGCCGGCAGGGAGGAGGGAGGCCCCGGCTCCCGTGACACTGCCCCCGGGCGCCCTCGAGTCCAGGGCCGCCCCCGCCTGCGCAGCAGCCAGTCTGGGTCCTGGCTACACTGTGGGGCTGGTCCTGGAGCTCACCCTGAGGGTCCGGTGGCCCACCCCATGGCGTCCGGGGCCTGGGGGTGCCCAGTCTGGGTCACTCGGGCCTCAGAGCCTCGGGCCTTTCCTGGAGAAGCCGCTCAGACCTCAGTGGAGCGGACGTGGGACCCGGCCGGCTGCTGGGGGTTGGTCGTCTGCAGCTGTAGCCTAGAGACCCCGCGTTCGCCCTGAACACCTGGGGGCTCCAGGCTCGGGAAGGGTCCTCTCACCTCCTAGGCGACTGCCCCTGGGTGGTCTGGGCCCCGAAGCGCGTTACCCTGTCCGCTGCGTCCAGCAGGGCAGGCGTGGGAGGCCCCAGTGGACAAGGGCCCTCTCCGCCCTCTGACAGCTGGGAGCGCGTCTGTGAGGTGGCAGCGGGGGGCAGGCACGGGCAGGTTTGCAGGAGGGTCAGCACTGAGTCTGTGGACCCAGTGAGACCTTGACACTGCACCAGGGCTGCCCAGCGCTCAGCTGTGCCCCGGGCGGGTGCCCCGAGGGATGTGGCACCATCAGGGTGATGCTCTGGGCCCCCCACCGGGGTCCTGGGGGTGGTGAGGGTGAGGTAGAGGAGCCCTGAGGCTGGGCTTCCCCTGGAAGTGGAAGGGGCCCCTGGTGCCCACTCCCCTGCCGGGCGGCTGGGCAGTGGGTGGTGGGGACGCTCCCGCCGCCTTGCTCGGTGGGTCAGGCCGTCCCTTTGCCACGCCCAGAATGGCCTGGTTTCTCAGGCAACCACCTGTCCTGCGGGTCCTACCAGTTCCACTGTGGATCCTGTGGGTCCGGCCCCCGGGGCCGCCCCGGGCCAGCTGGAGAGCAGGAGCCTGTGTGCTTGTGCGGCTGTGCAGCGGTGCTGGGCGGGGGTCTGCCGGCCTCCTGGCAGCCACGTGGTGGTCCTCCCCTGTGCCCACCCCCTGCGCCGGGTGCTCCTGCCCTTCCCCTGGGGCCTCACCTCCCTGGGGAGGGTGCTGGGCCCAGAGCCTGGCACTCACCATGGGAAGCACCTCGTGTGTCCCACCCCCTAGACAGCCTACCGCACCAGCGTCCAGGCCGGCCCTGTGGGCCCGCCTCTGGGGCCCAGCCCCCTCCCCACCTGCTGGCTTAGCTGGTCCTGCACAGAGGATGGCAGCTCCCGACCGGCCAGGCCCACTGTGGTCAGCTTGATCCAACCCACCCGAACCTTGCCGCGGCCAGAGCATTCCTCAGGCTGGAAACCTGCGGGGCTTTGCGGGGCTTGCTGGGGACAGGGCTGCCCTGACGTGCAGGCTAGGGGCTCAGGCTCCATCTCCTTACCTGCTCTGAGGCCTCTGGCACCTGGGGCTTGGGGGAGGGCTGGTGTCTGGCTCACCCACCTTGAAGGTAGCTTAGGGTCGCAGGCCAGGGCCCACTGAGCACCCTGGGTGGCTGGGAGGGGTGAGGGCTGACCTTGGGGTTCCCCCGCTCCCCACGGCCAGGCCCCTGGCAGACTGTGAACAGAGCAGGGAGTGTGGATCCAGATGGAATGGCCAGGGCAGCTCACCCCACCCCAGGGGGGCAGAGGCCACGAGGCACGGGTGCTGCACTTCGGGGTGGCCCCCAGGCCCTATGATGATGACTTGGGGGGGTTTGGGGGGCTCCAGCTGGGGGTCCCTTCTCCATCTGCCCAGCACCTCTGCCCTGGGTTGCAGCGGGGTCTTGTTTTGGCAAACGTGGGGAAATGGAGCCCCCATCCAGGTGGGGGAGCTGCAAGCCTGGGGGTCTCTGGTGCTCAGAGGAGGGGGTCCGCACCCCCTCTTGGGGTGTGCGTCTGGGGGACAGTGTACGGGGGGCAGCATCGCAGCCGTGTGTGGCCCCAGCTCTGGGTCCCCAGTGGCTCAGGGGTGAAGAGTCCGCCTGCAATGCAGGAGACTCAGGGTTAGGGTTAGGATATTCCCTGGAGGAAGGCATGACACCCGACTCCAGCGTCTTCGCCTGGAAAAGCCCATGGTCAGGGGAGCCTGGCGGCCTACAGTCCGTGGGGTTGCAAAGAGTCCTACGGACTTAGCAACTGAAGCAACGCCCGAGCAGCTGCAGAGCTCGAGGAGGAGGAGGGAGAGGAGGAGGGGCTCTGCTCACTCTGCCCATGCCCGTGGTGCTCAGCCCGCGTCCTGGGTGAGACCCTGCCCAGCCTACCGCCTCCACACCCACTTTGCACCCTGCCTGTGCCCTGAACCTCCCAGCACCATGGCTCTGGGAGGTGCTAGGTTGGGGCTTCCTGGAGGCCACGCTCTAGGGAGGGGCGGCAGCTGGGCGGAGGGCCTGCGGGGAGCTGAGGGGCAGGGGCGGCCCCCCGGGCCCCACCCCCCACCAGGCCCTGCAGGGGCCCCCAGGTCCCCATGTGAGCCTCAGTTTCCCATGGCAGAGCATCAGGATGCCCCGTCCAGGTGGAACAACGGGGCTTGTGTTTCCTGGGCTAAATATAGAGCTGCTGCAGCCATGCTGGCGGCCAAAACCCCCAGGAGTCTGGGGGGCTGGGCCTCCCGCCTGTGAGCCTGCAGGGGTCTCTGCAGAGGCTGCGGGGCTGGCCAGGCGGAGCACAGGTGGGGGCGGGGCGGCCGCGCGGGAGGGGCTGTTTGCTTTGGGATGCGGCTGGCTCCGCAGGCCTCCGTGGGCACTGCCTCGTCCTCCTCCGCTCAGGCTGGCTTGCGGGGCCACACTTCCGGCCCATCTGGCGGTCACTGGGCCCCGTCCCTCCTCTCTGCAGTGACCCCGGGCAGCGTCCGCACCACCCGCGGTTGCCCCACTCCCCCTTCTGAAGGCCTCCTTCTGGGGGATGGGGAGGGCCCGCATGGTTGGGCCGGCCCCTTCTTTGCCACTGAGGCAGGCTGCTCAGGGTCTGGGGGTGTTGGCGAGGGCCCAGTGGTGCCTGCAGGTTGCGGTCGGGACAGGCAGAGCCCCAAGGGGGAGGCTTCGCATACACGTGTGTCTGTGTGGACACGTGTGGGTCCATGTGTGTGATCCTTGTGTCCAGGTGTCAGCCTGGGGGACCGGGGGCAGGCTGGGGGTACCCTCTTTGTCCTGCAGCCTGGGAGGCCCCTGGGGATGGTGGAATTTCAGGCAGTGACAGGTGGTGGACAGGGTCTGCCTGGGAATGAGGCTGGACCCTGGGCAGCCTGGTTGGGTCCTCCTGGGGTCCACTTGTCTGGGGCCTCCGATGCCCCCCCGCACTGTGAGCTGAGTGGGTGCCTGGGGGCGGGCCCTGTAGACTGCCAAGTCATTAGGGAGAGGTGGTCAGGGGAAGCATGAGGGCTGGCTGGCTGGGGCAACTAACTGCCTGGGGGGGGGTGCGGCCCCCCGAATAGGATCTCTGTCGCTCACACCCCGGTCCCCTGGAAGCAGAGCCTCGGGACCCCCTCCCCACTTGGGGCCCCAGAGAAGCTGAGCCCGGGGCCGTCAGCTCGTCCATCCCCAGGGGCACAGCCACCACCCTCCCTTGGCACCCCAGGCAGGGGCGACGGGGGTCCACGCCCTGCAAGGGCCCTGGGAGCCGCAGCGTCTGGGGGACCCACAGGAGCACTCTGGTTGCAAAGCAGCGGTGGAACCAGCTGGCAGCTGCGTGTTGAAGAAACACCAGCTGGTTATTGAAAACACATGCCGCCCCGGGCCCCGAACGATAGCGTCTCAGAGCAGCCGCGCCAGGCCGGCACCTCCGCGCAGTCAGAACACTCGGACGCGGCCCTCCTGGCCTGAGTGGCGGCCTCGAGGGGTGGAGGCACCTTCCAGTGGCTGGTGGCTGGAGTCCCGGGAGCCCAGCCCGGCCAAGCCCCTGAGAAGGGCAGCTGAGTGCCCACGGCTGCCTCTCCTGGTCTGGAGGGACAGCGGGTGGCTGCCCACGAGAGAGGCCCGAAGCCCCCGTGGTCTTCCCGTGGTGCTGGAGCTGCACATGGGCCCCGGCTCCGGGCCACAGGCACGGCGGGGCTGAGGGTCCCCTTGGAGGCAGCTCCGTAGCCTTGTGGTGTCCGCGGTGTCCTTCCCCCGGGCCGTCTCCTGTTGCCGTCTAGACCTGATCACCCCCATTGTGCCCACACTTGACCCTGGAGGAACTGAAGCTGGACCCAGGCCGGGGGATCAGGGACGGTCAAGGGCACCATGGCCTCAGCTCAGGACTCTGCCTTTTCCCACGGGAGAGAGTGGTCACCCATAGTTGGAGTGCCCAGCTGCTTGCCCTCTGACCCCAAGGCCTTGGTGACCTGGTGTGGCCTGGCTGGCAGCAGGGAGGCTCTTGTCCGGGCAGACAGACCTGGTTCAGTGTAGCCCAGGCACACACGGGCACAGATGCAGAGACACTCGCGTGTGCACACCCTGTCCGTGAGGGGCTGTCCTTACTGGTCTGTGCACATGAGTCCTGGGTGAGCCGGTCCTCCCGACTGTGTTCTGGCTCCTGTGCGAGAGCGCGCAGGGGCCCCCGTGGTCTGGGGGGGCAGGCAGGAGTCTCTGCATGGGGTCCTGGGTGGGCTCCCGGCAGGGACAGCCCTACCGCCAGCTCCTAGTGCCCACACTGCCTTTGCCCTGACCGGCCCGCTGCCAGTCCCCTCCTCCCTGACAGAGCCCTCTGACCCCCGCAGGGCCCCCGAGGATGGCGGACAAGGTGGTCCCGAGGCAGGTGGCCCGGCTGGGCCGCACGGTTCGGCTGCAGTGCCCCGTGGAGGGGGACCCGCCGCCACTGACCATGTGGACCAAGGACGGCCGGACAATCCACGGTGGCTGGAGCCGCTTCCGCGTGCTGCCCCAAGGGCTGAAGGTGAAAGAGGTGGAACCGGAGGACGCTGGTGCCTACGTGTGCAAGGCCACCAACGGCTTCGGGAGCCTCAGCGTCAACTACACGCTCATAGTGATGGGTCAGTGTCAGGTCTTTCGGCGCCGGCCGGGAGGCAGCACTTCCCGAGTGCCCACCGCCACCCCCCGTCCTGCCTGAACTTGACCACTGTCCCCAGGACCCGGGGGTCCCGCTGGCTGCCTCTAGTCCGGGACACCCCCAGCCCGGGCCTGCCTCCTCAGGCTGCACCTCGGGGAGGGGCCTTTCCTCCCGGCCTCTTCTCCCCCAGAGTTCTGCTGGCTTGAGGGGCCAGGGCTGGCTGGGAGACAGCAGGAGTGGGTGGGGGGCCCCTGCTCGCACCAAAGTGCAGCCTGGTGGGCCAGGCTGGCCGGTAGCCTTGGCGTCGGCCGTGACTTTGAGGCTCAGGTTTCCAAGTTCAGAGGGGCCGCTGGGAAGCAAGGGCCTTGTGTTCTCTGCCTCCGGGGCCCGGGCTTGGGGACTGGGCGGTGCCCCAGCAACACGCCCTTCACTCGCTGGTACCAGGCGCTGGCCCGGCCCTCCCCCACGGGCGCCGGAGCAGCACAAAGGAGGAGCCCGACCCACACACCCCACCGCTGGGTTTCCAGGGTGGGGTCCGAGAGCCGGGCCTTGGTCCTGGGCCCTGGAGGCGGCGGCTGTCCCGGGGAGGGGGCATTCCTCAGCATTCCCCGCCCCCCACCCAGGTCCCCTCTGGACTGTGGAATGGGAATACTGTGGGTGTCCCCCACCACGTCCTTTCAAAGGGGAGGATGACCAGGCGGTATGCGAGCCATGTCAGTTCACCGAGCCCTCGGCCCCTTGATGTGGGCTAGGGTTACTGCAGCTGCTGGCAGGCCCCGGCCCCCACCACCCCCAGGCCCTGCAGACCCCCGGGAGCCAGGGTGGGAGAGCCAGACCTCCGTCCCACCCACGCCTGGCGGGGTCACCTGCACCCAGGGAGTGGGCCGGGAGGCGGCTCCCGCCCAGCTGTCCCTGGGATTCTGAGCTGCGGGCGTGCATCCACGGCCTCCTGCTGGTGTGCTGGAGCCTCCAAGCTGGGCCTGGGGCTGGGGTCCATGCTGGGGTCTCACAGGGGCTACTGAGGCCCCTCTCACGTGCCCCGCCCGCCCCGCCCAGATGACACCAGTCCAGGAAGGGAGAGCCCCGGGCACGACAGCTCCTCTGGGGGCCAGGAAGACCCAGCCAGCAAGCAGTGGGGTGAGCAGAGGGGCGTCAGGTGGGCTGGGGGCTGGGCCTCACCGCTCCCCCGACCCTACCCGGCCCTCTGACCTCCACATCTCCCTCCCTCTTCAGCGCGGCCCCGCTTCACGCAGCCCTCCAAGATGAGGCGCCGCGTGATTGCGCGGCCCGTGGGCAGCTCCGTGCGGCTCAAGTGCGTGGCCAGCGGGCACCCGCGGCCCGACATCATGTGGATGAAGGATGACCAGGCCTTGACCCGCCCGGAGGCTGGCGAGCACAGGAAGAAAAAGTGGACGCTGAGCCTGAAGAACCTGCGCCCGGAGGACAGCGGCAGGTACACGTGCCGCGTGTCAAACCGCGCAGGCGCCATCAACGCCACCTACAAGGTGGACGTGATCCGTGAGTTCGGGCGGGGCCTGGGTGGGGCGAGGGCTGGGGGCGGGCTGCAGCCCCGGGGCCGCGCCCAACGCTTGTCCCTGCGCAGAGCGGACGCGCTCCAAGCCTGTGCTCACGGGCACGCACCCCGTGAACACGACGGTGGACTTCGGGGGCACGACATCCTTCCAGTGCAAAGTGCGCAGCGACGTGAAGCCGGTGATCCAGTGGCTGAAGCGCGTGGAGTACGGCGCCGAAGGCCGCTACAACTCCACCATCGACGTGGGCGGCCAGAAGTTCGTAGTGCTGCCCACCGGCGACGTGTGGTCGCGGCCTGACGGCTCCTACCTCAACAAGCTGCTCATCACGCGTGCACGCCAGGATGACGCGGGCATGTACATCTGCCTGGGTGCCAACACCATGGGCTACAGCTTCCGCAGCGCCTTCCTGACAGTGCTGCCCGGTGCGTGGGCCTCACCCCGCCCCCAGCGGGTCCCGCCCCGCCAGACCCCGCCCATGCGCACCAGCTGGGCTGTGGGGTGCCCGCGCCTGACGGTTCCCTCCCTGCCCCTCCTCGGTTTCTCCTACAGACCCAAAGCCACCAGGGCCGCCCGTGGCCCCCTCGTCCTCCACCACCAGCCTGCCGTGGCCGGTGGTCATCGGCATCCCGGCCGGCGCAGTCTTCATCGTGGGCACCGTGGTCCTGTGGCTCTGCCAGGCCAAGAAGAAGCCGTGCGCCCCGGCCCCCCCGGCGCCTGCACATCGCCCGCCCGCCACAGCCCGCGACCGCGGCGGGGATAAGGACCTGCCCGCCCCCGCCACCGTGGGCTCCGGCCCCGGAGTGGGGCTGTGTGAGGAGCTCGGGCCCCCGGCCGCCCCCCAGCACCTGCTGGGCCCCGGCTCGGCCACCGGCCCCAAGCTTTACCCCAAACTCTACACAGACACGCACACGCACACACACTCACACACACACTCACATGTGGAGGGCAAAGTCCACCAGCACCAGCACACCCACTACCACTGCTAGGGTGCCTCGGGCGGGCTCGTGGCGGCACGGCCAGCGGCAGGCTGGGGCCGTCTCCCCGTGCCCCATGAGGCGCACACACGTGGACGCGCGCGCACACAGACACACACAGTCAGACTCCATCTCCCCGTGCCCCGTGAGGCGCACACACGTGGACGCGTGCGCACACACAGACACACACACACACAGTCAGACTCCATCTCCCCGTGCCCCGTGAGGCGCACACACGTGGACGCGCGCGCACACACACACACACACAGTCAGACTCCATCTCCCCGTGCCCCGTGAGGCGCACACACGTGGACGCGCGCGCACACACACACACACAGTCAGACTCCATCTCCCCGTGCCCCGTGAGACGCACACACGTGGACGCACACATACACACGACATACCTCTGGACACACATAGACACACACACACTCACACACACACTCACATGTGCAGGGCGGAGTCCACCAGCACCAGCACACCCACTACCAGTGCTTGGGTGCCTCGGGTGGGCGTGCGGCAGCACCGCCAGCGGCAGGCTGGGGTGGAGGGCCACAGGGGAGGACAGACCGTGGGGCCATCTCCCCGTGCCCCGTGAGACGCACACACGTGGACGCGCGCGCACACACACACACGTACACGCAGACTGAGAAGCCTTTGGGAAGGCCTGTATTGTAACCGCAGTGCGCATGTGGCGACCGGCTAGCTCATGAAGGAATCCCTTGGCCCCGTGAGAAGGATTTCACGGAGGCCATGGTCACCCCCCCACCCTGGCCTGGCAGGAGATCTGAGAGGCACCCTGGCTTTGCAAACCAAAAACTCCGACCCCGTCCCCGCGCCTGCCTGCCCGTGTCCCTGCCCTGGCTATTTTTGCCACCACCTGTCCTGGTGTCCAGGAGTCCACCAGCACCCTGGAGGGGGTCGGGCGGGGCAGTCCTGGGCCCTGTCCTGAGCGGCTGGAGCCAGCGGGGGGTGACTTTTGTCCCACGCGGCCTCCCACTGCCAGAGAGGAGGGGCCTCTGATATTTATATTTAAGAAATTAAGATAATAATATTAATAATGATGAAAGGAGGGCTGGGCCACAGAGACTTGGCCTCTCCCGGGGCCCAGGACCCACCTGGCCTTGTGGCCATGCTGGATGTCCACCCTGGCCTGGGCACCCATCACCCCGTGGCCCCAGACCTCTGTAATTTTATATAGAGTTTGAGCTGAAGCTTCGTATATTTAATTTATTTTGTTAAACAAGAAAACGTGCATCCTTTTCCTCGAAGCTGGTGTTCTTCCTGTGTACGTGTGTGCACCTATATGCCGGGAGCCGCGTGGCCAGGCCGCAGGCTCGGGGCCCCCGGAACCCACCATCAGTGTCCTGGACGCTCACCTGTACGCGCGTCTTTGGCCAGTCCAAGTCTGGCTGGCTGGGGGTCTGCTCTCTGTACTGGTGTGGCCCCCCGCCCCCAGTCCTCACCGCAGGGCCCGTGCTCCTCCCGCCCCACATTCTGGGGCTCGCCTCATACCCTCGGTGGGCAGGTGGGCTGGGGGCTGCCGCAGGGCCCCACCCACCCTTGGTGGGGCAGCAGTGCCTCCCTCGACAGGGAGACAGGCTCTAACTCGCCTGCCGGCCAGCAGGCACAGCTTGGGCCACCCTGGCCCGCAGGTTCCGGAGCCTCTTAAGGAGGAGCACGAATAGCTTGTGGGATTTTCGCAAGGCCCCCAGCGGGACCACGGTGGCCAGCCGGCAGGAGGGGTGAGGCCAGCCTGATTCTGGTTCTCAGCACTTCAGGCCAGGAGCATGGGCCCCGCCTGATGCGTGGCTGGGTATCTTCCACCTGACCTGGAGGCTGGGCCTTCTTGTCTCCTCCATGTCCCCCTGCTGGGCTGCTGCCCACTTCCTCTCCCCGGCTCCGAGCTGGACCCCCGCCTCTGCTGCTGTCTCTCAGGCTTCAGTCCCCTCTCCCTCCTCTGCTGGGACCCCAGGCAGGGCAGGACGGGACCCCCTGTCCTCTTCAGTGCTGTGCCCCCAGCCTCTGGCCTCCCAAGGTGGACCGCACTCCTGTCTCTAAGGAGGCAGGGGCCGGCCCTGAGGGACCCCTCACCAAGCTCAGGCTGGATGACGGGGGCCACCCACAGCCCCAAGGGAGACCCAGGGCCTGGCTGCGGCGGGAAGCCGGGCGGCAGAGGGGGCTGCCGGTGGCCCACAGCTGGTGACCAAACAGATGTTCCCCAGACAGGACTGGCTGCAGCCGACGCCTGGCTGGGTTTCAGTCTGAGGGGGAGGGTGGAGAGAGAGGAGGCCCTGGGCAGTGGGGAGACCTCAGGCAGTGGGCCGTCTCTGGGTCATAGGAGTTGAGCTGCCCCCTCTCCAGCGTGCGGGCAGAGGGGCAGGTTCCTGGAGCGTGCGGTCCCTCGTAACCTCAGAGGAGACTCTGGGACCCCAGCCCTGTGCCCTTGGCCTGAGGCCGGTGCTTTCCACCTGGCTCATGGGGACCAGCCTCACCATCTGCCCCAGAGAAGGCGGGGGACTAACGACCTGGCCACCCTTAGGGCCTGTCTCAGCCTGAGAGGTCTGGTTCTCTGGAGACCAGTGTCCATCCCCCAACGCCCTTCCTGGAGAGAGGGCTGCTGGGGGGCTGGTCATTCTGTAGACCTGCTGGGGTGCCGGGAAGGGCATGGGGGCGGGGGTGGGGTCTGGACGACTAGACAGGTCCATCTGCATGGGGCTGGGCAGCCACCAAGAAGCCCAGCCCCGGATTACAGGCCGGCCACACCTTGGCGCTCAGAGTCCTCAGCCACGCCATCTCCCGCTTCCAGCTGTGAGGGGTGGGGGAGAGGCAGGAGGGCACCACATGGCCCCAGGACGCCCAGCATCCTTCTCTGGGGTGCCCCGCGCCTCTTGCGGGACTAAGGCTCCCAGGGCCGCCCTAACCGGGCGCGGAGTTATCCGGACTCACCTGCCTACCTGGGGCCTCTGGCCGGCCCCGCCCCCTGGGGACCCTGCGAGACCTGGGAGCCCCGAGTGGGCGGGGCGCCGGGGGACGGGGCGGGGCCGGTGGGAGCGCGAGTGGGAGGGGCCGATAGGAGCGCGAGTGGGAGAGGCCGGGCAGCGTGAGGGTAGGGTCCTGGGGCGAGAAGGGCCGAGGGTCTCGGAGTCAGGCCCGCTCCCGGGGTAGGGTCAGGGCTCCCGGGGTCGCACCAGGAGAGGCTCCGCGGCAGGGCTTTGCCTCTTGGGCGCTTGGGGGCCAAGCCTTGGTCCCCGCTGGCCCTCCACAGTTGCCCCTCCATAAATACCAAGGCCAGGACCTAAAATGTGCCCTTGGTCACAGGCAGAAAGACCAGCTAGCAGCCACCCATGATGCCATTGGGGTCCCAAACAGGAGCACAAAAGCTTCCCTACCCCCAGCTTCGTGAGTTCCCCGCGGGGTGGGAGTGGGCCCTGCACCTTGTCCTAGGAGGGTTCCAGTCTCGAGAAACAGGAGGGGGACCCAGCTGTGTTCTCCGTAATTCCCAGGCCAGACTGGGCCACCGGGACCAAAACCCCTGATATCCATGGCGGGGTTCTGGGTGCTGAGTAGGTGGGGGTCCCAGGAGGGTAGAGCCCCGGAGCCAGACCAGCACCTTCCCTGTGGCCTGGGCTGTGACAAGCTGTCTTCTTCAAACCTGCCAACTCGAAAGGGCAGCTCAAGCCCTGATGCCTGGGGGTGTGACTGGCCCTTCCCACCCCCACCCCTGCCTCCCAGCCGTCCCGGTTTCAAAGGGGCGGCTGAGAGCCTTCTGCAGCTGTCCCAGAGGGGGGACCCTGAGACCGATGTCCAGGGACCCGGCGACGCGGCAGGAGGGTGAAGATGGGGGAGTGTAGGGCCACACACCTGTGGGGCTCGGTCGGGAGGGCCTGGCAGGAGAGCAGAGCCTCGTCCGGGGGCCTGGCCAGGGGGCCTGGAACAGGAATGCAGGATGTAAGGCTCAGGAAAGGGGACAGGAACATGGGTCGTGGGTTCAGGACGTGGGACGAGGACACCCCGCACAGCACAGACTCACCCAGGGCTCGGGACGTGGGGCCAGAGACTGCAGGTGCCAGCCAGGTTGCCCAGCCTCCTGGGCAACACCGCATAGGGCTTGCAGGGGCCTGGGCCTGCTCAGGGGCCAGGGTGGGGTGGAGGGGCTGCGATGTCAAGGGGCTGAAAGGTGAGCGCCCAGACCCAGGGCACAGGCCAGAGACGCGGGGATCCCACAGGGTCAAGCCACCCGGGGCTGGGCGGGGCCAGGCAGCAGCCCTCATCACATGCCTGGGGCACCAGCCCCCCCATGCAGCCCTCCTGCGGGCAGTGGGCGGGGCCAAGGCTGCTCATCACGCGCAGGGGGCGGGGCCTGGCAGGAGGCTCCCTCTGCGCCGCTCTGACCTCACCCAGGGGTGGGACCCCGTCCTACTCAAGCACCCAGGGCTGACTGGGCTCAGGACCCTCAGGAGATGGGCCGGGCATCGGGGAGCCTGGGGCCAGGGGCTCTCCTGGGAGCCCTATAAAGGTCCATGCAGTCCTTCTCCCGATTCAACCCCCACCCTGCCAGTCCCACCTAGGTGCCCTCCCCATGCCCACCTTGACAAGCCCTCTTCAGTCTCGCCTTGGCTCAAGAGGCCTCTGCAGGCCGGTGATCCCCCTAGCCCAGCCACCCTGACTCCTGGACTGCTGCTGTCTGTGGAAGGAAGGATGGGCTTCCCAGCAGGCCACAGGTATTAGTGAGCCCAGGCGGGCAGATGGGAGTTCGTAGGGGTCCCCAGACTGGGGAATGTAGTGGCTGGGAAGGGGGCTCTGCCTCCCATGGGGCTTCTCCCGTGCAGACCCCTGGGGGGGCCCCCGATGGAGCTCTGGGTCGGCAGCTTCCAACGCCTTGTTCTGGCTGTGCTGCCTGGGGTCACCTGGAGCTGTGCCTGGAGGGCGCAAGAGCCCGCTGTCCAGGGCACCTCTGCTGGGCAGCAGCTGGCACCCTGGTCAGCTGCCTGCGCCCCTGGCATCGCTGACGTGAGGTATGGGAGCCTTGACACGGGGCTCGCACCAGCCCTGGGTGGCTGCGCCCATCCACCACATGGCTACTGCCAACTGGGCCTGGAGTCTCACACCCCCGCCCTGGCACCCCGGGAACTGGGCGAGGGCACTCGGCCAGCACTAGCTCTGCATCCGCTCCAGGGCGAAGGAGGCCCTGGGCCAGGGGCCTTCAGCGCACTCCTGCGTTTAGGGGTGCGGGCTGGCTCCTTGGGGGTCTTGTCTCTGGCGCCTGTCGGGGGTGGTGACACGTAGCGTTGCTGTCTGGCGCCATGGTCAGTGCTGAGATGTGCGGCCTCTCCTGCCTGCATCTGGGCTCAGTCCCACTCCGGCCTTGCCCGGGGCTGGCAGGCTTGCTCCCTCCCCTCTCCAGGGCTGCAGGGGTGAGGGCACCTCCAGAGGCTTCACCGATGCCCACCTCCTCCCCCACTGCACCTTCAAGACTCCGTGGAAGCTGAGCTCTGCAGGACCCACCAACTCCACAGACAAGCCCGGGGAGAGGGTACATGTGGGCCTGCCTCGGAGCAGCCTCAGGTTAGGATCCATCCCCGTGGGGGCTGGGATGAGACACACCCTTGGCCCCAGGGCCGGATGGAGGGACCAGTGAAGGGTCTGCAGCAGCCCCAGGTAAGGGTGGGGCGGGCCCAGCGCCCAGCACCCGGAAACTGTGTGCCCTGTCCCCCTTGCCCTGCAGCCACGGGGCGTCTGGCTCCGGGCCTGCAGGTGCGGATAGCTACCAGCAGCTAGCTGGAGGGGCCCCTTCTCCTGAGTCTCAGGGGTTGGGGAGAGCGTTCGTTTGGAGGAAAGGCTGAGCCATCCTTGTGTCCCCAGAGCGCCACCCCCGGGCCCTAGAGACCCTCGCAGAGAGGACACGCAGGGGTGTCTTGGCCCTGGTACTTGGGCTGTGCCCCCAGGAGCCACCATCTGCTTCTGTGGGCCCCAGTGATGGGGGCTCCATGCGGGGGTGGGGCAAGGACACCCCAGCGTCACCCTGATGGAGGCAGTGAAGGTGGGCTTCGGGGGGAGGCCCTGGGGAGCGTGGAGGCGCCCCACCCCTCCCGCTGACACTGTCCCCTCCCCGCACTCAGGATTCCTGACCTTCCTGGAACCTGGCAGTCTCTCTTGTGGGGCCCTGGGTTCCTGGGCTCTTGCTGGGATGCTGCCCCATCCCTCCTGCCCGTCCCTAGGTCTGCCCCAAGGTTGTCCCAGTGGGCTTTTCATGAAGTCCTGTGGCCTGCCCACTCCCTGCTGGGACCCACTCTCAGCCCCACTCTGGGGACCCGTCACTGGGTGTACAGCTCCAGCACAGAGGGCTGGTGCGGTGAGGGGCAGGGCAGGGGGCTCTCTGGGTCCCCGAGCCCTGCCTCCTGCCCTCGCCCTCTTCCGTCTCGTGGCGGGGACAGGGGTCTGCCGCCTCCAGGAGGACTGCAGTGTGGCCGAGAAGAGCGTGTAGCGGTCAGCAGCCGTGGCCTGGCCTGCCTCTGACCTCTGATGTGGGCTGGGACAGTGGGGGTCTGGGGTCACCACCGTATCCCCTTCCAGCCCTGGGCTGCAGGCCCCACCTTAACCCTCACCCTGCTCTCTGCCGCCTGGCAGCACCCCAGGCTGACCTCCCACCCAGCGCACATGAGCTGTCTTCTCAGGCAGCAGACCTTCCCATCTTGAGGCCCCAGGCAGCTCCCTGCCACTCTGACCCTCAGTCTCCTTCTCTGTGGCAGGGATGAGAGACCCCAGCCAGCAGGAGCCCCTGTTACTGCGTGGGTAGGAGGTTAGCGCAGGCCCGGGACCAGAGCACACGGAGTGGACCCGCCTGGACCGGGGCCCGGGGCGGGGCGGGGTGGGCTGGGGTGGCACCGGACTCCACAGAAGCAAATTCCTTCTTCCTTCACTTTTTCCTCTTTTTTTTTTTTCCACGTTCTTCCAAAAGCCGTCCTCTGCTGTTCATTCCTGGAGCCCCTCCAAGACCGTCGGCTCCAGCTCCACTCGTGGCCACAAAGCTCCTTTGATGGCAGAGGCGGGAGCTAAACCAGCAGTGGGGGAGGGGGCTGCGGGCCGGCGCGGCCTCAGGGTGCCTTCAGGGGGCAGGGCTGGGCCGGGGTGGGGGTGGGGACCCAGCAGGGACCCCAGCCCCGGGCTCAGCCTTGTTCCTGGCTGGGAGGATGGTGGCCCCTGAGCCCAGCACCCGCGGTTGAGGCGCCCTGGCTGTTCTCGGGGCGGCTGTGGGGGCCTTCGTGTCCACCTGGGTCTGCCGAGGGCGGGTGCCAGCCTGCTGGGAGGTCCGCGGCCGCAGGACCCTGTGCCTGGCTGACGGATGGAATGGCGTTTGCCTTGGATTGTCTGTCCTCTGCCAGTGTCTCCACCCACGGTCTGCGGGGCCCAGACGGGCACACAGCAGCACTCACTGAATGTGTGGAGAGAGGGGCTGTTGGCAGCAGAATGTCAGGGTGTGGTTCTTCTCCTTTCTGCCCTCTTGGAAACCGAGAGGCCTGGCCCCCCTTTTTGCCCCCCAGAAGCCAGCTCGGAGCGTTGGGCACCCTCAGTTGCCAGGGAGGCCTGGATGGGCCGCAGGGTGATGGGGAGTCACGGGCATCACAGGGCAAGGGGGTGCCGGGCTGGCCTGGGGCTGGACAGCCGCATGCCGTGGGCTGGTGATGGCAAGAGTCTGCACAGGAGGAGGCGCAGGGCAGGCACGGAGCTGCCTGGCTGCTGCCTCGGGGCTTCGGGCGGCCAGGGCGGGGAGGGTGGCAGGCCAGCTGGGTCCGGGACAGGCTGCCGGCTCCCGGGCTCCTGGGCCTGCGGCTGGTACCCGAGGCTGTCCGTGCACTGAGCCCTCGCAGCTTGGCCGGAGGACTCTCGCTTGGCTACAAACACAAACATCACCCCCGGGCCCCGCGGGGGCAGCGGCCGGGCGGGGAGCAGGCCCAGAACGAGGCACAATCCACCCTTTGTTCCCGAGGCCGCCCGGAGCCTGCGGGCCAAGAGGAAATGAGGCCGCGCCAGCCAGCAGCCCTCACGGCCAGGCCCCATGGACACCGGGCTGGGCCCGCAGAGGAGTGGAGGGGCCCTGGGGAGGGGCCCCGGGGAGGGCGCTGGCAGGGCTGAGCGGTGTGGACAGAGAGCCCGCACCCCCACCCTGCACGCCCACCAGAGAGGCCTGCCCTGTGCCCTGGGGAGGGCCATGGCCGGAGCATGTGTCCTGGAAAGGCCCTGCTCCGGGCTGAGGCTGGCCCGCTGGCGGCCTCCTTCCCCGCCAAAGGCCGCAGACAGGCGCTGGGTCTCTCCTGGCTGAGGGTGGACAGTGGGAGGCATGGCCTGACTGGCCAGGGACTGGCCCACGCCCCATCCCACCCCTCACCGCTTCCCAGAGCCCCCTGGACAGGACCGAGGGGACAGGGTCTGCAGTCCATCCCTGAAGCATTCGAGCTCTCCCTTCCCCCTGAGTGGGGCGGGCCTTGGGCTTAGAGTCCTGTCCCAGGCGGCCTGGGGCCCCTGATGGGAGCGTGTGCACACTTGTGCGTACTCTGTGTACACACGTGCAACTCTGCATGTGGGTGTGTGGGGCTTGGGGGCGCTCCCTCACATTTCCCTTCATCCACACACCCTTCCGAGAGGCCTCCTGGAGTCCTCGTTTGTAAGACTCCCTGGTGGGGGGGTCCCCTGGGGTCTCCAGCCAGGCCTGCAGCAGCGGGCCCCAGGCTGCCCCGTGTCTCTAACTCCGGAGCATTTCAGCCCCGCCTTAGCCTGTGCTGAGGCTGAAATGGGACCCAAGTCCCGCTTGTCTCTGAGATCTGCGTCTCCCCTGGGGAGGGCTGACTCCACCAGCCAGGCACCTGGCAGGGCCCACTTTCGTGCTCGCAGGCAGCGATCCCACCAGGCCCGACCCCACGGCGGGGGTGGCCTGGGGTCCCACCGGAGTGCCGGGCAGGAGCTCAAGGGGTGACATGCCTGCCTCAACTCAGGTCTGGGTGCTGGACCCTTGGGGTCCCCGCAGAGAGAGGGGGCCGTGGGGCAGGGGCTGTTGCCGTATCCCTGAGGCCCAGGCTCAGCCCGGCGGCCAGGGTGGGTCTGGGGGGTTCTCCTTCCCCCGACACCAGGCCCGCGTCCACTCCCGGGGTGCCGTCTGGGTCCCCAGCAGGGACGGAGCAACGGTGGAGGCCCTGCTCGGACTGGGGTCCTCGGGGGCGGGGGGCGGGGCTCTGAGGCCTGGGCGTCTGGCCCCGCCCTGCGACGTACACGCGCACGCCCGTGCGTGACGACCACGCCGGCCGGCGCGCTCGAGGGGCTGCGCGGACCCGCCTAGACCGCGAGCTGGGGGCCCTTCCTGGGGGTGGGCGGAGCCCGGCCCGAGGCTCGTGCCTTCCCGCAGCTCCGGGGAGCTTCGCCGTGTCCCAGCCCCAGCCCAGACCCCGGCTGCAGCGAACACCGGTGGGCCGTGCTGCCCCCAGCCCGGAGGATGCGGTTCTCCTGGGGCAGAGATGGGGCCGGGCCCGTGAAGCCGGGTCCCCAGCAGGCCTGGCCTCCGGCAGCTTCCTGCCCCAGTGTGGCCCCCGCTCGCCTCGACTGGGAGACGACCACAGCGTGGGGTCCCCGGCCGCCCCTCGCATCCGCCAGGGCCTCCCAGAGCGACACCCGCTCTGGCTACCGGGAATGCAGGGGTACCTCACACTCAGGACTAAGGAGTGTGGCCCCCACTTTAGAGGAGGAACTGCCCATACCACTTTCCCCAGAGTCCACGAGACGGTTGCCCAGCTGTGCCGGCCTGCTGCCCAGGCCCCTGCCACCCCCAAGCCCACCCACAGCCCCCTGGGCCTGGAGGGGACCTCAGTTCAGGTAAGGAGCCTGCAGGTCCCACGGTGCCCCAGGGCCCACCCCCGCAGGGGGCTGAGGGTGGTTTGTTGTTCTTCCTGGGAAGAGGTTGGGGCGGGAGGGGCCTGCCTCTGCCCGCCAGCTGCCCTGGAACCAGGGGCCCGCAGGCGGTACACGGGTGTGTCCAGCCCGTGGGGGTCTGTCCTCCAGGGCGTGTCTGTGTCAGGGGCCTGGGGCTCAGGGCCCAGGGCAGGTCGCAGCAGGCATCCCTGGGGGTGGGGTGATGGTGGTTCGTGGCCCCCACCCCTTTCCTCAGGTCCAGGTACCTAGAGAGCATGGTGGGGGGCGGGCAATAGGTCTGGAGGCCCAGGCTGTGGGAGGACCTCCCCTGGGTGTCGGGGGCTCCGCCCCGTGGCGGCCCCATAGCACCTGCCTTCGGGCCGGGTGGCCATAACGACCATCCTGCGTTTCCGTGGCTCAAGCCGACGCAGGTGGGGACGGCCGTTCCTCCAAGGAGGACAGGTGGGTGCAGGTGGGCCCAGCCTGGGGTGCCGGGAGGGCCATGGGAACTTGAGGGCAGCAGGCTCCAGGGCCTGGCTGTGGGGGTCAGGTGCCCGCGGTCAGCCTCGCGCTCCCAGACCGCCTGGGTGAGAACCGTCCGGCACCTCCTGGGGTCTGAGCTGGGAGGGCAGGGGGACTGGCTGCGGGGCTTCAGGGCCCCCTCCTGGCCCCGCGCCCACTGGCCTGGTGGGCAGCCCTGCCTCCCTCCCAAGCTGGGCTCCTGGCCGGTCAGGAGGCCAGGCACGGTAGCAGGACCCCCGCGGCAGGGCGGTGGACCGGCCTGGGGTGGCCCCTTAGCGGGCACCGGCCTCAGAAGCCGACGGCGTGAGCGGGAAGGTTCTGGGCTCACGTTACAATTTCCAGTGGAAAAACAGCCCCGTTTTGAATGCTGGCTCCAAGCTTTTAAAAAATTACAAATATATCCAGTTTCCTCACGTGCGCTCAGCTGGTGATGGCTGAGGCCCAGAGCGACCAGTGGAGGGCCCATTGGCAGGGCTGACCTGCAGCTCTGGGGAGACACCCCCTCGGCCTGGCCAAGGGGCCCTGGGGTGCAGGCCCATCCTGGAAAGTGGGGAGGCTGAGGCTGCGGTGGCCAGAGTTGCAGGGATGTCAGGAAGGGCCCTTCTGTCCTGCGGGGTTGTCCTCTGCTCAGGCCTTTGACGACTGCACCTGACCCCAGGTTGAGGGGCGGGAGCTCTGGGGGCCGCCGGCTCCCAGGGCCTCAGGGTGCGGGGCGGTGGGGCTGTTCCGGGACTCAGCGCTCTGTTGCCTGCCATGGCCATCGTCGGTGTGGAGGGGGCTGGGCTGGGTGCGCGCACACATGTCTGTACTCCCGTAAGTGTGTGTGTGGTGTGAGTCTGGGCATGTCTGCAGCTGCCCCCACACTCGGGTCAAGCCTGGACTTGGGCACAACAGGGTGAGCAGGTCTTCTGGGAGGGTGCAGAGGTCCTGGACTGCCTCTCTCTGCTGCCCTGGTCCCTGTGTATCCTCCACGCTAGATGTCCCCAAGCCGGGGAGGCGGGCCCTGCCCAGTGGCCTGTTTGCTTCGCAAAGCAGCAAACATCCTCGGTGCCATGTGGCCGCCCGTCCAGAAGTGCCACGGGGTCAGTGGGGACCCTTGCCTCCCCCGGCCACGTTCCTGGGTTCACGGAAGGCTCTTCCTGGTGCTAAAAACATCTGGAATCGCTTCCACGGGCTGGATTCGAGCTTCCTGCAATTGGAAATGGGGCTGTCTCCTTCAGGAGAGGAGGCTGGCGGGTCCGACCTCTCCCCTGCTGGCCGCACTGCCCGAAGGGTGCTCCCAGCTTGGCCGGTGTGGACAGGAAGCCGGCTCGGGTGGAAGTTCTCAGCCTCCAGTGGAGGCTCCTCTGGGCAGGAACTGGAGGTGGACCAGGGAGGCCCATTGCAAGCCTGGCCTTCGGCCCGGGGGAGCCACATGCCCCCGTGACCCTGCAGGGGCGTCTAGGAGCCGTGGTAACCCCAGATCCTCCCTGGAGTGGGGACAAGCGGAGTGGCTGGGGGGCCCAGCACCAGGGCACAAGCCAGGAAACCACAGCTGTGCTTCCTCACCGGGGACATGACGACCTCTGGGTTTACGCAGGAGCTGCAGATTCCAGCTCCACCAAAAAGAAAACAGACTCCTCGGCAAGGACGCGCCTCCCGCGTGGAGACCCGCTCACTCGAAAGCATCCACCTGGGGTGGTGTGGGGGAAGAGCCCTGAGGTGGAAGATGTGAAAGATGCGGAAGCCGGCTGCGATAGAGGAGGAGACGCCCAGAGGCGTCGGCTCGGGAGAAAGGTCCAGGAGGGCCTGGGCACTGACTGCCGCGGAGGACGTGGAGCGGGGGACGGGGAGGGCGTAGCGTGGGGGCCTCTCCTGGGCATCTGCCCGCGCCCACCAGGCTCCCTTCCTGCTGGCCTGACACTGGAGTCAGAGCCAAGTCACCTGAGGCCAGAAACAGCAGCTGCCCACCCGGTCCACATCCCCAGGACGGTGTACGGAGCCCCAGCCCCGCATCCGTGTGTCCCTCGGTCTGCCCAGCCCTGGCGCCGCCCCAGGGGCTTGGGGACAGCGTCGGGGGTGCCCGGGGTGGGGAGGGGTTCGCCTGACAGGGTCCTGGAGGTGCCAGAATCGGCCAGCAAAGCTGCCAGCTGGGTTCCTGGACGCAGTGACCCAGGCCGGTCACTCACATGCAGTGCCTGTGGCCGGAGCGTGTCCCGGGGCCACATCCTGTTGGCCCAGGTGGCTCTGGACACCAGGCGGGGTACCTTACCTGGGCAGGGTGCCGCCCAGCATAGGTGGTGGAGCTGGCCCAGCCCTGAGGCCACAGGGCAGCTCTGCGCCCCCCCACGGACCCCGCACCTGGTCCTGTCCTGGCTCCCGACCTGCTGCGCCTCCCGGTCAGCCCACCCCCCTGGGGGCGCCAGTCACCCCCATGCTGCTCTGGCTAGCGGCAGGGAGACTCAGCACGCCCATGGCCGGCCAGCCCCTCGCGGAGGCAGGGCAGAGTAGGGAGGTGGGTGGGGCAGCCCTGGCTTCTGGGCCTGGGCCGGGTTGGGGGGCGGGGCTTCTCCACGTCCAGTCGGGCTGCCTGGCCTGGCCTGCAGGCGGTGCTGCGCTCCCTGGTGGCAAGGCCACAGCTCTGGGGTCCTCTGCCGGATAAAACACATATTTCTGAAAACGGGTTGTGACCCCAGTTATGGGACTCTTCCTGCCCCTGCTGTGCTTCCGCGGCTGCACCTGGATCCTCTTCTGGGGGCCAGGTGCTTCCATGCGACAGCGGGAGTGCTGGCCAGGGGAGGCACTGGGCAGGCTGCGGGTGCCAGACCCCAAGTGCACGGGCGCCCTCTGCCAGGCCCCCGAGCAGTGCTGGTGCTGACTCTGCCATGGAAGGTGCTCAAGGGGAGTGAGGCTGAGCTGCCGCGTGGCCCTGGGCTGGGGGGCCGTACCGCCAGCCACCTGCAGCCAGAGGGCCGTGGACTGGTCCCCATCCTTCCTGAGGCCCGAGGGGTCCCGAGACCACCACCCTGATGAGTCTCAGCCGTTCTCTGCTCTAGACAGCACCTGAGCCGCCAAATCCAACTTGAGTCCCGCGGCATGAGCGCTGGTATGGCTGCCCAGTGCGTCCCTGCTGAGCGCGTCTGCAGGTCCTCGGGTCGGGTGGGCTCTTCTGAAAGTGGTTTTCCCGACAGAGAGGACGATGGTGGGAGAGAGGAGGGCTTTGCCCTCTGTGCCCCGTCCCGCCGCAGCCTTGCGGGAGTGCACTGCCTCTGGGGTCTGCCAGCCCCATCCAGCCCCTTCCAGTCGCCTGTGCCCACCTGGAGCACACTGGGCTTGTGGCTGCTGGCCCTGCCCGGCTCCTGGGAGCAGCTGTGCCTGCCTGTGCTGAAGGCCTGGGCCGTGAGTCCAGTGGGCACAGAGGTGACCACTAGTGACTCAGGGCCCTCAGCTGCCCTCCTGACTTGCATATCTGTGGTCCGTGCTCATCTCTGGGGCACCTCTCGTGGGACCCAGTGCTCTAGACGACACAGGAGCCACAGTCCCCCAGCCTCTGGGCCTGTGGCTGCCAGCCTGGCCCAGAAGCCATGGGCGGGGATGGCGCTGGGCTGGAGGGCGTTTTCCTCAGCAGGAGCATGTCCTGTGTGAGAACTCACAGGCACCCGCCATGGGGCAGGAGCAGGGCACCAGGAATGAAAGTTGCTGAGCACCTGGTTGCTGTGTCTAGAGAAATAAATTCGGTAACAAACAAGGTTTTGAGGCACAGAGTGAAAAGCCCTGGGAGGGGCCGGGGCAAACGTGTTGTTGGCCTGAGTCCAGCTGGTCCCCTTGTGTCCTGAGCGTGGCTGCACTGGGGTGCGTGGTCACTCAGCATGGCTGCCTGCCCCTGGACACTGCCAGCCACCAGATGCTGGGTTGGGCCCTGGCTCCAGAGCCAGCTAGGGCAGGCACCGAGCGTGGTCGAACGGTCACCCTGGGGGGTCCCTGGCCCCTCCTCAGGGGGCTGGCCGTCCGCCTCCCCAGCCCCACTGCCCATTGTCCCCTCCCTGGACCTCTGGGATCGGGGGCCACGGGGGTGGGGCCCTGAGACCACGGGCAGCTGAGGCACCGAGGGCTCCTATGGCCCCTCCAGACAGGCGCAGGCCTTGCTCCCCTGGCCAGCAGCCTTCCCTCCCACTTACGAAGGTGTCCCCAGAAGCAGGTATGTGACTGCACTCCACACGCACAGCCTAGGGCCCCACTGTCCATGTCGGTATAAGTTACATGGAGCCTTTCAAACTGTGAAAACATTGCTGTGTGTCAGCACCTTGAAGTAAATTTCGGCGTGCCTTCAGTTTATTACGGTAAACTCTACACTGGAAGGATGGATGCTGAAGCTGAAACTCCAAAACTTTGGCCACCTGATGCAAAGAACTGACTCATGGGAAAAGACCCCAATGCTGGGAAAGATTGAAGGCGGGAGGAGAAGGGGCAACAGAGGATGAGATGGTTGGATGGCATCACCGACTCGATGGACGTGAGTTTGAGTAAACTCCGGGCGTTGGTGATGGACAGGGAGGCCTGGCGTGCTGCAGTCCGTGGTGTTGCAAGGAGTTGGACATGACTTAGGGACTAAACTGAACTGAACTGAAGCTCTACATTTCACAAAATGTACTGCTGTAAGCATTTTAAAGTGTGCAGGCCCGAGGCCTCCGTCATGTCTCCAGTTCTGGGACGCTTTCTGCACCCCAGGCGTAAGCCCGACCAGCAACTCTGCTGCCCAACCCTGGCCCGGCCCTGCAGGGTCTTAGCGTGTGCCTGCTGTGTCTGCACGACACCCGCACCAGCTTCACGGTTGCGGTGGGTGAAGACGTGTGCTCAGTGTTTTGCTCGCTCTCTGTTCTGAATCACCGCTTTCTGTGTCTGCCCTAGGTGGGTCAGCTGGTGACATGTGCACTCGCTCTGCTTTGCTGTGTGCAGTGCCCGCCCCACACCATCCCGTGTGCCTGTCTGCACCAGGTGTCAGGAGGACCCCCAGCAGAGAGCGTATTACTGCAAGGCAGTGGCATCCCTGGAAGGTGAAGAGGCAGAGGGAGCCATGTAGAGCATGGATATGTGTCCACGTGGAACTTGTGTGTCCATGCAGAGCTTGTGTCCACGTGGAGCTCATCACCAGCTGGTGTGCCAGCCCTTGGTGCCTGGAAGCACGTGAGTGGTCCTCTCTCTGGACACCTGCACCGGCCACAAGAAAACGTCAGACGAAACTAGAATGAGAACCACTCTGCGTGAAAGACAGACCTGGGCAAACGTGTGCATGTGCAGACATGCAGGTGCATGCACAGATGCGTGTGTGCAGACATGTATGTGCGTGTGCAGACGCATGTGCATGCACAGATGTGCGTGTGCAGACATGCATGTGTGTCCACAGATGTGTGTGCATGTGCAGACGCATGTGCATGCACAGATGTGTGTGCGTGTGCAGACATGCATGTGTGTCCACAGACGTGTGTGCATGTGCAGACATGCATGTGTGTCCACAGACGTGTGTGCATGTGCAGACGCATGTGCATGCACAGATGTGCGTGTGCAGACATGCATGTGTGTCCACAAACGTGTGTGCGTGTGCAGACATGCACACACAGCCAGAGTGATGGAGCAGATGGACCCTGTCCACACGGAGCGCCCAGGGACAGTGTGGCGAGTCCTCTGCACCCGTCTTACGCTGTAGCTTTTCTGTGAGGGCCTGTCCACGTTGGAAGCTGAGCTGAAGCTCAACAGTGGGGCTGAGTAGACCTGGGGTGGTGACTGGCCTGCGTCCAGGTGGCTGGTGTCGGGAGCCTGGGGGACGCGTGCTCTCTCTGCAGCGGGGCTGGTGGCTGTGCCTAGATGCACACGAGCTGGGACGGCTGTCCGTCTCAGGCCTCTCCGGGTTTCGGACACTGGCTCATGTAGAAAGCAGTGGGGCCCCGTGTCTCCAGCCAGTGGTCACCCGGAGTGGGTGGTGAGCCCAACAGGCTGGCTGCCTGCCTTTACCGCCAGACCCTGGGTGTCGGGGGTCCCAAGATGCCAGCTCCCTCCCGCCACGTGTGTCCCGGCTCTGCGGCTCCCTGAACTCCACGCGGGAGCCTGGATTTACCACCGAAGAATTCCAGGAATTTCCTATTAGTCTGAAAAGAAAACCCCTTCAAGACCTCCTTCGTGGCTCTGAGGGGCGTGGAACGGCCCTGTGCTCTCGGAGGGGGCCATGAGTGCGGGGGTCGGCCCTGGGGGTGCCCAGCCTCCTGCCTGCTCCCCTGGGGCCGCCCGGGTTGGGCCGGGGGGCCTGGGGGCTCCTCTCCGGGGTTCACAGCCCCCTGGGCTTCCTGTCTGCCCCGAGGCCTTTGGACGGCTCTGTAAAGCTCCCTGAGGGCTGGCCCGGGCGCCCGGGCTGGCGGCAGTTCACTCACTGTGCCGGGAAATGGCGCTGCTCGGAACACTCTCTCACTCTGGAAAACACATCCAGCGACTGTAAATTATACGTAACTCGACGCTATTTGTTCATGGAAATTTTATGGCTAAAGTGAGGCTTCTGCCAGCCGTTCTCGGCTTTGTCTCAGACGGGTGATGCCCGGGACGCCTGACAGCAGCGGATCCTGGACCCCGGGGGCCGTGTGGGCGGAGGGGCTGGGACGCCCTCCAGGGGCAGCTCGCGGGGGTGGCAGGAGGGGCAGACGCTGGGCGCCCTCTGAGATCTCCCTGGGAGGGTGTTGCCTCAGAGGCACGTAGTATGCGATGCGCCTGTGAGCAGGGGGGCTGAGAGCAACGCCTGAACACAGAGAGCGGGGACACGAGTGCATCCCCAGGGGTGTCCCTGGGGGGGTCCCCGCTGTGGGCACGCCGCCCCTCCTGGCCCCGCTCTCTGACCTCCCCTGCTGACCGCTCAGGCCCCTGTGGGCCCTCCTCCCCTCTCGGCACCCCCCCACCAGCCCGACCCACACCAGAACCCCTGAATCCCGCCGTCCTGGGATGCCCCAGACCCTGCACGCCCCCGGGTTGTCTGCTGGCCCTTGCAGGGCACCCCGGCTGCGTCCCCGGGTCAGGGGCTTGAGGACCCTTGTGACCTGCGGGGGTCTCAGCCCGACGCCCCCACCCGCCCAGCCTGTGCACCCTTCTCCAGCCTCGTCCCGGGGGCGCCCCGTTGTGGGCACTGAGGACTGCGTGGCCGTGGTCCGACCGCCATGCTGTGGACGCCCCATGATGAGAGCAGCACAGCGAGTGGGGACGCAGCCCAGGGGAGCCACAGGACGGGCTCCCCACCAGCTGGCCCCAGGAGCCCCGCAGGGCGAGCCCAGGTTTTCACTAAATGCACAGCCAGTGACCTGACCCACTGAGCCAGCTTCTGAGGAAAGGACACTCTGGGAACATGCTGTGTTTCCAGCGTGGGTGAGGCGGCCGAACGCGCCTGAGCTGAAGTCAATCCAGATGCCAGAGGGGCCGCCGGAGAGGACACGCCTCCCACCTGCCATCCTGGGCGCAATGAACAGATTCAGTTCAGTTAGTCGCTCACTCATGTCTGACTCTGTGACCCCATGGACTGCAGCATGCCAGGCCTCCCTGTCCATCAACTCCTGGAGCTTGCTCAAACGCAAGTCCGTTGAGTCAGTGATGCCATCCATCCATCTCATCCTCTGTCGTCCCCTTTTCCTCCCGCCTTCAATCTTTCCCAGCATCAGGGTCTATTCCAGTGAGTCAGCTCTTTGCATCAGGTGGCCAAAGAATTGGAATTTCAGCTTCAACATCAGTCCTTCCAATGAACATTCAGGACTGATTTCCTTTGGGATGGGCTGATTGGATCTCCTTGCAGTCCAATGGACTCAAGAGTCTTCTCCAACACCACAGTTCAAAAGCATCAATTCTTCGGTACTCAGCTTTCTTTATAGTCCAACGCTCACATCTGTACATGACTACAGGAAAGATCGGAGAAGGCAATGGCACCCCACTCCAGTACTCTTGCTTAGAAAATCCCATGGATGGAGGAGCCTCGTAGGTTGCAGTCCATGGGGTCGCTAAGAGTCGGACACGACTGAGCGACTTCACTTTCATGCATTGGAGAAGGAAATGGCAACCCACTCCAGTGTTCTTGCCTGGAGAATCCCAGGGACAGGGCAGCCTGGTGGGCTGCCGTCTATGGGATTGCACAGAGTTGGACACGACTGAAGTGACAGCATAGCATAGCATACAGGAAAGATATAAACATCTGAATGCAGAGTTCCAAAGAATAGCAAGAAGAGATAAGAAAGCCTTCTTCAGCAATCAGTGCAAAGAAATAGAGGAAAACAACAGAATGGGACAGACTAGAGATCTCTTCAAGAAAATCAGAGATACCAAAGGAACATTTCATGCAAAGATGGGCTCGATAAAGGACAGAAATGGTAGGGACCTAACAGAAGCAGAAGATATTAAGAAGAGATGGCAAGAATACACAGAAGAACTGTAGAGAAAAGATCTTCACGACCCAGATAATCACGATGGCGTGATCACTGACCTAGAGCCAGACATCCTGGAATGTGAAGTCAAGTGGGCCTTAAGAAGCATCACTACGAACAAAGCTAGTGGAGTTAATAGAATTCCAGTTGAGCTATTCCAAATCCTGAAAGATGATGCTATGAAAGTGCTGCACTCAATATGCCAGCAAATTTGTAAAACTCAGCAGTGGCCACAGGACTGGAAAAGGTCAGTTTTCATTCCAATCCCAAAGGCAATGCCAGAGAATGCTCAAACTACCGCACAATTGCACTCATCTCACACGCTAGTAAAGTAATGCTTAAAATTCTCCAAGCCAGGCTTCAGCAATATGTGAACTGTGAACTTCCTGATGTTCAAGCTGGTTTTAGAAAAGGCAGAGGAACCAGAGATCAAATTGCCAACATCTGCTGGAACATGGAAAAAGCAAGAGAGTTCCAGAAAAACATCTATTTCTGCTTTATTGACTATGCCAAAGCCTTTGACTGTGTGGATCACAATAAACTGTGGAAAATTCTGAAAGAGATGGGAATACCAGACCACCTGATCTGCCTCTTGAGAAATTTGTATGCAGGTCAGGAAGCAACAGTTAGAACTGGACATGGAACAACAGACTGGTTCCAAATAGGAAAAGAAATACGTCAAGCCTGTATATTGTCACCCTGTTTATTTAACTTCTATGCAGAGTACATCATGAGAAACGCTGGGCTGGAAGAAGCACAAGCTGGAATCAAGATTGCCGGGAGAAAATCAATAAACTCGGATATGCAGATGACACCACCCTTATGGCAGAAAGTGAAGAGGAACTAAAAAGCCTCTTGATGAAAGTGAAAGAGGAGAGTGAAAAAGTTGGCTTAAAGCTCAACATTCAGAAAACGTAGATCATGGCATCCGGTCCCATCACTTCATGGGAAATAGATGGGGAAACAGGGGAAACAGTGTCAGACTTTATTTTTTTGGGCTCCAAAATCACTACAGATGGTGACTGCAGCCATGAAATTAAAAGACGCTTACTCCTTGGAAGGAAAGTTATGACCAACCTAGATAGCATATTCAAAAGCAGAAACATTACTTTGCCAACAAAGGTTTATCTAGTCAAGGCTATGGTTTTTCCAGTGGTCATGTATGGATGTGAGAGCTGGACTGTGAAGAAGGCTGAGCGCCAAAGAATTGATGCTTTTGAACTGTGGTGTTGGAGAAGACTCTTGAGAGTCCCTTGGACTGCAAGGAGATCCAACCAGTCCGTTCTGAAGGAGATCAGCCCTGGGATTTCTTTGGAAGGAATGATGCTAAAGCTGAAACTCCAGTACTTTGGCCACCTCATGCGAAGAGTTGACTCATTGGAAAAGACTCTGATGCTGGAAGGGATTGGGGGCAGGAGGAGAAGGGGACGACAGAGGATGAGATGACTGGATGGCATCACTGACTTGATGGACATGAGTCTGAGTGAACTCTGGGAGTTGGTGATGGACAGGGAGGCCTGGCGTGCTGCGATTCACGGCGTCGCAAAGAGTCGGACATGACTGAGCGACTGATCTGATCTGACAGGAAAAACCATAGGTTTGACTAGACGGCCCTTTGTTGGCAAAGGAGCGTGTGCATAGGCCTTATCTTGGAGTCAGAAGATGAGAAAGAAGGTAGTCACCGCAGCAGAAACACCGTCGGAGGCTGGCCGAGCATCCCCAGCCTGCTCCGTGGTCCTCTCTCTGCAGACCCAGCCTGGGGCACGGCTACGTCGCCGGCCTATCTTGTGGCTTGCCTTGCTTTCTTGCCTGAAGCTCTCGCAGGCTCCCTGCAGCCTGGAGGCAGCCCCCTTTCCTGGAAACGGGACCCACGTGGCGGGAGGTGACCCAGGAGGATGTAGTCTGAGCGGCCTGCTCACCCTGGACGGTTCCACTCGCTGGGAAGAGCAGCATTATTAACAGCAAGCTTCTCGAAGGAAAAGGGCAGTGACCAGCGGAGGCTCACTCTTCACTCTTCCCAAGCTGTCTCATGGACGGGGCTCCGCCCGTTGTCCGGCCTGTCTGAGCCCCTCCCCACAGGCCTGCGCGGTGCTGGCGTCTCCTGCCCCCGCGTGTTCATTTCAGTCTCACATCTTTCCTTAAAATGCAGATTTCCTTTAAAACTCACGAGCAGACACGCTTAACTCCCCTGGCCCTCGAAGGAGGGTTTGTGTGACACACAGTCTTGTCCACACCAGGCCCTGCTGGGTTGGCCAAGCTCAGGCCCCACGCCAGACCCCCCCCCCCCCCCTCCCCGAGGCCCGACTGCATGGAGGCTGCAGGAATGGAACAACCTGCGGGGTAAGATGTGGTCACATGTTTCCCGGGCTGCAGGTGTCCTCATGTGACACATGGGGTGAGTCGCACCTGACTCCACGTCCAGGGCGGGGTGAGGGCCCCACGTAGGCTGAGAGGGAAGGTCACACCTGACCCGCATCCAGGGCGGGGTGAGGGCCCCTTGTGGGCTGAGAGGGAAGGTCACACCTGACCCCACCTCCAGGGCGGGGTGAGGGCCTCACCTGGGCTGAGTGTGGCTGCCACACCAGGCGGGTCCAGCTCTCCCTGGACATGGCCACCTCTAGGCCACTGGCCACCAGGCAGGACGGCGCAGGCCTGAGCTGCCAGGACACGTGGGGCCCAAAGCAGGCCGAGGCCGTCGGCGCTGTGGCCTGCCCCCTCACGCGGCCCCCCGCCTGCCGGGCGTGGGCTGACGCTGGTGCTGGCGCACCCCTGGACGGGAGGTCTGAACGGGAGCCTTGGGCGCTGGGCTGTGTGTTTTCTTTGTCCACAGCAGCGTGTGCACTACTGTTCGGATTTGTATTCAATTTTGCCTTTCCAATGAAGAGAACTGAAAAAGGAAAGTAGATGTGCTGGTGTTAGCTGTCAGCCAAGCGGAGAAGGCAGGAGGTACAAGCCTGATTAGACGCCCACGGGGCTGAAACTCCAATGTGAAAAACACCAAAGGTAAACAACGCTAAAACGTGGCATCGGGGTTTTTCTCTGAAAAGGGAGACGAGGTGATGGAAGAGGGGAATTGAGAGCTGAGGACGGACGACCAGGCCCCAGACCCACGGAGCCAGGGCTCCACCTGCAGGAAGCCTGGAGGCGGCATCACGAGGGCTCCTCTGCAGCCGCCGAGTCCCCTCTGGTCCTGCCGCCCTCGCCCCTCACCCCTCCTGCCGAGCTGTCCACCCTGGGACCTTCTGGCCTGCACAGCGCCCACATCCCCGTCTGGGGTGTCGTGCTCACCCTGCAGGCGCACACCTAGGCACACCGGCACGGCGCCACCTGTGCCCTCAGGAGCACTTCTGACGCCCGCAGCGTGGAAGCCAGAGCGAAGTGCCCCCTGCCTTGCTCAGCTCCCCAGGGTGGAAGATCGCCTGCGTTTGGCCACGGGCCTGACCCAGATGAGAGGACCTAGGGCTCTGGGGGCAGGTCTCAGCGAATTGTGACGTGAGGACTGTAGTTCTTTCTTTCCAGCCCACCATGTCCCAAGCTACGTGGGGCGAGGAGGGCGCACCTGGCCCACGGGAGGTCACGTGCAAAGCCCACGGCTGGAGACAGATGAGCCGCACATGACAGGGCTCAAGGGCGGGTCCGACCCATGAGGCCACCCTGCCGGCCTCATCCCCACAGCGGCCTGGACCAGCCCACCACCTCCCAGAAGCCTGTTGCAGTCCCCAGCAGGGAGGCGGGGGCTGGCTGCCTGTAAGGAGGTTCTACGGCATAAAGAGCAGACACGTCACACTGCTGCTCCAGAGAGCCCGAAGGCCATTTATTCACTCTCGTGGCCAAGTCGCTCCGTCAGGAAGAGGCAGGCTAGCGGCACGGACACCCAGATTAGGGTGAGCCTTCTGGCACTCGCGTGCAAGCCCCCCGAGGCCTGCAGGTCCTGCAGAGAGACAGGGTTACTGAGAGGGGCTGCGGGGGCTCTCGGGGCCTGCACCCTGGCTGCTCCCTGGGCCCCACTCACCTGGACGCTGCCTCTGCATCAGCCCTGAGATGCTGATGGGCTGCCTGGGTGCTGGCCCTCTGCTCGCCGCAGGCGCCAGGCTCTGCCTTGGCCACTCACAGGGCATCTGCAGGACCGGGATCCTAGCAGCAAATTTGATAGATAAAATCAGCAGTGCCTTTGACTCCATGGTCATTCAAGGGTCGGCTGCTTCTCAGTTTCCAAGGGCACACAGACAGCCTGGGGCCACGGGTCCAGCAGGAGCAGTGCCCAGCAGGCAGCCTCGTGCGAGGCCCACTCTGGACTGTGGTGACCCTGGCAAGGCCCCAAGGACCGCTGCTCACTCCTAGGGCCCAGAGCATCCACATGGGACTCCCAGGGTCCTCTGTGCTGATGCTGAAAAAGTCAAGTTACAGTCAGGGGGCGTGGAGCAGGGGACAGCTCCCTGGGGGTCAGAGGGCACAGAACGGAGTGGGGCTGGCTGTCTGGGGGTCAGAGTGTGTGCAGCAGGGGGCTGGTTCCCTGGGGGTCAGAAGGCATGGAGTAGGGGGACCGACTCTCTGGGGGTCAAAGGGCATGGAGCTGAGGGCTGGCTGTCTGGGGGTCAGAGGGCATGGAGTGGGGTGAAGGTGCCCTCACGGAGGTTTGGGTTGCAGCCTGTGTTCAGGCAGGTGAGGGGATGGCTTTGTCAGTCATGGGCAGGGGGCCAGGGGTCTGGACAGTGCTAAATGGCAAAGTGTAGACAGGCTCTGGGTGAGGGATGGGAGGGAAGGAAGGGTCTGCTGTCTGCAGAGACTGCCTGGGCTCCCAGGGCTGAAGAGCCCCCGGGAAGGCGGCCCGCGCCTGGCACGGCTGCCCCTGCACATGGTGCTGCTGGGCTGGGCGCGCCGTGGGCCCTTCCAGCTGGAGCCCCTCGGGGCAGCAGGGGCAGCACCTGCAGAGTGGCCACCTGCCTGTCAAGAGACCCTGCTGCCCCCGGGGTCCTGCAGCCAGGATGCTCCTCCAGGGTTTTCGTGACGGTGATCCATGTCTCCTTTCAGCTTCAAGAACGTGAAACAGTGCCCATAGCACAGCCTCCCTCAGAGCCCAGGACGGTATGGGCAGGGTCCTGGCGCCCCCAGGAGCCAAGGGCAGGACCTACCTGGGAGACTGGGGCTCGCTGGAGCATCGGGGCGTCAGGCCAAGGTGCTGAGGGCGGTGGGCGATGCTGCCTGCAGTGAGAGGTCAGGGGGGCTGTGCCCATCGCCGCCCCCACCCAGGACCCCCTGAGTGCCCATCTTTACATCTGAGCAGGCGGTCTGATGCCACTGCCCCCCACCCAGCTGCCCGCGGCTCCGTTCGGGAAGGACACTCCTGTGTGCGGCAGCTCTCAGTCCACATCTGGACCCATGCCAACCTGAGGGCCACTGGCAAGGAGGCCCCTCTGGCTCCGAGGAGGGTGGCAGCCACAGGCAACGCCAGGTGCTGGGACCGTTGCGCGGTCTCCACCCAAGGCGCAGAGGCTTACCCTCCGACTTTTGCCGTTGACCCCTCCCGGCTAGTAAGAATCTTCTGTTAAAGATGTAAATGGTCCCTGGTGTGCTTCAGCCACACCAGGGGGCAAGTATGAAAAAACTGTTCTTTTCGAATACCTGAATTCTCCTGCATCTCAGTTCTGGAGTTGCAACAGGAGGAAGCAGGAAAGAGGACACCAGCGTTTAGCTGAGGCTCCTCTGTGTCCCCTCACGTACCCCTTACGTGACCAACCTGGACCAGAGAGGGTGAGTGCCTCTCCCAGCACTACATGGCCTCAGAGGTCTTGTCTCTCTGCCTGGGGCAGTGTGCACAGTGAAGACGCAGCCCACTGCAGATGGCCGTGGGAGACCCCCAGAACGGCTGACAGCCAAGATGAGCCATCTCAGCAGCTGTGTTTGGGGGCTGCTGTTTTGGGGGCTTTACAGGGTCTGACAACCTGGGGCCTTGCTGACCCTGGAGGGACGGCACCCCCCCTCTCCACCAGGCGGGCTGGCTCTCAGAGGTAGGCCCGCTGTGCCCATGACCTGTGCACACCTCTGACGTGAGCAGCCAGGCCAGGGCTGGCTCCTGTCTGCGGTGACACTCAGCCCAGACAAGTGGGGCAGCCTTGCCACCTGCCAGCCTGTGTGCCCAGCTGGCGCTCCAGGGCCAGCCCCCACCCTGGCTCTGTCCCAGGCCTGCGCCCATGCCTCCCAAGCAGCCCTGCCTCCTGCTCCTGGGGACTGCAAGCCCGTCCGGCCCGCAGCACCCCGCCTGCTGGCCTCCCAGCAAGGACCCTGTGTTCGGCGCTCACGCGCTTGAGCCCTGATGGCCAGCGGCAGCAGCTTCTCACCCGTGCTTTACAGGACTCTGTGGGGACGACTATCGTTAACACCGCCGAGAACCCCAAGGCCCTAGGAGCTCAACAACTCACGGGCTGTGTGGGCAGCGGTCTGAGCCCAGTAAGAGAGGCGCCAGGCCCACAGCTGGTGGTCTTTTGGGTCTTGCCTGAGAACCAGGGACCCTGGGGTCTCTGTCCTGAGGGTGCTGACCCCAGTGCTCAGCAGGCCAAGGCGGCGGCAGGGCCGGGAGGCACCGAGGAGCTGTTGCAGAGCCGGAGCTGCAGCCCGACTGGAAGCTAGTGCCCTGCTGAGGACGTCCCCAGGTCAGGGCCAGGTTTCGGTTCAGGAACGCAGGGGGCATAACTGAGGGCGTTTGGCAAGATTTCCTTTTGAAAGATTCAGATGGAAACCATGTTGACACTTAAAGAGAGTACATTTCACTGCCGGGCACGTGGGGTGCTCGTGCCCATGACACCAGGACGGGGGTCCTCTGGACAAGGCCCTGGGCGCTGACAGCTGGGCAACTGAGACAGGTGAATGGCTGGCCTTGCACACAGGCTCGTGGATGGGGACCGGGAAGGGGATCGAGCCACGGTCCCATGGCTTCGATTCTTCCAGGGGTGCTTGCCAAGAACTGATTTAAGCTGCCATGGAGCTGAAATCCGCGAGGAGACTGGACCATTCCAGAACACCGCCAAGGCAGCTGACAGCCCCACACCTGGACACCCACTGCTGCAAGGCTGGGGAGGGGGCTCCCTCGCCTGGGCCGAGAGGGCGGCGGGGACCCTTTGGCTTTGCATCTGGGGTCACGAGCAGGAGGAAAGGGCACGGCACTGTGGCCAGCACGCAGACCCCCAGACCAGCCACAGCCATCCCGGGAGAGCGGGGCGAGGCCTCAGGACTCGCACCATTTTGAAAAGCCCTCCAAAATGAGCAAAGGGCGGAGAGTCCTCAGCAAAGAAGGTATTTCCTCACACACAGGGACATGGGGACATGAGCACAGGGTTGATGGCGACTCCTGGTCAGAAACTCGGGGCCAGACAGCAGGACAACCCTGCCCGATGCTGTCAACTGAGACTCTGCCCAGGGAGTGCATCCTCAAGACAACGTTGTTCACAGGCAGCCAAAACCTCGGAGAGCTCACTACTGGCCAAGCTGCCCCACAGTGAAACCGTGCTTGGGTCTGAAGAGTGACGCCACAGGCACGCGGCTCCACAGGGAAGGAGGCAGGCGCAGACGCCTGTGAAGCAGGCTTGACTCCTCCTGCCTCTAAGACAGTGAGCATCTCTAAAGCAAGCAGGAGAGCCGGACTGCGGGCTCTTGTCACCCGCGGCTCCACATCATCAGAGCCTCCCGGATTGGGGGGTAACCACTTGATCAGAACTCGGTCGGGTGGCAGGAGAGGCTACGGCTCCCGAGGCACGAGAACCACGGGATGGCATCCCCTGGTTGGCTTGGCTCCGCGTTGCTCTGCAGGCTCGGCTTCAGCCACGACCATCTCTGTTTCCCAGAGTCCCGAGGCGGGCGTCCCAGGGAGGGCACAGGCAGATCTGAGTCCTGGTGATCCGGTGGATCCCGGTTCCCGCCTGCAGACGCGCCTTTGGGCTGTGTCCTCACGTGACCTCTTCCCACGTGTGCGTCTCCCGGGGAGGACACAGATCCAACGGGATTAAGTCCCACCCTCAGGGCCACGCTGACCTCCAGAAAACCCCAGCTCCAAACAGAGCCACAGCTTCGAGGGGACACAGTCCACGGCAGATGGTGCACTAAGAGTGGTGACCGCCAGAGGAGGCAGCTAAGGAGATCCGGATAAACACGGAGCCCCACACGGCAGACAGAGCGCAGCAGAGGCAGTCCAAACCCATTAGCAGCTGTGCTGACCCAGCAGACTGAACTCTCTACTCAGAGGCGGAGATCACGGGCATGACCCAACCACGTGTGTCCACGGGACACACACTTTAGGTCCAAAGACGCATGCTGTACCCAATCCGAAATTCAACGAGGAGAATTCCACTGTCAAATAACTCATTCCTCAGGTTCCAGTTTTTGAAAAAAGCATAAGACTCATTAGCTGAAAATGACAGCTCTTCAGGTCACTTAGGAACCAAGAAGTAGATAGATCTGTCAGGTCTCATTGAGAGGACAATCCCCCAAACCATGAGCTCCTACAAAATCCCACAGGAACAATCTGATCAGTGGATCTTAGGATTCATGTGGAAACGCACTGCACTTACTCTTCAGTCACTGAGTCATGTCCAACTCTTTGTGACCCCACGAACTGCAGCACGCCAGGCTTCCCTGTCCTCCACTATCTCCCAGAGTTTGTGAAGAATCCGCCCTGGTTCAATTCCTGTGTTGGGAAGATCCCCTGGAGAAGGGATAGGCTACCCACTCCAGTATTCTTGGGCTTCCCTTGTGGCTCAGCTGGTCAAGAATCCGCCTGCAATGCGGGAGACCTGGGTTTGATCCCTAGGTTGGGAAAATCCCCTGGAGAAGGGAAAGGCTACCCACTCCAGTATTCTGGCCTGGAGAATTCCATGGATTCATGGGGTCACAAAGAGTTGGCCACGACTGAGCAACTTTCACTTTCCCTTTCTTTCCAAGGAACATCTTTTTTTTTTTTTTTTTTAGCACAGTGTTTTATTCAAAAGCTTCTCAGCAGGGGAATGAATGATATCCCCTTTTTGTGCCCACCCAACTCCCAATTCGAGAGGCAGAAGTTGAACCATTTGGCGAGAGCTCCCTCTAATGATTATGATTCAGATCATGATAAGGTTTTTGTTGTTCTCTCACCCACTTTCTCTAACCCTCTACTTAACCAAGACTCAAGTAGAGCCGTGTTTTCCACAGTTCAGAACAACTGGAAGGCATCATGTCAATTCTGATCAACCTCCCATTCCTGGGCTATTTGAGGCACATAGAATTACCTTGACAAAAACTGACTTCAGTGACTGCCACCTCGGAGGAGCAGAGATACTGTCAGGCAGCATGCAGTTCTGAGCTCTAATGTCAGGGCGCCACCCTCCCACTCTGCTCCAGGAGCAAGGAGCAGTCGGTCTGCTTTCTCTCCACACACCTCAACTGCTCATCCTCTCCGGCCTATTAACACAGACACAGCACCACACCGGTGTGACAGAGTTAAGACAGACAATTAGATCTGATTAAAATGCTAACAGATCCTGAGCTGTTGGAGATGACGGGAGTAGACAGTGTGACCTGAGCTTTCCCTTTTTTTCTTTAAGAATATTTTGTTTCAGCATAAAGCACACTTTCCCAAAGAGGTTCCTGGAGTAGAAATCCAAGAGTCTGACTGTCCCGTGGGAACACACAGTCACCTATGTCACTTTGGCTTCAGTCCCTGGATCTGTCTTTTGCAGCTACTTCAGGTCCCACAGGAAGAGGAAAAGCTGGAGGCAACATCACTTGGCCAAAGCACCCACAAGGTCCCAGGCTGGCAGGACAATGGGCTCCTGCTCTAGTACAGCTGGCACCTCTTCAGGGACATGCTTCTTGTCCACCACCACTTCGTAAGTGTACTCAGAGAACCTCTTATCCGTCTGCACAGGTAACCTTTGTGGCCACGGTCTTCACCCCAGGAATTTTCCACTCTCCATCTTATGAACACGCCCTCCTGATCATCCTTTGCTGAGACAGCAGTGAAGGTCATGGCGTGGGTCATGTGACTCGCCGAAAGTCAGCCTCTCAGCTTTATTCACGTTCTCAATGGAGACGCCAAACACCAACCCATGGTCACAGATGTTCACGTCACTGAGGCCCAGTTTGCCACTGAAGTGTTTCCCAACATCACAGCCAAACCATACAGCCTCTCCATCTCTGATGGAGGCAGCAACCATCTTTTTCAAAACTCAACGGGCTGGTTGTTATAGAGGTTTTCTCCCTCTGACCATATTGCTTAAATAGTCCACTGGGTAAAGTTTGTTGTACTTGTGCTGAGGCCGAGGGTCATTCACTAAACGAATCTTATCTTCCATATTGAACAGCAGCTTGACATGTTCCCTGTAAAACTTCAAGGATGTTATAGGGCCAGTCTTTTGATAGTTTTTATCTTTGTCTCCATACTTCCAGATGAATGTCTCTGGTGGATTACCCAAACAGATGCATACAACTCTGAATATCTCCTCCATCATGGAGTCCTGTGTGGCTGAGATTTCTTCTTTGGTTGCACCAGTGTGTACCAGGTTCCGTAGTCATATGCAGAATTCTCTCATCTTGTGATCCAGAATATCATTCATCCTTCTGGTTGCCTCTGTGGTGTAAGTTTCAGGGAAGCACTTCTTAGGGATAACACCATATTTTTCAACAATATGACAAGCATATCCCATTGTCCTCCATCATTGGTAGGATTCATAAGCAAATACTGCACCAGCCTACCATCCTCAGGCTCCTTTTTCTGAGCTGTGTCCACAAAAGCATTTAAGAATAACAGCGTTCAACCTTGTCCCAGAAAAAGAGGTAAGACTGACTAAATTCAAATTCTTCAATATTGAATTTTCTCATGAATGGAAGTCTCATAACATTCAGACAAGAAAAGATCCAGCATCGCCCTGAACTCTTCTGGTCAGTGACGGGCTTGCCGTTCTGGTGCATGGCGTGCTGGAACACATGCTGAGTACCCTGGACCCCGGCCCTCTTCAGACAGATGTCCAGCAGGTTGTGAGTGGTGCCGACATTCTGGGCCAGTACGAACTGAGCGTCGGAATTCAGTTTCTGAAGCAGAGCCGCTACCTTCTCCAAATTCAGTCCTGCTGGAATACCCGCTCTGTTCATGGCGCTGCCCAGTGAGGGAATGGTAGTTTCAGGGTCCTCAGGCCGGCGCCGGGACAGCACAGCGCCTTGCAGGCTGGGCGGTCCGACCTGACTCTCACACCTGGAGCGCCAGCCAAGGAACATCTTTTAATGTCAGTTATACTTACCACCTGCAGTGATTTTTGAGCCCAACAAAATAAAATCTGCCACTGTTTCCATTGCCTCTCCATCTATTTGCCATGAAATAATGGGACCAGATGGCACAATCTTTGTTTTTTGAATGTTGAGTGAAGCCAGGTTTTTCACTCTCCTCGTTCACCCTCATCAGTTTCTTTTCACTTTCTGCCATTCAGTTCAGTTTAGTTGCTCAGTTGTGTCCGACTCTTTGCGACCCCATGAACCGCAGGATGCCAGGCCTCCCTGTCCATCACCAACTCTCGGAGTCCACCCAAACCCCTGTCCGTTGAGTCGGTAATGCCATCCAACCATCTCATCTTTTGTCTTCCCCTTCTCCTCCTGCCTTCCATCTTTCCCAGCATCAGGGTCTTTTCCAATGAGTCAGCTCTTCGCATCAGGTGGCCAAAGTATTGGAGTTTCAGCTTCAGAATCAGTCCTTCCAATGAACACCCAGGACTGATCTCTCCTTTAGGATGGACTGGTTGGATCTCCTTGCAGTCCAAGGGACCCTCAAGAGTCTTCTCCAACACCACAGTTCAAAAGCACCAATTCTTTGGCACTCAGCTTTCTTTATAGTCCAACTCTCATATCCATACATGACCACTGGAAAAACCATAGACTTGACAAGATGGACCTTTGTTGACAAAATAATGTCTCTGCTTTTGAATATGCTATCTAGGTTGGCCATAAATTTCCTTCCAAGGAATAAGCGTCTTTTAATTTCATGGCTGCAATCACCATCTGCAGTGATTTTGGAGCCCAGAAAAATAAAGTCATCCACTGTTTCCACTGTTTCCCCATCTATCTGCCATGAAGTGATGGGACCGGATGCCATGATCTTAGTTTTCTGAATGTTGAACTTTAAGCTTTTTCACTCTGTTTCACTTTCATCAAGAGGCTCTTTAGTTCTTCTTCACTTTCTTCCATAAGGGTGGTGTCATCTGCATATCTGAGGTTATTGATATTTCTCCCAGCAATCTTGATTCCAGCTTGTGCTTCTTCCAGCCCAGGGTTTCTCATGATGTACTCTGCATAGAAGTTAAATAAGCAGGGTGACAAGATACAGCCTTCACGTACCCCTTTTCCTATTTGGAACCAGTCTGTTGTTCCATGTCCAGTTCTGTTGCTTCCTGACCTGCATACAGGTTTCTCAAGAGGCAGGTCAGGTGGTCTGATATTCCCATCTCTTTCAGAATTTTCCACAGTTTATTGTGATCCACACAATCAAAGACTTTGGCATAGTCAATAAGGCAGAAATAGATGTTTTTCTGGAACTCTCTTGCTTTTTCCATGTTCCAGCAGATGTTGGCAATTTGATCTCTGCTTCCTCTGCCTTTTCTAACACCAGCTTGAACATCTGGAAGTTCATGGTTCACGTTTTGCTGAAGCCTGGCTTGGGAGAATTTTGAGCATTACTAGCATGTGAGATGAGTGCAATTGTGCGGTAGTTTGAGCATTCTTTGGCATTGTCTTTCTTTGGGATTGGAATGAAAACTGACCTTTTCCAGTCCTGTGGCCACTGCTGAGTTTTACAAATTTGCTGGCATATTGAGTGCAGCACTTTCATAGCATCATCTTTCAGGATTTGAAATAGCTCAACTGGAATTATCACCTCCACTAGCTTTGTTCTAGTGATACTTCCTAAGGCCCACTTGACTTCGCATTCCAGGATGTCTGGCTCTAGGTGAGTGATCACACCATCGTGATTATCTGGGTCGTGAAGATCTTTTTTGTACAGTTCTTCTGTGTATTCTTGCCACCTCTTCTTAATATCTTCTGCTTCTGTTAGGTCCCTACCATTTCTGTCCTTTATTGAGCCCATCTTTGCATGAAACATTCCCTTGCTATGCTATGCTATGCTATGCTAAGGCACTTTAGTCGTGTCCGACTCTGTGCGACCCCATAGACGGCAGCCCACCAGGCTCCCCCGTCCCTGGGATTCTCCAGGCAAGAACACTGGAGTGGGCTGCCATTTCCTTCTCCAATGCATGAAAGTGGAAAGTGAAGTCGCTCAGTCGCGTCGACTCTTAGCGACCCCATGGACTGCAGCCTACCAGGCTCCTCCGTCCATGGGATTCTCCAAGCAAGAGTACTTTTCTTGAAGAGATCTCTAGTCTTTCCCATTCTATTGTTTCCCTCTATTTCTTTGCATTGATCACTGAGGAAGTGATCTCTCCTTATCTCTTTATCTCCTTATCTCTCCTTGCTATTCTTTGGAACTCTGCACTCAAATGGGTATATCTTTCCTTTTCTCCTTTGCTTTTCGCTTCCATTCTTTTCAAAGCTATTTGTAAGGCCTTCTCAGACAGCCATTTTGCTTTTTTTGCATTTCTTTTTCTTGGGGATGGTTTTGATTCCTGTCTCCTGTACAATGTCACGGACCTCAGTCCATAGTTCATCAGGCACTCTGTCTATCAGATCTAGTCCCTTAAATCTATTTCTCACCTCCACTGTATAGTCGGTATAGTTCTGCCATTAGGGTGGCATATCTAAGGTTATTGCTATTTCTCCCGGCAATCTTGATTTCAGCCTTTGCTTCATCCAGCCCGGCATTTCACATAATGTACTCTGCACAGAAGTTAAATAAGCAGGGTAACAATATACAGCCTTGATGTACTCCTTTCCCAATTTTGAGCCAGTCCATTGTTTTATGTCCAGTTCTAACTGTTGCTTCTGGACTTGCATACAGGTTTCTCACGAGACAAGTAAGGTGGTCTGGCATTCCCATCTCTTGAAGAATTTTCCACAGTTTGTTGTGATCCACACGGTCAAAGGCTTTGTGTTTTTCCTTTGATCCATAAGGTAGTTATAATTGTGTTTTCAAATATTTTTTTTTTTTTTTTTTCTGTTGCTGATTTCCAACTTAATTCCACTTTGGCCCCAAAATACCCTCCGTGTAAACAGTTCTTCCCAAGTGTGAGGGCCTGTCTCACACCCCACTGCAAGGTCCTCTTCACAGAATGTCCGAGCTGACCTTGGGAAGCCCCTCTGCGCCCCGCCACTGCGGGGGGCACAGTGCTTATCAGGTAAGTGGTGCTGACCTTAGTGTCACTTGCCTAGTAGTTCCATCAATCACCAACAGTGAACGTCCATATAAGTGCTGAAGGGATAATTCCTTTTAAAACTCTGTGGTTTTGGCCTGACGCGCTTGAGGGCGTCTGCACTAACGACTGTGTCTGACAAGCCGACTTGAACCGTCCAGAAGGGGCCCTGCCCTCTGGGTGCACGGGCGCCTGCTGCGGGGAGGATGCTGCTCGCAGAGGTACCTGAGTTGTGTCTCAGCCTGTCTGCACCTGCGGGCACGAGGCGGGTCCCCCACGGACAGCGCACATCAGGCGCAGGTCTCTGCTCTGGCGGGCACTCACACCAGACACTGTCCAAGGCCCACGCTGCGTGTCCACTTCACTGTTTGTCTCCGCCTCTGAGCAGGAGCGCTTGCTCCCGGAATGCACTCGGCTCTTCCCGGCACCCGCCAGCCTTTGCTTCGGGCACCTGCGCCGCGGCCTGGTGTGCACACCTTCGTGAGCGCTGCGGTCCCGTCACCAGGAGGCTACCCCGCTGCTGGTCGGTTTCTCGGCGTCATCCCGCGCGGGCTCACTCCTTTCACCCGGACCGCGTCTGCGCTGCCGCTGGAGCGCGTCTCGGGGGTGGGGTCGCCTCTTACTGGCAGACCGGCTGCTCAGCGCGGGATGGGAGGGGCCGGCGCGCGCCTGCTCCCGCCGCCCAGCCGTCTGCTCTCTGCCTCAGTGCTCTCCGCCCGTCGGCCTCTGTTGCCCTCTAAATGCCTTCTTAATGCTTCCATTCCTCCAGATTTAAAACGGTCCTTTCCCTTGTTTTTTAAAAACTGAAGTACAGTTTACTCACAATGTTGTCTAGTTCTAAGCGTATGATGTGTGTCTCAGTTACACATTAATCTATTCTTTTCCATTATGGACTCTGACAAGATACGGATAGAACAGAGGAAACAAGGTCCTGCTGTGATCCGCAGCGGGGAGCTGCAGTCACCATCTGCCAGGCCCCGGGCTCCCAAGGGGAAGGCGCCCCTAGCAGCAGGCTCGGTGCCTTGGGCCTGCAGACACTGGTGTGAGACCGACCCCTGCAGGGCAATGCCAAGGTGGGGGCCCAGAATGCCCATTGCCCAGAGGGAAGGCTGCCTCGGTCACCAACGTAACGGGTCAGCAGGAAGCAGGCAGTGCTTGAGAACGGGGGAGAGGAGGCTTCACAGGGGCTGAGAGGTGCTGCGCCCACGGAACAAGCGGCTGGAACCCTGACCGGTGGACATGCCAGCTGCACACGATGGAGGTGGGCAGGAGGCGAGGAAGCGCCCGGGAGTGACTGACGGTCTGAGATCCCAGGAGCGCGCGGGCAGGGAGACAGGAAGGCGCAGCCCTGACCTGCACGCACGGTTTCCTTCTGAGGCTGGGCAGAAGGAAATCAAGCGCCAGCCAGGTGCTCAGGTGCCAGGGTGGCACCAACAGGCCCTGGACGAGGCAGCACAGAACACCTACACTTCAGGGGTGATGCTCAGGACCTCAGCCTCAGCGAGAGGACAGAAAACCAAGGGCGGAGATCCAACAGCCACGGCGAGAGAGAGCCAAGACCCTGAGGCTGAGAGGAGCCAGCGCTCGGCTCAAGCGTGTGCGTTTCCACCACCACGACACCAACACCGAGGGAACTTCCAGAGAGGGACTGAGCGTGAGCCTCAGCCTCAGCCTGGTGCTCACGCTGACCCCAGGAAGGGCCGAGCGCTCACCCGCGGCCATGCCGCCAGCCGCCAGGAGGCGCAACGGCACTGGAATGTCTGTGCCCGGAGACAGGACAGCAGGGCTGGCACCCTCAGCTGGGCCTGCAGGAGTGGCCCGCTTTGGGGCAGGGTAGGCCCTGCAGTGCGTGCGGTCTGGGCGAGGTGAGGCGTCTCCACTTACCCATGCGTCCGTCCCGAGGTGGGCTGAGCAGGGAGATCCTCGGGGGGCCAGTGGCGACCTCAGGCTGCCTTGTAAAGAGAAAACAACCGCTGACGCTCCAGACTGGCTCAGGAGCAGAGACTGTCCCTGTTTGCTAAGAACACAGATCCTCAGTCACATCTCCCTGACACACGTCAACGTTGTGTGCGAGAACACAGCCGCTGGCGGCTTTGCGCCTGCAGCCCCAGGGGCCCAGGTGGTGAGTGGATGAAGGCTCCACTGGCGACTTTAAGGATCTCACAAGAGGAAAAGTAAACGAAGTTCTTGGCTGACATTAGGAATTTGAAAATCCTGAGTAATCCTCACTTTGGGAGCGTCTTGTCACCTTGAAATCCAGATGCTGACAGATGCTGGCAGGCAGCAGTGAGGGCAGGCCCGCTCTGCACTGCGCACCCGCCAGGCGGGGCCCCACCCCACCCCAATGCCCCGAGCCCTCCCACTGTGCGGTGGGGCCTGGTGGGGGGCACACAGCTGGTGGGGGCCAGGAGCCTGAGCCTGGCACTACTGCTGCTGCCCGCCAGCCACCACCCCTGGTGTACCCGCTGCACCCTCGCCCCGCTCCCGTGCCTGGCACCACAGGGCTCCTTCGCTCCACCATCACGTGGTGAGTGCCAGCTGTTGGCGGCCTCAATCCAGGGCCCCCTCTGCCAACGCCCCCACCCCAGCCTCACCTCTGCTGGCAGGATGACAGCCTCGGAGGGACTCCCAACACTCTGCAAGGGGGGTCACACTGCCCAGCAACCCAGTGTCCACCCACGGGAGCACCTCCCCGCCTCTGGGCTCCAGCCCCCGCCCACCCAGGGCAGGTTGACACCTCGCAGAGCCCGAGAGGACCGCTCCCTGCATCCGCGGGACAGCCGGGCTGGCTCCGCATGACCCTCGCTCACCGCCAAGGCTGCAGTGTGGCTGGCTGTGAGCAGGCCCCTCCTCACGGCTTTCCCGCGGCCGCTGTGCTCAGAGCCCCTCTGATTTGGCCCCTCCCGGGCCCTCTGGCCCCCTGCTCCCACCCCCACCTCTGGCCTGTCCTGCACTTGGTGCCCCGTGTCCGGCACAGGCCGACTCTGAGAAGTCAGTCACAGCACAGGGACAAAACTGCTCCTGCCAGGCAGAATCCGAGCGTCGTCTCTCCTCACAGGCCCGGGCCCTCTGTTCGCAGGAGGGTCCATGACGGTACACAGCAAGACTTTGCAGGCGCAGGGCATCCAGTGGGCACTGCCGCTGCCCAAGCTGGAGGGGGCGTGAGCGCAGCAGCAGCAGGAACTGAGGCGTCACGAGGCCACCAGGCCAGCGAGAGAGGGGGCCTCCCCACCAGGCCTCTCCTTGGAGCCGCCTGGCGACCAGCCGCCTCTGCGCGTGGGCCATGGGACAGCTATCTACGCTGGGAAATACCATCCATGCAAAGTGCCTGGGACCACACGCGTGATGTCAGTGCACTCACCTTTCTCCTCGGAGAGGGCATGAGGTCAACTTCCATGGACTCTACCCTGTTACACAGACAGCAAGCCAGTCACGGGCTGACTGCACTAAAGTAACAGAAACACGTATGCACGCACATGTGCAGATGTGCACACACGAGCCCCTGCAGGCCCCCTCCCTACAGCTGCTCAGCACTCCCAGAGTGTGGTGATCACAGCCCCGCCCAGGCCAGCAAAGCCCATAAAGCGGACACACTTGCCCACGGACACAGAGGCGCCCGCCGTGTGGCTGGAACGGGCCTCCTGTCTCCAGCCCCCATCCTTCCCGGGAAGGTCGTCCCCTCTGGGCTCCTCCTCGCCACCTGCACCGTCCCAGGGCTCCTCCACCTCCTGCCGGACGTCCGGGGCGGGACCACGGTCTCTGTCCACCCCACCGCCCAGCCCACGTGTTTCACATGTGTAGCGCCTGGCCACGCCCACTCCCTAATTAAGCTGCTCCAGGCTGGTGGGGACAGGGCCAGGCCTTCCCGCAGGTGCACAGGGCAGCTGGGAGGAGGGCCTTGCTCCCTACTTTCTGAAGAGCTGGGAACGGGGGTGTGGCCTGCGGGCACAGCCAGGGCATCCCATCAGCCTTGCTGCCCAGGGGCCCAAGTGCAACCTTCCAAGAGAAACACTCCCCCAGGGGCTTTAGGTCCCAGAGGCTGCCAGCGGCCCAGCCCACCCAGCCCTCCCATCCCAGTCAGGGAAGGGCCCAGCCCGGTCGCGTGGCCACCCTGCCCACCCCTCTGCTTGGGGATGGGAGTGAGCGGCGAGGGGGCACCTGTGCCCAGTGCCTGCGCTGGGGGCGGGGGCTGAGGGTGCAGACCTCTCAGAGGCTGACGAGCCACAGGGCTGGAACAGAAGAGGTCCGCTCGGCTTTGCTGAGGGTGCTGTGACGAGAGGCGCAGTGCTGGAGCCTCAGGCGCACCCGGCACCTCCGCCACCCTCCCCCTTCCAGGCCTCACTTCACTTACTTGAAGCTGTAGTGTTTCCTGTGCTGAAAGATGTTTGCTGTGACGACCTCACCCTAAACAGATGGAGAAAAGGCATTATTGAGTCGCAAACGTTTACATCCAGCTAATTCCTTCCAATCTGAAGTAAGGAAAACAGAAATGACCCATTTCTCCATGACACGCCCTGGCCCCTCCTCACCTCGGGAACCTGCACGGGCCTGGTCCACCCCAGAGGGGCTCCCCTGAGTCCCCAGAACCCACAGCAGGCAGCGCTGAGAACACAGTGCTTGCTTGCTTGCCTAAGTCGCTTCAGTCGTGTCCGACTCTGTGCGACCCCACAGACAGCAGCCCACCAGGCTCTTCCATCCATGGGATTTTCCAGGCAAGAGTACTGGAGTGGGGTGCCATCGCCTTCTCCGCAAGAACACAGTGGGCACTCCCTAGAAGCCTGCTGAGCAGGACCGGCTGCTCGGCCCAGCTCCCAAAGGACACTCGTGCCTGCTTCCAGGTGACCTCGTGAAACAAGTTGGGTGCTGGTGTGTGGGGTGGACAAGCGTCCACGGTCCCTGAGACAGAGCCAGAAGCAGACACACCACTGGGGCAGGTGGGAAGACCCGGGCAAGCGTGGTCTGGGGTGAGGGTGCCAGCTGTGGAGACGGGGGGCACAGGTCCCTCCTGGAAGGAGACGCAAGCCACACCAGTGCAAGCGGAGTGAAGTGGTCAGAGGCGGGGCCTGGCCCAGAACCCACCACTCCAGAAACACCCCACCTGGAGACCGAGGCAAACAGGCAGACTTGAATCTGGAGACACCAGGCCTTCCCACCCGCCGCGCGCCCCCTCCCCGCCACGCGCCCCCCAGGACTCACCTCTGCAGCTGCTCCACCCGCAGCGTCGACTTCCTGAGGGACTCCTCCAACTGAGAAATCTGAACACAATCGAGTGACTTCCCGTTACCACACAGGCCAGGTGACAATTTAGAGGTAACAAGAGAATTCTCAAGTTCTTAAACCAGGAATCAGAATGCAAGTGACATGACCGTGGCCCTTGCACTTTTTCTAAGAATTTGTACCAAATCCATTTCACTTTTACTTTTCACTTTCATGCACGGGAGAAGGAAATGGCAGCCCACTCCAGCGTTCTTGCCTGGAAAATCCCAGGGACGGGGGAGCCTGGTGGGCTGCCGTCTCTGAGGTCACACAGGGTCGGGTACGACTGAAGCAACTCAGCAGCAGCAGCAGGTCACCAGGTATGTCGGAAACCGGCTCTAGGAATCTCTCCAGGAAGTGCAAAGCCCAGCCCAGCACCGGTCCAAACCAAACCACGGAGCGCCCTTCGGGCAGAGCGCCTCCCGATGCCCACCCCCTGCTCCTCTCCACCCACACGGCCCAATAGGAGGCTTCAACCCAAGTCACAGCTGAAGCTCCACATCTGTTTTCACTAAAGCTTTACTTTCCTTCTTTTGAGTTTCAAAACCAAGTGAGGAGGATGCTTTGGGGACAAGCAAATGGGCACTAAACCTCCTTTTGTGAAGATCGGCCAGAACAACTTCATGCTCACATTTATGAAAAAGCACCACAGAAACTGTGGGGTGATCATGGGTCTGTACTGATGCCCAAGGTGGAGGTGAAACCACAGTTGGGTCCCCAGGTGGCTGCATGGCTGACCTCAGAGAGGAACCATGCAGCGGGCTGAGCGTTTGCAGACAGACACCACCCAGTGGCCCATGCCAGGATGGGGTAACACAGCCACCTCGCTCCCTGTGGCCTGCTGACTGGATTTACCTTTTCTCCATAGAAGGCTAACAGTCTCCTCCTGTGCTTTTCTTGAAATTCTGAGATCTGAGAAGACAACATGTATCAGCTGCTGCAGAGGCTGAGGCCAGGGGCTTCCCAAAGCCCCAGCTCCTCCCCAGACACTGCCCCCCTGCTGCCCGGCAGCCAGAGCGGAAGCCAGCAGACCCCAGGCTCAGTGGGCAGCCGTGGCCGGGCGAGCTCCACCCAGAAGTGGTGAGTGCCATGGGTTTCACGTGAAGACCACGTGGGCGTGATGGCTGCTCTGCCTCCCTTCCATGTGGCTTCAGTGGTGCTCAGGACTTAGGACAGGACACAACCCACACACACCACGTGCCATCCGTCAGGTAGCAGCCACTGGATCACAGTAGCCCCCCAACCAGGACTTCACTGGGCAGGGATGCCACCAGGCCGGCTGGCAGGGCCACACTGCTCTGAGAGCCCAGTGACCTTTACTAGCCAGCTGGTCAAGGCCAGCAGTGCCTGAAGCCAGCACCACCCTTGGTCTCCTATGCTGAGCCCCAAGCTCCATGTCTATGGAGCAGAGCCTGGACTGTTCCTGGAGGCACCGACGGACGTTAGGAGAGAATGACGGACTCACTTGTGGGAAGGGGGAGCTGTTCGTTCATGTATTTATCTGGCTGTGCCTAGTCTTGGTGGTGGCATGCAGGGTTTTTCCATCCTTATAGGATTCAGAATCCACAGTGACAGCATGCGGGGTCTAGTTCCCTGACCAGGGATCAAAGCCAGGCCCCTGCACTGGGATCGCAGAGTCTTAGCCACTGGACCACCAGGGAAGGCCCCAGAGAGAGAGATTCTGCAACCTTGGGGTTTTCACATGACACGCACCCTCCTGAAACACTGAACTGAACTGTTTGGGCCTAATTCTTGTTGTCATCTCTGCACAGCTGAGAGACAGCGGAGACAGTACTGAGCAAGCTGGTTGAGGCAACACCATGTAAATGCCCCCCAGTCACTCCCTGCCACCAGGGCTCTGCCCCCAGGCGTGCACACGGCAGGGCATGCTCCCAGGGCTCACTGGTCTGGTCCAGATGGAGGGAAGACGTCCTTCTGTGCAAATAGGCTGACCGCCTTGGAGCGGGGGAAGCCGCAGGTGGAGGGCAAACACCCTGCCAGAGCCCCTGCCGTCCTAGCTGCTGCCTCATCAGAGGGGTTCAGAGCCCTTGCCGTCGGGGACCCACCCCACGGGACAAGGGATGTGCGTCTCCACCCACAGGAGGGGCAGTGGACACAGGCTCTGCCTGGAGTGCCCGCCCGTGGAGAGGGTGATGCGAGTGCACCCAGGGCTGCCACTGCACGAGTCCTCACAGCTCCCGAGGCCCCGTCCCAGGAAGGCTCCAGATCACACCGATGGTCCTTACTTCTGCTGCCCCCGCCAGGGCCCTCGCAGGCAGGCACCCAGTCCTCATTCGTCAGCCCGGGACTGTTCCTGCCTCTCCCTCTACCTCCCGGGTGGGACTGGAGGTGAGGGCCATGCCCCTGGGAGGGGTCTGAACAGGTCTAAAGCTGCCTTCCTGTCACCGAAGCAAGACAAGGTGACAGTCACCTCTCTCAGCTCACTTCTCCCGAGGGTCCCAAGCTCAGGGCAAGAGAGATCGATGTCCGAAGCTGACCTCTGAGTGCGTGCCTTGGAGCAGGGCCCAAATTGAGGAGCAGCACCGCTTCTGGGTGTGGCCCCGGGCTCCTGCTCAGCAGCGTCTGGGAGCCAGTCACGGGGAACCCCACCCGAGGCACTGAGCCCAGCAAGGCCCACGGGCAGGCTGCTTCCAAGGGGGACCTTGGTGAGGACAAGCACGCAGGGCTCCGTGATTCAGACGCATCAGGACAGGTGAGGCCACAGCAGGAACAGGGCCATGGGCAAAGCTGACCATGGGCAAGAGGCCGGGCAGGGGGTGGTCCCTGAGCATCAGGTGGCAGCAGCCCCACTGCGGGCAAGGGCTTCGGGTGTGCTCGGGCGCAGCCACGCGCCACCTGCCCTGGGTGGGGGCCAGCCTCTGGGACTCAGTGTCGGCCTGACCAACAAACAAAACAAAAAAGGGCTTGAGCCCCCAGCTGGAGTGAGACAGGAGTGAGACCTGATGACACTCGCACAAAGTCTGCAGGCCGTGCCCAACAGCAGCCCACCCTGGGACTTGAAGGAAGCCGAGGAGGAGCTGACCACGGCCATGCCGCCCTGGAGCCTGGGAGGTGGGAGAACGCGTGTCCTCGGGCCAGGTTATGGTCTGGGAGCAGCACAGGTGGAGGGTGTCTGTGCTGAGGGGTCAGGAGGGGACGTGCAGGCAAGAGAAGTCAGGACAGGACGCGCAGGCATGAGGGGTCAGGAGAGGACGTGCAGGCATGAGGAGGGGTCAGGAGAGGGCGCGCAGGCATGAGGAGGGGTCACGAGAGGGCATGCAGGCACGAGGAGGTGTCACTAGAGGGCGCGCAGGCACGAGAGCTCAGGAGAGGGCGCATAGGCACAAGGAGGGGTCAGGAGAGGACGCGCAGGCACGAGAAGTCAGGAGAAGAAGACGCGCAGGCACAAGGCGGGGTCAGAGGAGGACATGCGGGCAAGAGGAGGGGTCAGGAGAGGGCACGCGGGCACGAGGAGGGGTCAGGAGAGGGTGCGCGGGCACGAGGAGGGGTCAGGAGAGGACGCGCGGGCACGAGGAGGGGTCAGGAGAGGACGTGCAGGCACGAGGGGTCAGGAGAGGACGCGCAGGCACGAGGAGGGGTCAGGAGAGGACACGCGGGCACGACGAGGGGTCAGGACAGGATGCGCGGGCACGACGAGGGGTCAGGGAGGGTGTCAGGAGACACAGCGTGAAGAGGCAGCCCCCTTGCCCAGTGTCTGGACGCCCCCAGCCCACTTTCCAGACCCAGAGCTGAGGCCCAGCCCTCAATCCCCTAGGCAGCATGGGCGTCCTGACCAAGCAGCCGCTGTGTCTCACGCCCTCAGACACGGGAGCGGTGCCCAGCCTTCCCACAGTGGGGGCGGGCGCAGACTGGGCTCCCACCCCACCTCCAGGGCCTGGGGACTTACCTGGGAGGTCTCCTTGGCGTACTTCATGCACAGGCTGTCCACGCCCATGAAGAGCGCCTGGATGTTGGGGTCCGTCTGAAAGAGAAAGGGCTGCTTCTGCCGACACTGCCTCCTGGGTCCAGAGGGCCATGTGCCTTAGGGCCGAGACCAGCCAGGACACCATCACAGCAGCTTCCGGGGCCCCGAGGACGCCATGGTGCGGGCGAGGGGCAGCGCCACCTCCTAGGGGACCAAGGGCTGCTGACCAAGGGTGGTGCTGAGGAGTTCCGGGCGGCTGGGGTTGGGGCAGCCGGGTACAAAGCAATCGGTGGAATCAGAAGCAGGAAGAGCAACCGGCACAATCTCTAACTCTCACAAGTATGTGTTGAGCTACTTTGGCGTAAATGTGACAAGAGGGTGCATGAACTGGCACCTGCCCACTGGCACACCTCCTGCAGGCACGCCTGCCTGTCCTCTCCCCCACGCCAGCACCAGAGACACAGGTGCACGGACAAGGACACACACGGGCCCATCCCCACTGGAGTGACAGTCACGCTGCACTCGGGGAGAGAGGCCCGCAGAAGCCAGGAAACACCCGAAGGGCCAGGGCCCCAGGAGCTGCTGGAGGACCTTGTGGTGGGGAGGGGGCGGCCGCTTCATTGGAGAGGCGGGCAGCTGCTTTGCGGGTGGGGGCAGCTACAGGGGAAGCGGCCCCAGACTCCGCTCAGAGCAGGGGCTGGGAAGGGTGCCGGCAGGGCAGGGGACTTGCTGCGGGCACTCGAGTACACGCGAGCCCCCGACTCGGATCTCCACCCGAGACCCTGGACAGCACCCAACACCCCAAGCCCCGTACTTCAAAGGAAACAAGACAGAAGGCTGCCCCCATCTCCACGGGCCCCGGTGAGCCCTACACACAGCAGGCAGGGACCCCAGTGATGGAGACTGGACTGACGCCCACAGAGGACCAGGCCCCACAAGGAGACCTTCCCAGGCCTTGGGACAGGCGAGGGCGTCAGTGCTGACCTGCCACAGCCCAGGGCTTCCCTGAGGGGAACGGATGGGGACCCCCAGTGGCACAGAAGGGACGACTGCACGCCCCACGCACAGAGGAGGAAATATTAATAGAAAAAGTCTGAGTGTCATTTCATTTAATCTTTTCAACAATGCAATGAGGGCCCCAGAGTAGACGGGAAAGAGACTTTTCCAGGAGCCCACAGCTAGGACGAGAATCTGCTCTGGGTCTGCTGGACTCCAGAGCTGGGCTCAAGCTAAGACACACTGGTTACTCCCTAGAAGTTTATACGGGAGAACAGTTCCTCCAAGTGTGGACCGTGGGATATTAATATGTGTTCCTTGAAAAAGGGTTCTGTTGCAAACACATTTGAGAAGCACTCAGTGGAGGAGGTTTAACGAAGTGATGCCCTCTATTTTGAAGGCAGTGTGGTGGCTAAGAGCCCTGGCTGGCTTTGGAATCAGTCAGACTTGGGTTCTCAATGCCCCTGTGTCTCTCTCTTTTTTTTGTTTGTGATGGTTAGGGAGACACCCTCCCACCCCATCAGGCCTCACTTTCCCCCACTTCTAGGAATTTATGTTCCAGAAATATTCTTACAAGTATGCAGAACTGTGGTAAAAAAAAAAAAATGTTCATTTTAAGACTGAAATAGTAAAAAACTGAAAAAAATGAAAGGTTTTTTCCTATCACGCCAGGAAGTCATTTTCAGAGAATGTGGGTGTATACACTTTAAAACATCAACTGGGAAACACCACTTTGTTAGAATCCCACCGACACCCAGAGCAGGGCCCACACTCCTGGCTGTTGTTCTTGGGAAGCAGGAGTTGGAGACTTTCACATTCTGTTATGGTTTTCTGTTATGTTTGAGGTTTGAGGTAATTTTATGTTTGTAATCAGAAAAAGAACTTTTACAGATTAAACATTAGATCAAATACACATCTTGGAACCTAAACTTGAAGGGATCAACTTTACTCCCTCGACCCTCTTAACTAGAATGGACCCCAGAGAGACCAACCCCACCACCGTGAGGAGCTGCAGGAGCCGGCGCCCCCCAGCAGCGCTCAGGCTCTGGTGAGGAGACAGCCGTATGAAGTATTCAGAACCACTAGTGGACTTTATACAGAAAGTCTGCACGATCTCCTAGCACACCAAGCAAATCAACAGAAGTTGTAGACACCACAACTGAGTAAAAATTGAACGTGATACTTAAAAAGAATCACTGGTTAATATTAACATACTATAGACTTCAACTTACATGTTTTGAAAGTAGAACTGTACGACAAGCAACTTTACAAATCAAGCATTCATCCCTTTGACCTACAAAAGAAAGCAAACTTTATTATAGTGAATAGTGCCTTTAAACACATATAAATGCAGACCTTAAATTATAGTACTTCTTTTAAAAGTATACAGGATCATAGGACTTACCGTGGACAAGCCTGGGGCATGCACATAGTTGAAAAGAATTACACAGTGACAATTTTTCTTATTTTCTAAATATGCTCCAAAACAGTGGCCACACAGATCTACAGCACTTAAACTTAGATCAGCCCACGTTATTTCCCACAAGCATATTTTATAGGAATAAAATGGGGATAACTTAGCTGAAAATTTTAAGCACTACAAAATGAAAGCTCCCCCTGACCTGACAGTTCCAGGGTTTTGCTCTGCCCCTCGGCCTTGGCAGCAGGGCTCCTGCGAGGGCCAGACCACGCTGGGAGCTGAGAGCCGAGGTGGCTCGACCCCTGGCCACCCCGCCGCCCCGCCCATGCTTGGCCTCCTCCCACCCACTCCCCCCTGCCCCTCCTCCACCGCCTGGCCCTGGACCCCAAAGCGGTCCCTCTTCAGCCCCGTCGCTGCCAGCTCCTCTCTGGCCCTGCCCAGAACTCACAGCCTCTGATCTCGGTTTCTCCACCAGGCACCTGGGAGGCCAGGTGTCCACACCCGACTGGCCCAAGTCCTCCTAGGCAGCATCAATGGCCCAATCCCAGGGCTGTCCCCTCCACAGTCATCGCCTGAGAAAGAGGCCCCATTAGGCGTGCCTCTCTCCCCCTGCCCACACCAGGGCTGATGGGCTCGGCCCACTTCCTGTGTCTTGGCGGGATGCCTCCCCTTCCCCACCCCAGGCCTAGTCTTCCAAGGGAGGGCTCGCCCTCCTCTCCCACCCACTGCCTCCGAGAGGGCTCCTGCCCTCCCACAGACCCCCTAAGCTCCACCCCAGCCCTCCCTCTCTCCTCCCAGCACCCAGCCAACCCCTCTTTCCTCTCCGCAGGGCACTTAGGCAGGTAATCCTCACACTAAGGCCGGTGCCCTGACTGCCCTGGGAGGCCTGGTTTGACATTTCGGCGGTCTCTCCCCACCCCAGCCTCCTCCTGGCCTCACCCAGCTTCTTTAGAAAACGCTCTTGCCCAGGTGAGAACAGGCTTGCGTGTCTCCTGCCTCCCGCCCGCCCCTCACCCCAGCCCCTCCAGTCCCCCCCACAGCACTCCACTGTCTGGACCACCAGCCCCTTGTGTGCTCACAACCCTTTGGAGTCTCCCTGCACGGCTGTCCCGGGCACCTCTGTTCCACACGTGAGGTCCTGAGCCTCAGCTCAAACCTGCTGGCACTCTGGATGGCCAGGGGAGCCGCACCCCCAATCCGGCCAGCTGCTGCCCAGACTCAAGTCTGCCCAGCGTGAGGCCTGCTTCTGTCCAGCCGTGGTGGCTGTTCCGCTCCTACACGTCTCTGTGCTGGGCTCTGCTTCCTCCCGGAGCGCTGCCTGCCCCCTTCCCGCGTCCTCCGGCTGCCAGGATCTAGACTCGGCCAGCCCACTGGGCACGCGCCTCTGCCCCCCACCCCCAGAACCTGCGAGCCCAGCACCCGCGCACCTGTGGCACCACCACGACGTCGAGCCGGAGCCTGGAGGAGCCCGAGGGTCGGCGGCGAGCTGGGAAACGCGCCAGGCCGGAGCAGGCGGGCTGGGGAAGGGGCGCGAGGGGCAAGCGTGCCCCGAGGGTCCTGAAGGGAGAGGCCCAGACACGGGCCCGCGCGGGGAGGAGTGTGGGTGAGCCTGGCACCGGCTGGACGCCCGCTCACGGCTGCCCAGGCTGATGGGCGCCATTTCCTCCAGAGGGTCTGGGGGCGAGGCGGGGAGTGATGTTCTGATCCTTCACCTGTGAGCTGGAATCACAGGTCAGTCACTCTGTGAGAACTCACTGCGTTGCCATTTAGGCTTTTTTCCTGCCTGAGCTCTCTAGGTCAATAGAAACACTTCCGAAACGGAAAATGCCGGTCAAGGCGGTGCCACAGGCGCGGGCGCTGGGCTCGCAGGTCCCGGGGCGGGGGCGATCAGCTCGCGGCCCGCCCGGGTCCCCTCCGCGTGCCTCGGGCCTCACGCCCACCGCCGCCTCTGGAGACCGCTCTGCACCCGCCTCCCCGCGGCCCGCGCCACGCCCGTCGGCTGCGAGCGGCGGGCGGTGCTGAGGTGCCGGGCCCGCGCTGCCCACTGAGCCCGCGGCCCCGCTGCCCCAGCCCAGAGGCGTCCGAGCCGCGCGCGACCCCGGGCCTCGTGCCGCCAGCCCTGCCCCAGGAAGCTCGCCTCAGGGCGCCTCCTCAGGGGGCCGCCGCCGCGCCCTGACCTTTGCGCAGGCAGGCGTCACAGTACACGTGGCCGCAGTTGGTCAGGCTGAAGCACGACGTCGCCCGGGGCGGCTGGAAGCAGCGGTTACAGAACACCCAGCTGGCCATGTCTGCACCGGGGCCGTGCCCCGCCGTCACGCGAGAGCCACGCGAGACCTGCGCGCGGGATCTGAGCCCGGCCCGAGGCCGCGACTCCGCGCCTGCGCGCCAGAGCCTGCCGCTCCCGCCAACAGGCGCCCGTGAGGCACCGAAGCAGGAGGGGACGGGGTGAGGGTTCCACTTTCCGTCTGCGGGTTGTCTCGGCCGCACTCACTCCAGCGCTCGGCGCGTGGTACTCCCGGACCCGTGTGGGCCCCCCGGCGGCGCCGAGGTGGGCGCCGAGGCTGCCGAGTCTCAGGGACCCTCCCGGGGGCCGTGGCCTCACAGGAGGCAGTGCCCGGGCGGAGGGTGGAGGTGGCCACAGGGAGGCGGGACGTGTGCCGGCCTTGAGCGCGCTGCGCTGAGCTGACCGGTCACGAGGCCCTTGTTCTGTGGTGGTGGTGGTGGGGAAGGCTGAGGGGCCTTGAGGGCTGCAGACTGGAGGTGGGAGAGGAGAGGGCCTGGGCCATGAGGGACCAGTGGGGTCAGAGGAACAGGAGGTGAGGGGCCGGGAACCCTGGGGTGGGGTTCTAAAAGATCAGTGGGCCAGGACAGGGTGACAGGAGGGCTTGGTGGATCAGGGCAGGGTGTCACTGGGGCCCAGGACCAGCTGACCTGGTCACATGGTGAAGATGGGCTCGGCGGGGCCAGGGCCTTGCTTGCCTCTGGCATGGGCATATGGAAAGTCTTGACCTAAAAAAGATTGTTTCCCATTTACAAAGAGATAGGAGAGCTGATGGAAAGGACTGTTCTATTTTTTGTAGCTTCTAAGGAACTTGTAGGAAAAGGCAATGGCACCCCACTCTTGCCTGGAAAATCCCAGGGACGGAGGAGCCTGGTAGGCTGCAGTCCATGGGGTTGCTAAGAGTCAGACATGACTGAGCGACTTCACTTTCACTTTTCACTTAGATGCATTGGAGAAGGAAATGGCAAACCACTCCAGTGTTCTTGCCTGGAGAATCCCAGGGACAGGGGAGCCTGATGGGCTGCCGTCTCTGGGGTCGCACAGAGTCGGACACGACTGAAGTGACTTAGCAAGGAACTTGTAATTAATTTAGAATTTAGAGAAGGACTTCCCTGAGCATCTAGTGGTTTAGACTCTGGGCTTCCAGTGCAGGTGATGTGGGTTCCATGCCCAGTTGGGGAACCAAGATTCCACATGCTGTGCAGTCCAAAGGAAAAAGAAAACTAGAGAAAATGAAGGGAAGCTACCTTCATATTATTTCACACCTCATGGAATGCCCCATGCTCTCCATGGAAGAGCCGTTTCCATCACCCTGATCCAGGTGGAGGGGGATCAGGTGGGACCTGCGGAACAAACTTAGTTCAGAGGAAGTCTCTGTGCAAAAGGAGAAAAGTGGCCTTCTTTCAGGGAAACAGGAAGACTCAGAGATTCAGGATGACTCTGACTGGAGTGGTTTAGGGAAAATATGTACCCCTCTGTCCCAGGCTGCAGCTGGGAGCGTCCTGTGGCCATTGGACCTTGAAATGGGACTGGGTCCAAGTTCAGATGTGCTTTGATTGCAAAATACACCTGAGTTTCCAAGACTTATCAAGAAAGAAAAGTAAACTATCTCATTCGTCATTTTGTATTGATTACATGTTAAAATGGTAATGTATTTGATGTACTGGGTAAGTATATGTCACTAGGGTTAATTTTACTCTTTAAAAAACCTTGTTTAATGTGGCAACCAGAAAACTTTAAATTTACGTATATGGCTCACATTTTATTTCTATTGGACAGGGCTGATCTAGTCCAAATTTAAAAACAGGGTCATGTGTTTATTCTGTCAAACTCAGAAGCTGTATTGTTAAAATGACATTTTATCAGTGTTGTTCAGTCTGTCGGTCATGACTGGACTCTGTGACCCCATGGACTGCAGCACACCAGGCTTCCCTGACCTTCACCAACACCCAGAGCTTGCTCAAACTCATGTCCATTGAGTCGGCGATGCCATCCAACCATCTCATCCACTGTTGTCTCCTTCTCCTGCCCTCAATCTTTTCCAGCATCAGAGGCTTCCAGTGAGTCGGCTCTTCGCTTCAGGTGGCCAAAGTAGTGGAGCTTCAGCGTAAGTCTTTCCACTGAATATTCAGGGTTGATTTCCTTTAGGATTGACTGGTTTGATCTCCTTGCAGTCCAAGGGACTCTCAAGAGTCTTCTCCAACACCACAGTTTGAAAGCATCAATTCTTCGGCGCTCAGCCTTCTTTGTAGGCCAGCTCTCACATTCATACGTGACTGTTGGACATTTTATCAGTGTTACAATGCTATAACATCAGTTCCAACCTTAGATATCTTTGAAATCAGACAATAATGACACTTACGAATATATTTTATTAACTCAAACATTATGCAAGGTAGAAGGTAATTATTTGCTTTTATTTTTTTATTTTTATACAAGTTTCTTAGCTATGAAGAAGTCTTTAAGGGACTTCATTTGGAAAATTCCAACTGAGATAAAGATTAATGTTTGTGTAAATGCCCACCATAAGACGTTGCTGTTTGTATCTTCACTGGTCATTCGAAATTTTTCTTCACGGTCCTATATAGAAGAGAAATATGCAGGTTAGGTTTCTTAAGGTGCTTCATGCATGAATTTGAGGGGAAGGTGCTGTATACATTCAAGGTACTTAATGTCACTCAGGTAATATCTTATGCCAAAGAGCAGTGTCTGATTTTTCTAAGTTAAGGTGTGTTTTTAGCCAAAGATAAGGAGGAGGCGTCATATTTTGGTGTAAAATATCAAGTACTTGATCTGTTACTTCATATGTTTTATTTGTTAGCATCAAAGTGTATGTTACCTAGTTGATACTTTTTTTTATCATTCCAGTTCTTACTTTACTTTAAGCTGGGCACTGGGCTCATTTTATTTTCCAGATAAGGAAGCTGAAGCTTAGAGACAACAGAAGGTTAGTGAGTGGGGGCAGATTCAGGCCCACATCCAACCTGGGTCCGCTGAACACAGTGACCTGGGAAACACATAACGTCACAGGAACAAAATAATGCTGTAGAAAGTGGGCACCCTCGACTGCAGATGCACAGGGTGTGTTGGACTGCTAAGTCGCTTTAGTCGTGTCCGACTGTGCGATCCCATAGACGGCAGCCCACCAGGCTCCCCTGTCCCTGGGATTCTCCAGGCAAGAACACTGGAGTGAGTTGCCATTTCCTTCTCCAGTGCAGGACAGTGAAAAGTGAAAGGGAAGTTGCTCAGTCGTGTCCGAGGCTTAGCGACCCCACGGACTGCAGCCTACCAGGCTCCTCCATCCATGGGATTTTCCAGGCAAGAGTACTGGAGTGGGGTGCCATCGCCTTCTCCGGGGTGTGTTGGAAGCCCTTATATATTCATCTGTGAGCTCACAGCCCTGAGGCAAGCGAGCCGCAGTCCCTTTCCTAGAGGAGCTCACAGGCCAGCAGACGGCGGAAGAGCACGCCCACCAGCCCTGCACATCCACACAGCCCTGGATAAACCCAGGAAACAGGCAGCTTACTCTTTCCCTGGTTCTGGGGCTTAGTCAAGAATCATGTTCCTGGCAGGAAGAGGGATTGTAAGCTGATTAGGCAGACTGACCCTTTGATAGTTCTGTTCTTTGACTATTTGCTCAATTTGCTCGATTAGATGTTCAAGCTTGAAGCTAACTTCATTAACTTTGTCCTTTGCTTGAGTAATGGCTGCATCAAGGTCATGTTCTCCGACTCGAATATCTAAGTGGATCCGCTGTACAAACAGTAAAAGGGAAGAAACATGTTTTCCTGTAGCTGCTCGTTTTCCTTACTTTGCCCTCATTGTGTCCTACCAGTCCTTCCTTTTTCTCCACCCCAGCCCCCGCCACCTTTCTGAGAGTAAACACTCCTTCGTTCTCTTATTGCCTCCCCGCCGCTCCATTCCAGGTTATACTCGGGAGTCTTTCATGGTCACAAGAATGCCTTAAATGGCACCTGCTGCCCTGAAGGAGCAGCTGCAGCTTCCTGAGCTGCGTCCTCTAGACTTCCGGGCACATGCCTTTGACCCTGAGACAGTTTGATTACTCTCAGGAAAAGGTGCTCTGCATGTAACTAAATTTCTGATGCCTCAGAACCTTTAGAAAATATCCAATCACCATCTACCGTGTAAGAGTTCCATTTATTGGGATTCCATTATTAATTCACCCTTCAGCCTTCAATTGTTTTCAAGCCTGAATAATCACAGTTCTCTCAACCTTCCCTCCCAGTTCTCATTTTTCAAGCCCTTTAATCAACTTCGTGGCTCTGCTTTGAACCCCTTCCAAGCTCTCCAGCTCCCTCTTTAGTTGCTGTGCTGAGATCTGGGTGCAGGACTTTAATATGGCCTGGGCATAATGGTTCTGCATATCATTGTCACGCCCGAGTAATGCTGACGCTGTTCATTTGCAAGGACACGGGGGCATTTACTTACCAGCTTACTCCCTCCAAATGACACAAGCCTTGTAGAATTAGATTGTAAGCAAATGATGTGTTCACCGGGTGAATGTGAAGTGAAATAGAATGTTCCTTGTGGGCCATATAACTTTGACAATAATACCTAGGATTAAGGATTTCCATAGTGTAAGTTCATTATTCTCTATACTCCATTAAAAAAATAAACCATCCCTATGTAATCTAGTGAAATTTGTGCCATTCTTAAAGAAGAAATCAAATTACCGATAACATGAAAAATATTCAGTCTTCCTCCCAATCAATGAAGTACAAACCACAGTTAGATATTCCTTGTTATCAGATTGGCAAAGACTTAAAAGCATCTGGGGTGGGGATAGTATTGAGAAATGCTGCCTCTGAACACTGTTTTGAGAATGTACATTGAACAGCCATTTCAGAGAATGGTTTGGTAGTACATATGAAAAGTTAAAGTGTATCTAACCATTGACCCAGCAGAGCTACCTATAGAAGTTTATCCTATGGAAATGCTCAAGTAGACAAAGTTATATGTAAAAGCTATTCAGTGTAATGGTATTTATTTTAGTTTGCATTTCTGAAATAACTAATGGATTTCAGTAGGGACTCATTAAGTTTCAGATCAGTTCAGTCGCTCAGTCATGTCCGACTCTTTGCGACCCCATGAATCTCAGCACGCCAGGCCTCCCTGTCCATCACCAACTCCTGGAGTTCACTCAGACTCACGTCCATCGAGTCAGTGATGCCATCCAGCCATCTCATCCTCTGTCGTCCCCTTCTCCTCCTGCCCCCAATCCCTCCCAGCATCAGAGTCTTTTCCAATGAGTCAACTCTTTGCATGAGGTGGCCAAAGTACTGGAGTTTCAGCTTCAGCATCATTCCCGCCAAAGAAATCCCAGGGCTGATCTTTAGAATGGACTGGTTGTATCTCCTTGCAGTCCAAGGGATTCTCAAGAGTCTTCTCCAACACCACAGTTCAAAAGCATCAATTCTTTGGTGCTCAGCTTTCTTCACAGTCCAATTCTCACATCCATACATGACCACTGGAAAAAAAACATAGCCTTGACTAGACGGATCTTTGTTGGCAAAGTAATGTCTCTGCTTTTCAATATGTTATCTAGGTTGGTCATAACTTTTCTTCCAAGGAGTAAGCGTCTTTTAATTTCATGGCCGCAATCACCATCTGCAGTGATTTTGGAGCCCAAAAAAATGAAGTCTGACACTGATTCCACTGTTTGCCCATCTATTTCCCATGAAGTGATGGGACTGGATGCCATGATCTTCGTTTTCTGAATGTTGAGCTTTAAGCCAACTTTTTCGCTCTCCACTTTCACTTTCATCAAGAGGCTTTTTAGTTCCTCTTCACTTTCTGCCATAAAGGTGATGTCATCTGCATATCTGAGGTTATTAATATTTCTCCTAGCAATCTTGATTCCAGCTTGTGCTTCTTCCAGCCCAGCGTTTCTCATGATGTACTCTGCATAGAAGTTAAGTAAGCAGGGTGACAATATACAGCCTTGATGTACTCCTTTTCCTATGTGGAACCAGTCTTTTGTTCCATGTCCAGTTCTAACTGTTGCTACCTGACCTGCATATAGGTTTCTACTACTGCAGGCAGGAATCCCTTAGAAGAAATGGAGTAGCCATCATTGTCAACAAAAGAGTCCAAAATGTAGTACTTGGATGCAATCTTAAAAATGACAGAATGATCTCTGTTCATTTCCAAGGCAAACAATTCAATATCCTAGTAATCCAAGTCTGTGCCCCAACCAGTAATGCTGAAGAAGCTGAAGTTGAACGGTTTTATGAAGACCTACAAGACCTTTTAGAACTAACATCCAAAAAAGATGTCCTTTTTATTATAGGGGACTGGAATGCAAAAGTAGGAAGTCAGGAAACATCTGGAGTAACAGGCAAATTTGGCCTTGGAATATGGAATGAACAGGGCAAAGACTAATAGAGTTTTGCCAAGAAAATGCACTGGTCATAGCAAACACCCTCTTCCAACAACACAAGAGAAGACTCTACACGTGGACATCACCAGATGGTCAACACCGAAATCAGATTGATTATATTCTTTGCAGCCAAAGATGGAGAAGCTCTATACAGTCAGCAAAAACAAGACCAGGAGCTGACTGTGGCTCAGATCATGAACTCCTTATTGCCAAATTCAGACTTAAATTGAAGAAAGTAGGGAAAACCACTAGACCATTCAGGTATGACCTAAATTAAATCCCTTATGATTATACAGTGGAAGTGAGAAATAGATTTAAGGGGCTAGATCTGATAGATACAGTGCCTGATGAACTATGGACGGAGGTTTGTGACATTGTACAGGAGACAGGGATCAAGACCATCCCCATGGAAAAGAAATGCAAAAAAGCAAAATGGCTATCTGAGGAGGCCTTACAAATAGCTGTGAAAAGAAGAGAAGTGAAAAGCAAAGGAGAAAAGGAAAGATATAAGCATCTGAATGCAGAGTTCCAAAGAAGAGCAAGAAGAGATAAGAAAGCCTTCCTCAGCAATCAATGCAAATAAATAGAGGAAAACAACAGAATGGGAAAGACTAGAGATCTCTTCAAGAAAATTAGAGATACCAAGGGAACATTTCATGCAAAGATGGGCTCGATAAAGGACAGAAATGGTATGGACCTAACAGAAGCAGAAAATACTAAGAAGAGGTGGCAAGAATACACAGAAGAACCGTACAAAAAAGATCTTCATGACCAAGATAATCACGATGGTGTGATCACTGACCTAGAGCCAGACATCCTGGAATGTGAAGTCAAGTGGGCCTTAAGAAGCATCGCTACGAACAAAGCTAGTGGAGGTGATGGAATTCCAGTTGAGCTATTTCAAATCCTGATTAAGTTTAGGTGAAGACAAATGAAAAATTGCTAGTAAGAGAGACTGTTACAACACCTATATCTGTACTAAAGGTGTCCACGATATTAGGGGTAGGCCGTATAGGGTCCTATTTTTGTGAAACCTATTATTTGTAAAAGTACATGTGCTTAGAAGAAGATTCTAAAGGTTCCAAATATTCTAAAGATTCCAAGCTATTAGGCAAGTGTTTGTTGGGGACATTGACTTTTCTGCTTAGTACATTTCTGTAATGTTTGATATTTTAAAAACAGCATAGGACTTCCAGTCTGGTACATGAGGAGCTTGGAAGTTGTTAGTCTGTCTTAACAAGTAAAAAGCTGCATGAAAAGAAAGTCAGTTCTTAGATCTGTCAGAGAATTGAGGTCCCAGGGCAAGCTACTTCCCTCAAAATTGGAGACACAGACAAATGCAGACATCACAATGTACCAGAGCAAAAGGACCAGCACTGGGTTCCTTTACCCAGCATGTCATGTCTAGCTTCCAACAACAACAGAAAAATAGCAAGGCATATGAAAAAGGTGAAAAACATAGTTTGAAGAGACAGAACAAGTCTCAAAACTAGGTCAGATATGGCAGAGATATTGGAATGATCATGTCAGGAATTTAGAAAATCTGTGATTAATATTCTGTGGTCTCTAATGGAAAAAGTAGACAATATGCAAGAACAAATGTGAGGAGAAAGATTGAAATTCTATGAAAGAATAAAAAAGAAGTGCCAGAAATGAAAAACACTAACAGAAATGAAGAGTGCCTTTGATGGGCTCGGTGGACTGGACAGGGCTGAGGAGAGACTCTTGAGCTTGAGGATACGTCCACAGAAATGTTTAAAGCTGCAAAGCAGAAAAAGATTGGAAGTAAAAAGGAACAATATCCAGGGACCACAGGATGACAGTTAAAGATGTAACATACATGCGTTGGGAGTACCAGAAGGTGAAGAGAGAAAGTAACAGAACAAATAATAATAGCAGAATTTCGAGTCAGCATCAGACACCGAGCGGCAGAGCTAGGAAGCGCAGAGAACACCAAGCAGGAGGAGCGCCGATTGAGCCGCACCGCGGAGAGTCACAGAGGCCACAGACGCCAGAGGTGAAGCCTGGGAAGGGGCCAGAAAAGGCCCTTCTGTATAGGGGAGACGAGAGTCAGGCACAAGTCCTCAGAAACCATGCAAGCAGGAGAGTAAACATTTAAGGTGTTGAGAGGAAAAAAAAAAAAAACCATCAATCTAGAAATTCTGTATCCTGCAAAACTCTCCTTCAAAAGTAATAGAGAAAGCTTTTCTCAAACAAAAGATGAGGGAACTTGTCACCAATAGACCTGTCTCA